>NW_001813982.1:1261231-1312514 GCF_000149585.1 Histoplasma mississippiense | reverse complement strand
TTGCCGAACGCAGCAAAGTTCTTCACATGAGTTGCCTTCCGCACGACACCACCCAGTCCGAGCTGGAGAGTTTGTATACCCAGTTCGGAGGCCGTCCAATTGCTTTTTGGAACCCTGAGAACCCCGGATCAGCACAAACCTACAGGGCACGGGATTTGCTGTTTTCTCATCTCATGAAGAAGTACGTATTTGTCGTCAATTTTTTATTTGTTGATCTAGTTTGTACGATTTTTTTTTTAACGTTTATTCGTTGTACTTAGGCTGCGGAAAGCCTTTGCATGAATGGGCGTGCTCTGAACGACAAGGCCATCGAGGTATCCCCTTCCTCTAGCCGTGTTCTCGATCACGCTGCGGAAATTCTTACCCCGTTCCCTCCTAGCAAGAATCGTCCTCGCCCGGGTGATTGGACTTGCCCATCCTGCGGATTTTCTAACTTCCAGCGTCGTACAGCCTGCTTCCGCTGCTCTTTCCCTGCTGTTGGTACTGGTCCAGACCCAATGGGTTATGGAGGATATGGCTATGGTCCCCCG
This sequence comes from Histoplasma mississippiense, assembly GCF_000149585.1. Classification (NCBI taxonomy): domain Eukaryota; kingdom Fungi; phylum Ascomycota; class Eurotiomycetes; order Onygenales; family Ajellomycetaceae; genus Histoplasma; species Histoplasma mississippiense. Next base: position 1,311,984 of record NW_001813982.1, on the reverse strand, counting down.
TCGATGATGCCCCCGCCGCACCATATGGGACACCACGGAGGCCATGTGCACACGCGAGGTATGGGCGGAAATGGTGGCGTTGTTCCGTTTCGAGCTGGGGACTGGAAGTGCGGCGCTGAGGGCTGCGGCTACCACAATTTCGCAAAGAATATCAATTGTCTTCGCTGTGGTGGTCCTCGCTCTGGCGCTGCAGTGGTCGCGGACTCTGCTTTCCCCTCCCCAATGGAGCCTCCATCCGGCTTCGGAATGGGCCTGGCATCTATTTCAAGTACTCCAGGCCCAGGCCCATTCGCTTCCAGTGCAGGTGGCTTCGGCGCCTTTGGGCAGCAGTTTGGGGGTCCTGCAAGCACCTACGCGGCCCCCTCTGGTCTGGGGGCCGCCTCCGGTCCCTACCCGCCAATGGGCCAAATGAACCAAATGAACCAAATGAATGCTCCGTACGGGTCTGGCAATGCGTCCCATTCTGCGGCCTCGTTCGGCAACCCAGCCACGCAGGCGGCCTTCACTGGTGCAGACCACGTCCCTCAACCGGTTGGCGCGTCCAACGGCAACTTCTATGGTAACGACGCTTCTGCAGATCCATTCGCCTTTTTGAGCACTGGATTAGGCGCCCTCGGTGTGGATGACTCCCGCAGGAATGGTGCGTCCAATAACAAATCTCCAGCATAAATTTTTTCATTCACCTTTTGGTCTCCTAAGAGCATACCCGGAGACCTACCATATTGAGTCTTTTGGTCGATTTTGGATTGGAAGCGCCCGTACCTTTTTCTTCTTCTTTTTTTTTTTTTTACTTGACATTTTATTCCCTCAAGTTACATCCGTTGGTGTATTGCTACTGCTCTATATATAGAGATGTCTGTTTCCTGCGATATTTGGTGCATTGGGCGGAAACCGAAGTTCTTTTTCGGAAAGCAGCGATTTGTTTACTTCTGCAGTAACGTATCGGTCAATGACTGATCCTTGACCCTAAGCATAAGATTATATCCCGCTTCTGTGTCCCTGGGAATTTTTTTGTTCAAGCAATTTTTGATCGGGGGCTTCTTATTTTCATTACTTTCTTGTTTGTTTTTTCTACACTTTGGCTACCCCCGTGTTATTGTTACTATTTCCACTTTTGTTTGATTTACTGCGTCTTCCTATTCTATTCCTATATCTCGTTTTCCCCCCGCGCTCCCCTTTTCTGTTCTTTTTGTTGTGTCTTTGTATTCACCAGTTTCCATGGCTCCTTTGCTTCTTTATCATTTTCGAGCGGAGAACAGTGGATAGCGGTAAATTTGAGGATTGCACGGGTTAGCATTAGTGGGCGAACGAGGACTGTTCAGCATGGCATGGCATGGCATGATTGGGACATGTATAGATGCTGTTTTGGCGGAGATATCAACTTCGTTTCCAAGTCGTCAGCTTGGCAACGTTGGAAACAAACTATTTGTTTTCCCTTTGTTGGTTTTCTGCTTTTTGATTACTTTTATTTCTTCTTTTCTTTTTCTTGGGTTGATTTGGGATGGGACGGGATGGTATAGTATGAGAAAGTTTTTCCTCAAAATACCCCATGGCACTTAGGGGAAATGGGGGTATTGTCAACCGTTATCAATGGAAAAAGCGAACCGGTGTCTGGATTTTTGGTATAGCCCTATTTTTACAAAAGCTGGAAGGGAAAAATGGCGGAAAATGGACAAAACAAAAGGATCGGAGAAAATTTATCAAAAATTGGATTTTATATGGGTGAACACAAAGGAATTGGGATGGGCGGATACGGCACGGTGATCTACGGCAAAAAGGACTCGCTAACATCGGAACAAAGTAAAAGAGATGGAAAAGTCAAAAGAGAGGGGAAAGAGGACAAATTGGGCAAAGGGGCAAAAAGGAGAAAGTCATGAACAGCCTTGACTTTCTAAAAAACTATCCCCATCCCTTTTTTTTCTCTTTTTCCCGGCTTTCTGTTTTATGAGCTTGATTCGGGTAATTCTTTTTCTTTTCTGTTTTCCTTCTTTTCTTCCCCGTTTTTGGAGGAACCAGATCTATTGTTGATATTACCACTGTTACCATTATTATTTGGCCGTGTTTTTTGTCGGAATTATTATATCGCTAAGCGAAGCAAGCGGGGGGGACATTTTTTTCGGCTGTTGGGGCTGGAGAAACCGGAACGGAGCTGCTTTCTTTATATGTCTGTCGTCTGAGGGCTTCTTCTCCCTCGTTGGTTGGGCACGACAAAATGGCAAATTGCATGGATTGAACTTTTTTATTCTTACTTCTTCTCTTTGGGTTTTTTTTTTTTTTTTTTTTTTTTTTTTTTTTGAAATATGGGGAAAGCAAACAAAAAAACACTGGCGGATGGAAACTTCTTGGTGTTTTTTTCCCCTCCATATTTTTTCCTATATCATCCATATCTTCTTTTGATGAACTATATAAATACTTCACTCCCCCCCATCCTTCCTCTCCTGCAACGTTTCGCTTGAGTGATTGATTAACCGCTCCTTTTGGTCTATCTTGATATTCATGACACCCTTGGTCGCTCCGGTTTCGTTTTGCTGTGAGTTAAGAGCGCTCCCCTACATCTTTTTTTTTTCTGCGTCTGTGTGCTACGCATGTCCTCCCTCTCTCTCCCTTCCTTAGCCTTTACGTCCCCACAATTCTCTATCCCGTATTTATTTCCCCTTCCGCTAAGTGGAGATCATTGTCGAGAACCACGTTCATCCCTTACTTGTTTCCCCCATTCTACTCGACATCATCTTCCCCCCCCCCTTTCCCCCCCCCCCTACCTACCTCTTCATGATTTTATTTTAGTTTCCCCTTTCTCCTCAACCATCAAATCCGGATTCTTCGAAGCTTCATCCCTCCGCTCTTCCTATTCCGTGGAACGAGATGCCAAATCAAACCCGTTTTTAATAGCTAGTTTTTATTGTCCTGCCTAGCGCTCTTTTCCCCCTTTTTCCTTCCCCCTCCACTTTCCACTGTCTGTTTCTACGTATACCATCTCTACTCTTACTGTAGCGAAATTGATATCCAATGTCTGAATCGTTCATTTCTTATAAGGTAATAATAGATGCACGTGAACCTACCACTCCCTTTCGCCCAATGGAGAATAAACCTGGCGGCAGATAAAACTGGACTCTTGAATTGACCCATATACTGAGAGCAAGACAGAAATGTTGCAATATCGAGCTGAGGTACAGAATTTCAATGGATCGATAAGATTGAAAAAAAAAAAAAAAAAAAAAAAAAGTCCCCATTCGATACATATACCGCGTAAACCAGATAGGTATTATGAAAGCCAAAAAAATCAGAACCAACGTCAACAAAAATTTAAACCAACGGAGACAGGAGGGAAGGACAAGGAAATAAAAAAACCACAAAAACCATATGCATAAAACCTCACTCCTCCATCCAACGAAGAAGCCTGATCCCAATGACAAATTCGTGTTGAATTCCAGTTAAAACAACGGGGTTGCAATAGCTTGTACCTATTATCATCAGGTCCTCCATCCTTACTCCTCAGCATCAGTAAATACATCCGTCTCTGTTTCAGCAGTGCTTTCCCGTTTCCTCCCGCCGCCACCAAGGTTTGTAGCAATGACGGTATCATCACCATCATCTCCTTCCCCAGCTTCCGTCTCACTACCACCCATATCCGCATTCGCACTCTCAGCCTCACTCTGCACAGCACTTAAAACGCTCTCCCCATCATTCCCTCGCTCCCTTTTGATAGCCACAGACGCCATGGATGCCATGGAAGCCGCCGAAGGGGTGGCGGAAACCTCCCTCGATCTTCGTTTAGTTGCTTGGCTGATCCCGCTCTCCCGCCTGCCGCTGCTACTGTTACTGGCAATACTACTCACAGAAACAGCACGGCTTGTATCTCTCATCTTCTCATGGCTCTTGGATGCCGCCACCACCGCAGTGACAAGCTTCAAGACCGCGTTCTTCGCCTTAACTAGCGCATTTCTGCTCGTCGCATCACTCGCGACACCGGAGGAGATTGCCTGGTCTAACAGATCTTTCACAAGCAGTGGCAACTCTCCATCATCATCGGAAGCGAACTGAACTTGAGTGTTGGTGTTATGGGAGCGCATGCTGGAGCCAAGACTTTCATGATCATCTACACCATCGGGCACACGCGACCCGGATCGCGAAGGCGCTGTTGGAGGTGGGGGTGGGGATGGAACATGCAGTTTGCCGAGCAAGGAGAGTAGATGTTTTTTCTCTTCTTTGCTGGAAGCACTTGTGGAGCCCACTCCGAGAAGGCGTTGGAGAATATCCCGCATCAAGGCTAGGTGGAGACTGTCGCTGGGACGGAATGGGGTGACATTGGGAGTTACAGAGAGCCCGGGCAGTTGCGCTTCACCACCCAATCCAACAATTCGCCGGTCATCTGTCCATTCCGCAAGCATGCCTACAACATTTGACATGAGCGATTTGATTTCCTTTTCCCCAACGCTGTCATCGATCTCTCCGTCGCTGTCTTCATCGGCTTCTAAGGAGTAGAAATCATCGGCTGCAGATAAAACTGAGTGCACTACCGATACAGCGATTTTGCGCATATGTTGAGCGTTTGCAGGGCGAGAGTGACAGTAGACAGGGAGGAAGTAGGTAAGTGCCTGTCTGAGAGCCAGGTTATCCTGCGTCCGGGGATTGAAGAATGAGAGAACGAGAGCTTGTAGGAGAGTGTCAATGGAGTTCTCATTTAACTCTTTGATCGATGAGGGGATATTAGGGCCGGACGGCGATAAGGTGCCAGTAAGAAGCAGTTTTGCCAATGAAGTGACAGCTGCCGTTTGGACAATTGGCGGGGAGCTGGCTTTCAATGACTTGGCGAACACCCTGAGCAATGGCTTTTGGAATGGGGGAGGAACTACAGAATTGCTTTCATTTGGCGATTGGACTGGCAGAAGTATTGAAGTATGAGTCGTGAGGATATCAGCAAGAATTCGTATCGCTGTTTCCTGTAGAGCCTCGTGGCCTTTCGTGTAGCAATGGATGAACAAACTCATGTTCTCTTCAGCGAGTGTCTGAGAAGCAGTTAGCAGAGACAATCACCATAGGAATTATGACATTGATTTTCAATTCACCTACCTTATCTAGCAGACAACACAGCCCCAAGCACTCAAGCCCACGCTCTCTAATGGGGGCCTCATGGCTCCTGACCGCTGGAACCACCAGGTTGTTCAGCATGGTCACTAGGTGCATATTATCCTGCAAGTTTCCTTCAACATTCTGAAGCATACATTGCGCGATATAGAGACATTTCATGTTCACCATAATCTCGCGAAGGATCTTGGCTTTGGCCTCCTCTTTGTTAAAGGGAACCTCCTCACTGTCACCCTCATCTTCTTCATCCTCATCCTCAGGTGTCTCAGATCCATTTCGTTTAGATTTTGATCCACTTTCCTCGCTTTGTTCCGACTTAGCTGAAACAAAGCTATCCTCCGATACGATGGTATCATGGACTTCTGCAACAGCTTCGAGAACGACGCCACAAAATTCGCTCTCACCGGCGGCGTCAGGGCCGCAAACCGCTCGCAGAGCCTCCACGATAAGCTTTGTTACCTCCTCTGGCAAGTTAGGAACTGCTAACGTCTCTCTTAGAAGAGAAAACATCTTTCTTCTGCCAACTTCATCACTATAATCAAGAGTAAGACAGATGTGCAAGAGTTGTTCAACAACAAATTCACATTCGACAGTTTCCTCTTCTGCACGATCATCCCCTGCTGGTCGACTTAACCTGTCTAAGAGAGCAGTCGTGTATTTATGGAGGTAGTACGCCAAGGCAGTAACTTCGGGAATCTTTTCGTCCGCTAAATTATCATATTTGCCATCACCTTCTTCCTTGCAGAACTGGTTGAAGCTTCGCGCCATGAACACTTTTTCCGGGGTGAGAGATTCCCAAAATTGCTCATTGAAATCAACAGTTTCACGGTAGTCAGGACGTCCTTCCCAGAAGTTCCTCATTGCTTCATGAGCAATTCCACCTTCGATTCCAGAGTTCACAACATCTATCCGTTCGAGAAGCTCCAACAGCGCGGGCATGCTAGGTGGCGCGGTTTTGTCCGTGCGTCGTTCGCCATCCTCCCCCGTTTCGGATCTCCCGGCGCAATCCTCAATCCAACGCTCGTAAAATAACCTACCAGCCGCTTTCTTGACATTATCATCGCGATCCCGTATACCCCATCGCAGTAGCTTTTCTCTCATTGACAAGGACAGATGTCTGAAGTCGCCTAATTGCGGAAGTAGACGTGAGTACAATGCTCTTCGGGTGGATGCATCCAGGTCTCGAGCCCGTTCTAGGAGGTAAGGCAAGGTAGCTGGCGTTAATGGAAGGTTAAGAAGCAATGTCCGTCGCACTTCAGCACTAGTGTCATTTTGAAGGACATCTAATAACTTGTCCAGGAGCGCTGCTGCCCCATCGTTTTTGTTCGAGTCATCGTCCTCGTCTTCATTTCCGGCGAGGCGCCCAAGCCCCATTACGGCCTGGACACGAACGGAGGGTTCTTTATCTCTGATTCGTTTGACTAAACCCTGTCGGATGAGGCGATATAACTCATCATCCACTGAATCTAACGAATTGACAATGTGAGTAATGATCTGCGTTACACGATACCGAACAATCCTTTCTTTGGCCGCTAGCAGTGGAGTCATTGTTGACACGATGTTGAAAATTAACCTGGAGGTAGGGGTCTCCGGTAGAGACTGCGTCTCATCTGGATCGCCCTGAAGGAATAGCTCAAAATCTGTATAATCCGTTAGGAAAGCCAACATAGCAGAGTTGCATGCATCGACCATCATACCTTTCTCGGTAGCTACTCTTAAGAAAGTTCCAAGGAATTTGATGACCCGATCGCCCGCCCCCTCTGCCTTTTTCACGCCAAGAACTCTCAGCATGCACCTGGAAACCTCAATATTAAACTCCTTTTCCGCCACTCCATCGCCGTCAGTGAAGCTATCGTTTATGGACTCTTCATGCGCTCTGCTTCCCTTCCCTTTCGCCTTTTCCTGTCGCAATCCACAACATCCTTCTTGTATTTTCCTTAACCGCACGACAAGCTTTCTGTGGCCAGATGTTGAACGTTGAGCATCTGAGAAAATCTCGATAATGGCTTTCCGGAGATGCGGGGAGGAGGTCGGGAGTGAGGGTTCCGCGGGTATGAATACAGTCGGCGCATTCTTTTCAGCGGGTGGGGCAGACGACTTGCGGACAGAGGTTGCTGACGAGGTCCGAGCAGAAACTCGAGATGGCATGTTGGATATACCGAGGCGCGATCAATTGTCAATGTCGTTTTCATTTATCCCCAGAGGGAGGTGGGGGTATTTGTGTCCGATGGTGACAGGCCACAGCTAGTTTTGTGGGAAAACGGGATCAGATGAACAATAATATATATATATCAATAACAAGAGAAAGCAATAAGTTATTCGGGATTAAACCAACACAATTGTCCTATGTCGGGATCGGATGCTGTCGTGGAGTTGCTGCTTGCTCATCTTCTCCGACGTTGTTTACGTTGACATCGAATTGCCCCTTTGGGAAGCGTAAACAAAGCTAATGCACATCGATCACGTTAAGATAAGGGCTCCTATATCACGTGCATATACTTGGCATAAAAGATAACCTTGGAAAGTCGAGGCGGTGACAAGAACTATGCTTCCATAATACATAGTACAGTACTTTGCTGAAAGTCACATAAGATCATCTCGCCTGTTTCCCATTTCTCATACTCAGAATTATTACATTATCGTCCCTCCCGGCCTGACTAACTAAGATGGTGAAACCAAGATCAACTCAGCACTTGATATGAGTGACACGTGACCGTGCACTCGGTAATCACGCAATCGAACATGGCCATCTCCAGCTTGGAGCTCTGGCTATGTAATTGATCTTGACTCATTCTGTGATCAGATTAGCCCGTCAATTTACCCGTCAATCATGTTACACAGCAGTGTCAGACTATTTTCCACCACAGCTTGCAGGGCAGCGCAGAGTATTGCGCATATTGAGTCCAGAAACGCTTACGGCATCCAGGTTTCGAAGGCCCAAGGTGTCGTTAAGGGCCTCACCGGAGGTAACTCCCGCACCCCTAGCTATTTTCTAATCTTTCACTTATGTCGAACCACAGCCTCAATTTACTGACTCTTTTGACAGCAATTGGAAATACACCACTCATACGATTGAACCGGCTCTCAGCGGAGACTGGTTGCGAAGTTCTTGGCAAAGCGGAATTCCAAAACCCAGGAGGCAGTGTCAAGGATCGCGCGGCACTATTCGTTGTCAAGGACGCGGAGGAGCGAGGGCTTCTAAAACCTGGTGGAACGGTTGTTGAAGGCACAGCCGGAAATACCGGAATCGGCCTTGCCCATGTGTGCCGATCAAAGGGCTACAAACTCGTCATATATATGCCCAACACGCAGTCTCAGGGCAAGATCGATCTTCTACGACTTCTAGGTGCAGAGGTGTACCCGGTCCCCGCTGTTGCCTTCGAAAACCCACAAAACTATAATCATCAAGCCAGAAGACATGCCGAGTCTCTGGACAACGCTGTGTGGACAAACCAGTTCGATAATACAGCCAACCGCCGCGCACATATTGAGACCACAGGCCCAGAAATATGGGCACAGACTGGGTGCAAAGTTGACGCTTTTACCTGCGCAACTGGCACTGGTGGCACTCTCGCTGGCGTTACGAGATATCTGAAGACCGTCAGCGACGGGCGTGTTAAGAGCTTCCTCGCAGATCCACCGGGAAGTGTGCTGTACAATTTTATATCAAGCGGCGGAAAGCTTATTGAAAGGACGGGGAGTAGTATAACCGAAGGAATTGGCCAGGGGCGTGTTACGGACAATCTGCAACCGGATATTGACCTAGTAGATGGAGCTTTGAGCATCAGTGACGAAAAGAGCATCGAAATGGTCTACCGGTGTCTGGATGAGGAGGGTCTCTATCTTGGCGCCAGCTCCGCACTCAACGTCGTTGCGGCCAAGGAAGTTGCTGAAAAGTTGGGCAAGGGCCACACCGTCGTTACCGTTTTATGTGATGGCGCTTACAGATATGCCGATCGCCTATTCTCGAACAAGTGGCTACAGAGCAAGAACCTACGTGAAGCGATACCAAAGCATTTAGAGAAGTACATTGTGTTGGAATGATTTATTCATTATTTATTTAATGTATACATTAACTTTGTTGGTTTAGACTGTTGGCATAATTATTTATAAGAAACGCAGAAATTATATGAACAGTCCACAGGCTATATGAACGCTACATAACTTCAACTGTCATCTTTTTCATGCATTCAAGCGCACGTTGCTCATGGGAAGACGGTGATCGTGTTATTTCTTTTACTTGGCATTGTTCTTTTAATAACACCTGTCACACTGCTTGGCACGATGAGTTTATCCCTTGCGGATACTGGTCCCAACATGGAGCTAAACATGGAGGTGCGTTAATTGCTTCTCTGCTAGCTATTGTGGCAATCGAATTGCTTGCGAAAACAGGAATCTGCCCAGCCACTCTGAATATTAGTAGCAAAACACTGCAAAAATAGCCATTCTATCCACATTTTTCTATAATCATTCAAATAATGTCAAATCAATGTTCAAATCATTCAAATAACACATTTTTCATACCTTTATCATCAAATTTATATATATCAAATTTTTTTTCACTATGTTTCACAACATCTGCTGTTCTGCTGTTTCTACCACCTCATAATTATATAAAAAGAACTCTACTCTACACTTCAGTCTTTTCAAACTATCTGAGCTCATGTTAGTGCTGGATAATGAGATGGAAGTGGTGGGGGAGATGAAGAAGATGAAGGAAATGAATGAGAATGATATTGAAATTCAATTGAAAAATTCTCAATAGTCATTATTTATCTCTGAATAAATTCTTATCTCTGAGTCAGTCATCTCATACAGATTGTATGAATGTGTGGTTATTAATAAAATAAAGAAATCAAAGATTAAATATCAGACTGTCACAACAAATGATTCAATTGTCAGCTTTTATTCCATTCAATATGCTGTAAAAAAAATGACAGAAAAGTTTGTTGCAAAATAAAATTATAAAAAAATGAAAATTATAAATTATATAACAATCATCTCATTCAACAAATATAAATCTTCTGATAAAATCAACATTGAAAAAGAGAAGAATTGATATGAGATTATGAATTTTTTAAAAAATTTGTATAAAAAAAAGATAAATGATTTTACTATTGAAATCATCACATATTTCAATTTTTTTAATATATTAATTTTATTTTTAAACACATCTGCAATATGTGATTCAGCAGCTTTTGTTGAACTGTCAAAATCACAATTAAAAGCTCAGATTTGAACAATAAAAAAAACTTTTAATTTTAAATATAAAAATAAAACAATTTCATTATTTTGTAATTTTCATCATTCTATCAAATCCTATCAAATCTATGAAATATTTGATGATGAAAAAGCCATGTGTTCACATTTTTCAAGAAACACAGCCACTAGCTAACAGTTGAAGAAGATTTAAAATCGATGACTGAATAAATGAAATTTCATACAGATTGTACATGAGTTAACCTTTTAATAACATTGTTAAAAAATAAATTGTCATAAATTCAAACAGAGTGCTTGCTGAATAATTTATAATGATACTCATGTTTAATTTATAAATAGTGAGATCTCAAATTAAGCAGTGAATATTAAATATAATAAAACAATTATTGAAATTTTTTCAAAAAAAATGACAAAAATATTAATGAATAGAAAAAATGAGAGAAAAAAAAAAAAAAAAAAAAAAAAAAAAAAAAAAAAAGAATGAATTTATTACAATTGTTATTAATTATTTATAAATATTAATAATTATATTCTCTTCTTCAATTTCTGCAACATTGTCCCCCCCTTGGTTGTGCCAAGGCCCCGTGGCGGCTCCACACGGCCCATCGTTTCCCCTCGGATAATCCCATCTATCCCATGACGTCACGCAGGTGTCCAAACCGGTTTCCAACCACCCTATGACATCATTCGGATGCAATAGAAGAGGATCCGATTGATGGGATATGAAAATCCTGTTGCTATACGGGGTCAGTGGATTCCTTCTGGCAAATCAATGCAGCGCCACTGCGGAGTTGCTTCGGCTACCCTCGCTCATAGAGTGAGGGGAGGATGGCTGCCCGTTGTCTATATAGAATAGCTAGATGCTGGCTCTCTATTCCAGGAGCCAGCGATTCGTCTTTTATCTTTTGACAATAAGATACCAGAGTTACCACTGTCCTCATACAATATTCTTAGTGTGCCGAGTACCTCTGGTAGTTCAGTATTTGTATAGTATTCTACGAGTTCGCGGTTCAAGCGAGATAATCAAGCCCACCCATAAGGCTTCCCATTATATACCATCCTCCTCTGTGCCGCTGCCGAGTAGCAACCGCCTCGGCGCCGTCACATTACAAACATCATCTTCATCAAATAAAGAATTGTTATATGAGGTTGTCAATATAATGATGATGAAATATATATTTGAAAATTCAAATCCGCTGTATCTGCTGTATCATTATCTTTCATATTCATATTCAGATTATTTGCAGTTGAATCTGCAGTTGAATTCATTCATAAATTCACAGTTGAATTTACATTTGAATTTACAGTTGAATCCGCAGTTGAATCTGCAATTGAATCCGCTTATAAATTCGCAGTTGAATACACTGTCAAATTCATTCATGAATTCACCATCAAATCCACCTGTAAGTCTGTCAAATTCATTTTCAAATTTCTTTTTGAATTCATCATCAAATTTGCTTATGAGTCTGTCTTCACTTTCAAGTAATTCAGTATCTCAATTTGATAAGCATGCTGATTACTTTTTCAATGAATTCTTTAATTGAATATTATTTTCAAAATTTAATAAAAGCTCTAATCTTTTATATGCTGATTCTATTCTTCAAAATGAAGGATTTAAATTGAATCATTTATAAAGATCGACAAAAAAGCAGTTGAATGATATGAATATTAATACAGATATATTTCAAATTATAAAAGATGAAGTAAAAAATTCAAGATGATAGACAAAATTGAAAAAGTTCAAATTTGATTTATTTATTATTTATAATGATGAAAGCAAATCTCACACTGCTTCTATTTTTAAATTTATAAATTGAATATTTCTAGTTATTATAGTATTATATTATATAAACACATTTGAAATATTTTCTTATATCATTTTTTTTCATGAAATTCTGAACTATATGATGTAGAAAAGTTTCAAAATTTTCATCAAATTGAATATTCAATTGATTTATATATTTATTCATTTCTTCAATATGTGAAAAAACTCTTCTATAGAGTTATAATTTGATTAGTAAGATGATAAGAATAAGAGTTCAATATTTACTTCATTGTAAAGATCTTACAGTTTCTGAAATTGATGAGTATTGCAATTATTCATCATTAAATAATGATAATCTCATTGATATTTGAGCAGTATTCAGATATGTACAAATTTATTAAATCTTTCACTATTGTAAGATCTTTGATATATATTATAATTAAAATATTTATTGACAGTTATTGTAGATAATATTAATCATCTTTGAAAATATATATAAAGTCTTTTAACATAATAAAAAAATTCTTTATTTGATCATTCATATCATCAATCTGCTGTACATTCATTTATAGTGCTTTCATTTAAAAAAAATTAAATTGATTAAATAAATATTGAGTGAATTGAATCTGTCATTTTACTTGAAATTCTTTATTACATTGAATGGCTATGAGCTCAATTTATATATTATATTAACAGATTAACAGATTCTAGAGTAATATTGAATTGATTGCAATATTGATCATCTTTTTTCACATTATATTCAATTTCTTCAAGATTTTAGATATTGAATTTGAGTGAAAATCAACATTAAATTCATTTTTTATAAAGAAGACTGTCTCATCATGATAAGCAGTTAAATACATTTCAAAAAAATTCTTCAATTCAGATAAGATATTTGCTGTGATTTTTGACTTTATTTCACATCTTGAATAAAAAATTCTGACAGTTTCAAAATAGTGAAGATTATGTTGAATTTAATATACAGTGGTCAGATGGCAGTCAAGACTCCATATAATCTCAGCGGATATATAACCATCATTAAAAAAATGTGTAATCTCATTAATAGTGAAAATCACTGAGTTGAGGTGGCATATTGATGATAAAGGTATGAAAAACGCGTTATTTGAATGATTTGAACATTGATTTGACATTATTTGAATGATTATAACGTAACGTGACTCACCACCCAACGAACTCATCCACCCAACGAACTCCAAAAAGCGCTCTATAGAGCCGTTAATTTTCAACTGTAGCACAACAATGCAAGAAGATATTAATATTATTTATTAAATATTAAAACTATATGTAGAATACATCATATAAATATATATGATTAATTCAGAGAACGATTGCTTGGCCTAATAATCCGCCCGGAACGTGAAACTCGTGGTTTTGAAACGGTTGAATCGGATCGCGGCGTAGAAGGTTTCAGAGAAGGAATATCATTTGATTCCACTGGGGGGGCCTGCGTGCGGCACTTATTACCGCTTTTAGAAGGTTGTATAGAGCTTCTACGGTGTTTTGTTGATCTTCTTGTAGGCCTCTTTGAGGCCTCCGCGAGTGCCTTCTTTGCCAACTGTGCTTCATGACGTTTGGCAGCGCGTTCTTCCTTCTCTTTTTGCAGTTGAAGCTTCTGTTCATCTCGCCGTTGCTTCTCTATACAACGTTTAGCTGCAGCTGCAGCTTTGGCCTCCTCACGGCGTTGAGCAGCTTCTAAACGTTCCTTCTCACGTTGTTCCTTCCGCTCCATGAGCTCTGCCTGCTTTTGCTCATGAAGAATCGCTCATTGAAGCTTCATATCCTCCTTGCGTGCCTGATCATCGATTTTCGCAGTTTCATTAGCATCTGCTTGCTCCCTCGCGGCCTGCACCTTTGTGGGAGAAAAGAATTGAGCAAGTGAGGGATTTGATGGATTAAGCAACCCCATACGCTTACCCCGTTTGCGTCGCCTTCTCTCATTATTTAGAGCAGTCTGAAGATTCTTATTCTCTATTAAGAGAACCTCTCTGTCCAGAGCAATATTCTCCCCAGCGCGGAGAATTTTTTTAATATCAACTGAAAGTCGGCGGTGACGTTGACTTGCCTGCTTTATCAGGCCTCGCAAAGCTCGTATAGATGTAGGTGTACGCTGCTGAAGCAGTTCCGGGGGTGTAAGTGGACGTGGTTGAATCTTTTTGAGAACGCGGGCAGGATCTATAGGATGTATGCCAGTGGCCATGAAGGCAGATTTGATATTTTCCGCAGTTGTAGAGATTTCCCATGCAGCACGAAATAATCGCCAAAAATCTCGCTTTGTAGTCCGAATAAAGCCATAGCCAGAACGTGTATAGGAATCTAGTTGATCTGAATATGCCTTTGCAAGTGGGCCAAATATTCCAACATCTAGCGGCTGTAAACGGTGTGTAGAGTGGGGAGGAAGAATAGCAAGCAAAATTCGATTCTGATCCGCATAATCAATGAATGCCATATTTATATGAGATGAATGGCCATCTAATATAAGCAGGCGGTAATGATTTCTTGCTTTTTGCTTTGTATGAGGATCAAACACCTGTTTCAGCCAGGTTAACCCATATTCATCATTACTCCATCCATTTTCTGAAGCAGCGAAGTATGCCTGATCCTTTTTAGGATCAAAATCTTCAAGCCACGTATCTTGCATATCTCTTGATTCCCCGCGGTAAATGAGTGCAGGTGGAATTGTAGTTCCATCTGCACAAATACCGGCAAGCAGAAAAATGAATTCTCTACTGCCATCCTGCACTGCTCCAATTGTATGCTTCCGTTTGAGAGCTTCTATAGAAACGATTCGCTTGAGGGTACGAAGGAGGCCAAGAAGAAAGCCTTTTTCATCGAAATTGTAGGTGTTCTGGGGTAGGACATTATACTGCTTGATCTTCTCCTGCAACTATTCAATAGAAGTCAGCAAAAAGCTCATGGAATTGCACGCGAAAAGAAGCAAAAAAACTGCAATTACAAGAGTAAAGAAGTGTTCAAAATAGTAGCTATTATCTGCCTGCTTTCTCTTTTGATCCAGAGCACGAAGATAGATGCTCTTGATCTTTGCTTTATGCCGCTCACAAAAGCGAGACACCCAGTTGATTCCTACTTGCATTTTGGTGATCTCTAATACAAAATTGCGCAGTATTTGAGGTGTCACAGGGAAGCCGCGATCGGATAACTGATTAATATGAAATAGGAGGCGTTGTTCTTCAGTATTCGTGAGATTCTGACAGTAGATTGATGTTGCCTCTGTTCTGGAGACCTGTTGACCTTTGAACCGCCGCATCAAGGTAACGCGATTGATTCCGAATTCCTTTGCAACCTCAGCATATTTAGGAATCAATTGTCGATTCAATTGAGCGATCGCTTGCTCTATAATTGCTTCGTTGGGTGGCATGGTGGGTGGTTGAAGTTGAAGAGTTGCAGGGATTCATGGAAAAAATAGGAGTTCGTTGGGTGGATGAGTTCGTTGGGTGGTGAGTCACGTTACCACATTAATATCACATGCTCCTGAATTCTCCCAGAAAAGCGGGGAAATGTCTCGTGCCATCTCTTTGCAAACCCATCAATTCTTTCACCAGTTGTGCATCAAAACTTACATCAATATTGAAACTAACTTTCCATCGATTATGGAAAACCAACAACCGGCCCCGCGTAGAGAACGTCCCTCGCGCCATAAACCTCTTCGGACTAACGAAGCTTGGGATAAGGTTGTCTGCACCATTGAGGATCTCAAGCTCCAGGGAAGCTTGAGGGGTGCCCAGACAAAAAGCGTTATAGAAGCTGTCCATGTGCTGAAGACGATACAGACTTCAGCCAGACGCAAAAAGTACAAACGGTTCCTTTACAACGTCCTCCGAGAATCAGGTCCCCAAGCGGTTTTAATATGCGCTGCGGCCCTTGGCCAAACCAAAGCTGCTGATATGAAAGAATTGGATCGTAATCTCCTTGTTCGCCAAATCCAGGGCTGCGAGGATATCAATCATTCTACTATGCAATCGCTTGCTATCAGATACCAAATACCTCGCTCTGAGAGTGGTATGTTCCACCTGCCTTTGCTCTGCAGGTCTCGCTGACTGTCAATAGACGTGACAAGTGTGCCACCGCTGCCGCAAAATGTGATCCAGCGGCATCGAAAGCGAAAAGGAGCTGTAACAAAACCCCCAGACTTGATCGTACCCACAACTGAACCTCGCTGGGTGGATGGATCGCAAAATCCCGAGACTAGAGACCTCGTCGTCACCAGCGGTCCCGCTCCCCACAAGCAGCAGCCCAATCTAAGTTCCCATTATCAAGACGAGCGACCCCTTCCAGGATCGCAGCAGATTCTAGGTCCGTATACTATCCTTCATGGGCTTCCAGTAGTTGACATTCACAGGGAATCTGGTTCTGCCACGAGACGATCGGTACTGGTCTTTCTCATTCATGGGTCGACACATGGTTACAAACCTCCCCGAACCATTTCGTACCGGAATGGAAATGAGCAATTTATGGAAAGAGGAAAAGAACAGAGGAGGACTAGCGATCACAAATTGTTTATCTATACATCTTCCAACAACACTCAATGAGGATGCTCTATGCGTGGTCAGGATTGGCTATGACGACGGGTTTAGGATCTGTAATATGTTTGGTTTTGGAGAAACAGACATTCCGGTCTGAGTGACTCTTACCCGCAAATAAATGACAATGCTTTGGGCCCTGCCTGTTCTGGAAAAAGCTGCAAGAAGGTAGCTGCGCACGCACTTCATGAGGACTTCTTTTCAAACTTGATCCACGCCTTTATCACATAACATTTATACCCAGAAAGAACTTCTCGCGTTACCCGTCCGTGCGCTGTACCCAAATTGTCAACTAGCTTCCCCTCGTCATCTGCAATATTGCATGATGTGCCTTCGAACTCCATAGTCATGCTCTCCGTTATCTCAAATTTCAAGGCCGTCTTGATCTCTTCCCATTCTCCGCTTAGAGCCATATCTCCAACTTTCGCCGACATAATCTTTCAACGATCAGTATGTAAAATCACCACCGGCGTTGGCAGCTCACTAGGATGGAGAGTTTCAAGGAGAGCGCAATCCGGTGGATGTAAATATCGAACAGACGTTTCTGCAAAATGTCCTCGGTCGTGAACAGTTGCCAATCTCAGGTGGAATACCGTTACTAACCTACATGGTATTAGTTCCTGAGCAGACTGCTGGTAAAATGCCTCGGCAATTATCACTCACGAAATTCTTCAGTGGCACCTTGTGGCTGACGGCGATAATGTAATGTTGCGGATACCAGATGAAGGCTCTTGAAGATAATTCTGCTTTGTCTATCAAAGCAAGACGATCTTTATAAGAATGAAGTGTAAAATGAGGTGGGAATCTTCGGCGACGCAAAGGGGAGATATTATCGCTTGACTGCTGATGTTTGGTGGACCAACAAAAAAAAGAAAAGGAGAAAGAGGAGGAAAAGTATGACGAAATCGCTGCTGTCGCTGGCCAGAGAATGAGAGGGTCCGGCTAAATGAATCAATCAATCAGTGCGGGGCTGTAGCCAAAGGAGGGCCATGTGACTTCAGCAATTCAGCAATATGATCCCAGGAGAGTTAGGCTGCAATGCGTTTGGGCTGAATAATGCGCACATTTAGATAACAGATGTTGAGTTTGTATTTCGTGGTGGCTCGTAAATTTGGTAACCTTCCTCTCAGCAACATTCTAACTGACAGCAACAACGATGCTTCACCGCCCAATGACGAGCTATCTGTAGGAGCCGAAATGCCTTCGCCCCGCGAGAGGGATAAAATCTCCTTCTGGTCCTGGGAGCGTGGCCAGTGAAGACAAGCTGATTGTCTTGAGGTAGGTCCCTTAGACCAGTCCCCGGTGACACGAGTCGCAACAAAGTACACATGGAAAAAGTTTTTCTTGTATGATCTAAACTACAGGGCCTCAGCCTGCCTAGTGTTTCCGGGCAGCAACTGTGGACGGAAATAACACAATTTTCCTAATCTCCAAGGAGGAAGAAAGGAAGTAAACCGCTGAAGGGAATCTCATCTCGGACAAAACGCTTCTGGTTTCAATGCAAGACATTGATCAATTAGAGCAACTGTCTGCGAAGCGACATACCCTGTGAATAAATAACCTTTATACACTCACGGGAGGTTTCTACGGATATGATGATTCTCCTAAGTTGCTGTGCAACTCAGTTAGCTCAGCTTGAGATATTTCTAGACATGTGAAGTTACTCGATTCAAACAAGAGTTCTCAAGTCCCCACATTTCACAATGGGATTCTCTTTATATTACTAGATGTAGGCCTTTTCCACGATAACAAGCTTGCCCAGTGAGTCTAATTAGGTATGGTTTTGACCAATAAAACTATTTCTATCTTTTAATCCGTTTTAATTTATCTTCAACTTGAGAATAAATTGGCCATTAGCCAATCCAATCATAACTAAAGAAAGGCCTACGCTAAAACGTCATATCTTATAGAACTGCAAGAAGTTCTTGTGGGTCCAGGTATTTGATGGTAATAAATCTCCTCTTTACCTTATTGTACTAGCATCGACACCAGTTCCTGAGTATTCCCAGCTTTAGTCCCCAATTCGGCCTTTAAGCTGCTGGTTCTGCAACCTTTCCGTTGATTTCCTGAAGGCAGACCTCGCTGTGGTTAGGATTGAAATGTCAGCCACTTGGACATAGCGAAGCGCAGAATGTTTCTGACATACAACACTAAAGTCGAATTGGGTGGAATGAGGCCCGGAAAGCCGCTAAATTAAATCAGTAATGTACCTGACTGTAGGCGAAGCACATGCATACATATTCCCATATGTATAGTCACTACGGTATATAATTAGCAACTAGGCAACAGCTAGAGGATCCAGGTCCCAATATTGAAAACTCGCGGCGGAACGCAGAACTTACGGAGTAATAGTCAAAATGCTCTTTTCACCAAGTGTCATCTCCAAAAGAACTTCATCCCATCCTATGAAGATCAATTGTTAAATCCGCCGCCGCTGGTAGCGCAGTATGGAAGTACCTCGAATAACCTTTCCAGCGCCAATAGTAAACTTGAAGCCCTCTCTCTTGTCAAACCTAGCAGAAACTGACTTTGAGCTTGGCGCCAACTAGGAGGTTGCAGCATCAATGACGGGCGAACTTACTCATCCCCCATGAAATGACTGTCTTCCTTGTTGGTATCATAGAGACACCCTTTGTAGCCGACTGTCACTTCATCATTTTTAACATGTTTATCAACGCTGTTCCCGGCTTTAAGAATGTCTCTTTTGACACCCATAGTAGTAATGGGAAGGAAATGATTTATCTTCTTGGTTTGAATGATTGAATTTTATATAGATGGAGATCTAATCTACACTTCTAAGGACGATTGTCCGTCTTTTATGTCCATTTTTACAACCAGGGCTCTACTGACAAGTAGCAAGAAGCATCATCAGCCATCTCAAAATACTTGATAAGTTTGGTCTGTGAGAGTGTGTGCAATTTTGAATCTATGCAAAGGCTGATCTGCAGCTTTTCCATCAAATTTACCTCCATTTTTGTCAGCAGTTTTTCCATCCAGAGCAACAACCAAAAGATTTCTGCAGATCTTCTACCAAATTTTCCATCATTTTTTCCCACAAATTCAACACGATCTTGGTTTGGCGACGGCACAGTGGGACCTTGGCGCGGACACCCGGCCACTCATTGGTTACAATAAAATAGATTCAAATGTCCGATTCTTCAACGCAGTTTTGTTACACACAGCTCATCCCACTATTGTGTCTTCAATCTCAAGCGATTTTTCCAGTCAGGGTTCAGGGACAACGCACCTGGCCAGTTCGTTTTTCCTGAGCTGTCTACCAATCGGATCCCAATGATCATCCACCCACCATGTACTAATAGAGCATCTCACGGCGTCCAGGTCTCGCAAATCTTTTTTAGTGCTTCAAGGAGACGCCTCGACACGATTTAGATACGCAGAGTATCATGCATCCCCAAAGTGGGAGAGCGACGGCCATGTCCTCCTCCCGTATCGACGTGGTCCAAGCGGAAGCGGAAGACGGCGAAGAATATGTGCTGGGAGTGTTGATAGAATGGTATATAAGGAGGCACAATTCCCCCCGAATCCCGAAAATCTTATCAAGCCAATTAACAAGACCAGTCAGTAGCTCGTGAACAAAAGCTTCTTCATTTATTATTCACACTACCAAACACGAAGACTTATTGTCTCTCAATTGCTCTTGCAACCCCGTTGGCACCTATCAGGAAGCCGCGCACGGCGTCACCACCCATTCCATAATGAACGCATTCAACGGTGCTGGCTCTTTACCAATCCACACTGCCCCGTCTCAAATCTCTATTATGGATGTCTTCTTCCCCGGCTTCACCGGCATCTCTGCATCCATGCAACAGCTCCTGGCTGGCAACCTGAACAGCTATGCTCACCTGGTGTGCATGGGCGGGATGTTCCTGTTTTTGGGTAGATATGCGTACCGCTACATGACGGAATTGGTGGAGGCCTATTTCAGTTCGTGACTCTCCCCGTAGTGATAGCTCTTTCTAACCATCGAAAGCTTCGACCGTCCACGTCTCCTACTACAATGAAACGTACGATATGCTTATCGCCTGGGTATCCACGCAGCCCTTCGCCCATAAGGCTCGCTCCTCTCTCGTCAGCATCGACGGCATGCAAAGAAGAGCATATGCTGATGGTCTCTCAAAAGAGTACAAGAAGAAACCATTGCGCTTTTCACCTTGGAATGGATCATTCTTCTTCGTGTACAAGAAGCATCTACTCCGGTTCCAGTGCATGGCAAAAGACACCAAGGAAGAGATCTCCATTTCCTGCATCGGCGGATCGTCGCAAATCCTTAGAGAACTCCTTAGTGATTGCCGAGCCAAGTATCTAAAACTTATCCAGAAAAAGACTGCAGTCTTTGAGCATAATGATGGTGAATGGAGGAAGGCGAAGGCAAGAGACATCAGACCAATTTCGACAGTCATCATGGATGAGGGCGAGAAAACGGCCCTGTTGAAAGATATCGAGGATTTCCTGGACGAGCGAGCTCGGGGCTGGTATGCAAGGCGCGGGATTCCCTATCGAAGAGGGTTCCTGCTGTATGGGCCTCCTGGAACCGGGAAGTCCAGTTTCAGCTTATCTGTCGCCGGGCGTTTTGAGCTAGATATCTATGTACTCAATCTTTCGAGCATCGACGACAGCCGCCTAAGCAGTTTGTTTGCCCAGCTTCCCCCGCATTGTGTCATTCTCTTAGAAGATATCGATGCTGCTAGTACTGCACGAACGGAAGACAGTGAAACGACGAAAAACACTGGCCAGGCCGCGGTAGGCCCTTCACAGAAGAGCAAGTCTCAGGGAAATGTATCTCTGTCCGCGCTTCTTAATGCCCTGGATGGCGTGTCTTCGCAGGAAGGTCGATTGCTGATTATGACGACAAATCACATCGAGCGTTTGGATGACGCACTCATCCGCCCTGGCCGCGTGGATAGACAGGTTTTGTTTCAGCTCGCTGATCACAAAATGAGTTCTCGTCTTTTCTGCACGGTTTTCAAGCGGTCAGATGGGGATCAGCGCACTACAGGAAAGGAGTTCGATGATGAAACAATTGAGCGACTTGCGGATGAGTTTGCCGCCAAGGTTCCGGACCAGGTATTCAGCCCAGCTGAGATCCTGCTATCGTTCCTGCTTGAACGCAAGCAGTCGCCTACCGACGCAGTGGCTGATGTGGAGAATTGGGTTGCCAAAACCAGCAAAGAAAGGGGAAAGGTGAAGAATTACGCCAGGGCACGAGCAATTGCCAACCCCACTGACTCTTTCGAGGATCTTGCGGAGAGTTCCCAGGCTCACAACGCTTGATCCATCGCGGAAGCCTGGCGGACCCAACGCATTCTTACGTCTCGATTTTATGCTTGTATAATGGAAAGTTTGATGTTAATGGCCAATCTGGGAGGCCCTCTGCTGTTTGTCTGGCGAGACGTTAGCTCCGAGTTGACGTTCTCGCGAGGTGGACTGGGACAGATATTTTCTGCTTCACGTTTCTCTTTCATGTTTCTTTGTCAGTAATTGTTCCTGATGGCAACACTGCTTGTTTTAACGTTGAATCTCCATGACTTCGCCTTTTATCCGTCACAAGATCTACCTTGTTTGATTTTCTGTCGTAGTTCAATAATTGACGGAACTTAGTCAAATTTTGTAAACATCGCTCCCCATACATCAACGGGAAGTGCGGAGGAACCTCCCTCTGTTCGTAGGCGCCGTTTCTCCGAGCATGCTCGATCAATAAACTGTCCGTAGCTCATCACTAATGAATGGTGTGGACGACGCGGTCCTTCATAGTCACTTCCCATCTGCTCTCGAAGGAGGACAATTAGCGTAGACCAGTGGACTGAAGGCATATAAAGCCAGCCCTCCTCCCACTTTGTTTCCCTCGCTCGATATTCCCTTTTCTCCTCATAAAATGCCGCAGTTTTCACTATGGCGCCTACAATCCAAAACTTAGCCCAAAACAAACCAATAGCACCCAAACCAATGGCACCTGACGTCCAGAGCGATAGCCCCCAAGCACGCCAAATTTCGGACAAAAAAAGGCCAAAATGGTCCCCAGAAGAAGATGTTCTGATCATCGAGCTTCGGCAGCGCGGAATGGCGTGGGGAGATATCAGCAAGGAACTCCCCGGGCGAAGTGCACTCAGCTGTCGCCTGCACTACCAGAATTACCTTGAGAGACGGAGTGAGTGGAGCGAGGATCGCAAGACCAAGTTGGCCCTATTATATGAAAGGTGGAAACGGCGTGATATCTGATGACAACCGGCTCCTTACTGACAGAGCAAGCAGATTCAAGTCGGAAATGTGGGCGAAAATTGCAGAGGAGATGTCCATCCCCTGGAGGGCCGTTGAAGCTATGCACTGGCAACTGGGAGAACAAGAAATGGCGAGACGATCTAGGACAGTTCCGTTCTCATTCTCTCAACCCGCATCAAAACGCTCACGTTCCGTTCAGCTCCCTCCCTTTGCGGAACTCGACGCCGTATCCCAAGGGAACCGCAGCCACGCAGCTACTCTCTCAACGATGGGTCATCCTTCGGCGTGGGATTGGACGTGGATGGCGTGATTATCGCCGCCGTGGCTTCATACCAATAATAGCCGTACAATTGGGGTTCGATACCGCAGCGTTCGATGCATGTCTCTGGTCAGATGTCCAAGGTCGCGAAATATAAGATTGAATGTTCAAATACCTACAACTTTGATGAAAAAGGTTTCTTATTAGGTCTTCTACAAGCTGTCAAGTGAATTGTCTCGATTGAATCCCTCCAATCCAAACGCAATAAGGGTGTATCTCAAGATGGAAGTAGAGAATTCATCTCACTACTTGCAGCCATCTGCGCGGATGGAACAGCTCTACCACCTGCTCTTATATATAAAGGAGAATCACGCGATATGCAAGACACCTGGTTGGAGGATTTTGATGATGAAAAGGATAAAGCATACTTTGCTGCCTCTGAGAACGGGTGGAGTAATGATGAATATGGGCTTATTTGGCTGCAGCAAGTGTTCAATCCTCTTACAAAAGCAAAAGCAGGCCGCAGCTGGCGATTACTTATATTGGATGGTCATTCTTCTCATATCAACATGAAATTCATCAACTACGCGGATCAAAATCGAATACTACTGGCAGTTCTTCCTCCTCACTCCACCCACCGTTTACAACCGCTGGATCTGGCGATATTTGGACCTTTGGCAAAAGCTTATTCAAATGAGCTAAATGAGAATATACAGACTGGATTGGGCCTCATTCGCACTACAAAAAGAGATTTCGATTATTTAAAAAGGCGTGGGAAACTGCCGTTACACCTTCTAATATTGAGATTGCATTTGCTGCTGCTGGCATCTCACCTTTCAACCCTGAACGCGTGCTTGCAAAGATTGTACGGCCCAAGACTCCGCCAGAGCTTCTAGGACTCAAGACTCCTACATCTATTGGCGGAATGAGGAATCTGATGAAGGAGATAAATCAACAACAACATCGAGTTTCTCTTGACATCCGCCGGGCACTACATGCCTCTGAAAAATTCGCTCTTGACAGAGAACTTCTTCTAATAGAAAATCGAAATCTCCAGCAAGCCCTCAATCGCGAGAGAAAGCGACGTAAACGTGGAAAGGCAATGGGATTGCTAGATTCATCAAATCCCTGTCAGGCTCAATTCTTTTCTCCAACCCAGGTCAGAGCCGCCCGCGAGCAAGCCGCTGCGGCAGAAGCTCTCAAAATTGATTCCCAAGCTCGTCGGCAGGAGGCACAACTACAACGTACAATTCTTCGTGAAAAAAAAAATGCAGAAGCTGCCAAACGGAAGAATGAACGTCAAAAGGCTCGTGAGGAGGCCGCCAGGCAGCGTGAGAAAGCCAAAGAGGCCGCAGCAGTCAAACGCCAGATTGAAAAGGAGCAGTGAGATCTAAAGAAAACTCAGCTGCAAAAAGAGAAGGAAGAACGTGCTGCTATACGGCTTCAAACGCGATTGAAAAAGCAAGTTGAGCAGATCTCTTCAAAGCAGCAACCTGCGCGAGCTTCAACAACGCCAATACGGTCAAAAAAGCAAAACCCACCTTCCAAATCGGGAAATCAGAGTCTGATTGAGATTTTTACTGCAGATTCTGCAGATTCAGCATCAAGTGCAGCTGCTGCTGCCTCTGCTGGCTCCAACGCTGCCGGACAGCGAGTTTCACGTTCTGGGCGAATTATCAAACCCAGCAGGTATTAACTACATTAACTATTTATATTTTTATAGTGTATTTTGTATGTACTTTTAATGGTTAATATATAATTTTAATATCTAATTGCGTTGTTGAGATATCGTAGATTTTAATCATCTTGTTGAATTGTAAATGAGCGATCGTTAGGTGGGAGCGGTCGTTAGGTGGGTGATCACGTTAACTGAAGAGGCCCACGTTTCATACTTGTTGCTGAGCGGTGACTCATCCAAAAGCACTGGACCTGTCAAGCATTTGTATCGAATGACAACCAATAGCTCCTCCACAAGATGTACGTGCTTGACACAGCCTCGTTAAAATCGCAACCGCAGTGGAGCCATATGGTCGAGTCCATCGGGGTAGAATCAAAATTTCTGGAATATCGAAATTGAGCAAAACAAATCAAACTATTCCCTGCTCTCTTCTCTCTTAAGGCTCAACCTTTTCCCGCAAAACCTAGAATTTTGAAGGGGAACAAAGCAAACTCGAAGATCGAAACACAACATCTCATGGATTTTACTGACGTTGATCCCTCTGAAATAACATTTAGGCGAAAGCTTTTCAGCTCAGAATTCTCAGAAATATTCCTTGTTCATATTCGCAACAAGATATGTATAATGAAAGTGGTCTGTGTACCTGGGGCGTTTCAAAACATCAGTTCATTCTAACATTTGGGACAGCATCATGACAACGGGCCAGTCCAGCCCGCACCTCCTGAGCGCGAAACAAACATTCACATCTGCGAATCGACTGCCTACAGACGACTAATGAAGCACGGCCTTTGCGACCGCGGAATCGTGCCTCGGTTCTATGGGACAATGGAACGGATGGACTTATCACACTATCAACCTCACCTGAAGATGTTTCTTAACGACAAGAATCCTCCTAGCGCCATCCTCTTGGAGTACATTCCAAAAATGGAGATGATCTATCCGCACAATTTTACAAAGGAGCGGGGAGAGGCTTTGATCCGTGGCATCCGAGAGATTCACAGAGCGTTGGTTCTGCATTGCGACGCCAAACCGAGGAACATGATGATTGTCAGGAATGACCCAGAAAGAGTGGTCTGGTTAGACTTCGACAGAGCTCAGACCTATCACGTAGATAGCCTTACCGAGAGACAACGAGGATTTATTGAGGATGAAGAGCTAATGGTGTCTCAACTCGCAGATTCACTCGTGAGTGATCTACTATTTACAGCAACTTAGGTCATAGTCAAACACTAACCAGGACCATAACTTTCTTCTTACAGGAAGCTGATCATGCACGAGGCGAGATTGCTGAGACTTATCTCTACTACTGCACCTAGCCAATTTCTCTGCATTGGAATAAGAATGCATCTGCGGAGATGGCGATGATCGATGGAAATATTGGTAGATCGTTGAAGGGGCCATAATTTTTAAAGTCCAAACCATGAACAGGTCTGAGTGCTAAGGAGCCGTCAAGGCAATCGTTGGCCCTCATTAATCCTTTTTTAACTCCGCTTGCCATCGCCCACTTGGACCGTTGACAAATTCTCTGACTTGAGTTGCTTTATTATAATACAGCTCTTGCAGATAGCCGACCGATAATGCCTTTTCAGCAAATGTATAAACCTCTTAGTCAGGAAGAGGTGGGCTACATCCGGAAGAGGCTGGAAGAATATACGAGGCGGCATATCCATAAATTAGATGGCTTTGACTGTGCAGTAATCCTCGCGGATGCCAGGACCCTATTTTCGTATATTGCGCTCCTGGAGTCGACGATCAAAACCCATCAGGTACAGTTGCAATCCAAACCTAAATTGAAGTTCGTTAACCGACACAGTGATATTAGACCGAGCCACAATCCAAGAGAACCATGCAACCCGCTTGGGCTGCAGGCCAGGAAAACTGAAGCGGCGGCGACGACATTAGGAACGCGCATGTAGAGAGATTGCTATGGCGAGGAGTACATAGAAGAGCAGCCATCTGGTTATGGGAAAAGAGAAGTGCATCCAAATGCTCTTTAGTATCACCACTCATCGAAATCGGGGTGCAAATTTGCGCTTTTTTATGTAGACTTCTGGTGAATTTGTTAAAATACTAGGAACTTATAATTTTCTCTTTCGGAATCTTCAGGTTTCACTTTCTTTCTTAACCAGGCTGCGCAAGAAGTCCAGATGAACAACTTTTGCCCCCCTTGTGACTCCTACGCAATGGGTCAACAATTTTCCGGTTAGCCTATTTTTTGGGATTGCTTACCTCAGCATACTCACCTCTTCCTCGATATTTTCGAGTGCATTTTTAGACTTTTTCCCTGGGAAAAGGCCTCACAAAGCAGTTCGCTCGGACTCCCCTACCCAGCCTTTTGTAAATTTTAGGGCCTCCAGATAGATTAGAAATAATTCTGTTTCTTCATCTTTAGAGTTAGTAGCATAACATGGTAAATAGAAGTTAATGGCACAGAGTAATACAAAATTGGCCCTTTCTTTCGATCGCGGGGCGGAAAAAGCGGGCACCTTGCGGTCACTGACGCTCGTTGGAAATATCCAACGAGGCCCCTATGCCAAGAGGACGAATACCAAAGTTCAGCATAGTGCTTCCGGCTGCGGTTTATATATTTTTCCTTGCTTCGGGGACCCACCACAGCTCACACAGCCTTTGCTGGAGTTCCTCATTTTCTTTGGCTGTGTAATGTACACACCCTCCTTTCTCTCTCTGCTCCTTGGTCTCGTCTGCTCTTGTAGTCTCCCGCTTTTCACATCTGCCTCACATAGTACTTTGTGGACCTTTACTTTTTGTAACTTGGGTGGCTGTCTGGTCCTTTTTGTCCTGGTTTTTCTTGCGAAGGGCATTTTGTGTTTCCATACAGCACAGGTTTTCTGTTGATTACATTTCAGGTGAGTCAACAATTTTTCATGGATCAACAAGGAATACACTTAGACGCCTTCGCACGCATTCGAAACAATTGGAGACTTACCGCCCTGATCGCTAGAAGCAGTCCCAGCACAGCAGTAGTAGAAGTTGTTCTAACACAGAAGTAGAGCACAGAAAAAGACTGCCACAGCACAATTTCTGCTCCAGCACAATTCCTACATTTGCCCTAAGAACTTTTCTAAATTTACAGACCTAGAACGATATCTTTGCACTGGGTCTTACATACTTTTAAGTTTTGTGAGAATAAACAGAATCGCGCTGGCGTTATTCTCAGCAGGTCTTCCCATATTGAACCGGCTGCGCCGCTTCTTAGCGGCTAACGCTGAGTCCCCGTTTGGGCTTTCGATTACGGACTAGCGCTATGCATCTCATCGTACTCCGTACCTGGTTAACGATCAATACGACACCTCCACATCCAACAAGCTGCAAGGCTTAGCCGTTTCTTGGCGTATGGAAGCGCATGTTTCAATTTTTGCATTCCTGCAATTTCGATTTCTACATTTGTGTACTTCCATCCTTTCATTCAGATTAACGAATTCCATTTTCTGCACGGTGTGATTTCGAATAGGACACTTTCGTATTCTCTTTTAGTATAAATGATCGGATCGCGTGGCCGAGTGGAAAATTGAGTCAAAATGGTGAGGGCCACGGTTTCGGATTGCAAATCATGGCCATGTATTCGGATCGCGTGGCCGAGTTCAATCGCGAATCAAAATGGCGTGCCACAGTTTCAGATCGCAGATCGTGGCCCAAGAATGCAAGCGCCGCAGCAAACCAACTAGTCAAATCCGACAGAAGTACACCTTGAAAAAGCGACTCTTGTCTTAATGAAGCACAACACTCACTCATAGCTATAAATTGAGACCTCTCCCCTATCAAGTGATAATAATCAAGTCTCAGATCATGGACTGAGCACAGTAGCCTCGTGCAGATGCGTTACCGACGGAAAGGCACGCTGCAGCGTATGCTACGTAGCTATTTCGATGACTGTCACTGCAAAGGCGTCTACCTCCTCATCCATGAAGACAATCGGTACTTTACAATTAATTTTAACAAGTCTGATGCTTCGAACAGCCACTTTCCACCACCAGACAAAGATATAGTGAGTGACATGTCTGGTACAACCCTGGAAAAAAACGTAGCTCTTACAGAAACAGGAGAAACATTATCCCCCCCCTTCCCGAACAACGAGTGAGAACTACATGAAATATCAGAAGTCTAGAGCGGGGAAGAAGGGAAAGCAAGTGACACTTGAGCAGATTTGAGATAATGAAAGATTTTGTTTGTTGTAAATTACAATGAATTCGAAACCATCACTAAGCTCTTTTTGAAACGTAAATCTACTCTAAGCTTTATTGGCTGCTTTCGCAAGTCTGTGTCATGATGCAGCCGCCGAATCTACAATCTATCCACATATAAATTCAAACACACTCAATGCTATGGTGCTTGCTGAACCCTAAAATTCCAAGAATCGATAAGATTTCAAGTTGGTCTTTCCACCTCAAGGACTGTCATTATCTGTGGCCGTTAAAAAATATGACAACCCCCATGGCATCTTTTCTGTGGCTTTTTCACTCAGCATGGCGCCATCCCCTGATGGGTGTTGGCTCCTTACGGGCTTTTAATTTCGTGGCCTTCTCTACTGAGGTTATGGCGTCCCTCAGGGATTTTACTCCGGTGGCTAATAGTTCAAAAATGTGGCATTCCCAAGGGGCTTTACTTCCCGAGGGGACCTGACACCACATGGGATTTCACTTTTTGTTGCTCTTTCACTCAGAATTCTGGCACTCCCCAAGGGGCTCACTTCCCCAAGAATGCCAACTCCGCATGGGACTCACCTCCTCAAGGAGCTCACTTCCTCAGGGATGCTGACACCGCATGGGACTTCAGTTTTTGTTGTCTTTTCACTCAGAATTCTGGCACTCCTCAGGGATGTCGGCGCCGCATGGGGTTCCGTTTTATTGCCGTTATGTACTGTTGAAGCAAGTGATAGTAGTGTGTTCATTTTTGTTGTTATTCTATTCAGCAGAGGTGGGATCCCCAATATATATATATACATACAGACGTACAAGTTTCAGATCTCTTACACGTGTTTCAACCACCGTGATACTCAACATGTACAAGTTCGTGACACTCCCTAAGGGTTCGCCTTCATCAGCATTCTTGCAAATTCCCTAACTTCCCGTAGGGAACTATAGTTTTGGGGGTGGGGCACCACTTCACTGACTCCCGGGGGGAAACCATATTAGGGTGTTCCCGGCAGATGGGCAAGACGTGGAGCAACCCACTGCTTCAGTCCTGGATCGAGATCGAGGGGAGAAGAGCATCCCATCATCTCACCTGACCCACGCCCAGGCGAGGAGCGCCACGTCCGAGTCCACCGATCAGAGCAAATTATTAGTGTCCGGCCGTTAGGAAGGCGATGCGTTAGGGGAGACGCTAGATCATCAAGAATACATTATTTTGCCCCTTTCTCAGGTGATTCTGAAGCTGGTGTATAAGCGAGAAGGGGATGAGATGTACCAGATAGTAGGACGGATAGCGGAATAATTGAACGTCGCCGAGGTCACGTGGATTACGTCAGCGCTGATGCAGGGAGATGGCTCAACCTTTCCATTTCTAGTTAGTTAGCTGCTTAGATTTGTTTTGTACCAATAGTTGACCCAGTCAAAACCCCCTAATTGACGTCTCACAAACGGTCTCTTTAAAAATATATTTCCCTCCCAGGGGGGGGAGAAGGCACTAACTCTCCTTAAAAAGCTCGTACAAGTAGTGTTTGGAAGGGGCAAGCAATACCTCAAAACTAGAACAAAACCACAACCAAGATGATGTTTCTAACGCTGACTAAAAAAAATGGGAGAAAACAGCTCTACCTAATCCTAATAGCTCTTGAGAATACCGGTGATAGAACTACGACACTTTGGACAGTCATCGCCAATGGCAGCACGAAGGCATCTTGTGCAAAACCGATGTCCACACGGCAGAAGGGTCCTCCACTCCGATGGGATACTATAGCAGATCTCACATTCAAATCGATGCTTCAACTCCCGGAGTTTAGTCTCAAGCTTGGCCATCTCTGCATGCAGGTGCTGCACTTCTTCTTCTAGCTTCCTTCTCTTTGCACGCTCAGTCTCGAAAATAGTATGGATTTCCTGGTTCGCCCTTTCCTATCTCGATATTAGCGAGGAAGAAGCCCCATCAAGTCCCACAAAGAAGGGTCTTACCAAAATCATGTCGAGGTTGGATATTTTTTGTTTTTTCAGTGGCCGCTCCATTTCGGACTCCAGAGAATCAGAGGTCGCCAAATCATCAGATTCATCATAGGCCGGATAGCTGTAGTCTGTGCGTGGTCTCTTCCTTTGCGACCTTCGCGTCCTTCGCGCCAGGGGCTGTTCGTCCGTTTTTTCATCTGAAATGATGATCACAGTGCGAAGATTATCGGCTGATGCCATAGCTGAGAGATGGAAAGATGGCCGTGTCGCGGATCAGCAAAGTGGAATGACAAAGGGCTCTAGAGAGAGGAAACGGGTTCTGTTATGTCCACTCAGTCATCTTTGGGTACGCAAGGGCTTCGCAGCGGGTTTCGGTCGACGGTGTAGGATGGGAGGTGGAAAAGGAATTGAAAGAGAGATGGATCCGAGGCGGGAAGGAGCCCATATATATATACCCAGGGCGGGGAAAGTGATAACGAGAGTTCGGGCAGTGCAGCCTCCTGCTGGGAGTTTTCGTTGGCGTCAACACCCCCTTAAAACTGTATCTGCACCCGAGGGCTGAAGTCCAATCAGGCCAGAGGCACAGTGGCAGAAGAAGGTTGACAAAAGGCCAGGGACTACATCATGCGGTCAGTAGCACAATGACCAAGGGAAGGGGTACTATGGCCAGTGCTTAAGAACATGTGCAGTAGAGCCGGTGACCTAGATCACCATGCTGGAGGCAGGGTCCAGTAGGCCTGACGGGTCCATGGATCGCGGTCCATGGACCTGGTAGGCCCAGAGGCGGCCAACTTGTGGCCATGCTGGCCTGTGGACGGCAGAGGCCATTGAACCGATTTCTGCGACCAAGGACCCACGGCCCAAATGAATATGTTTTCCTCTCGACAATTCTATAAAATTTTGAATGATGACCCTGCCCTTCAGTTCTAACTTTCACCACCCTCTATTCTTACTGACAGAGTAATCATCTCATTTCAATGCTGTACTCAGAATACTTCTGTGCTTTTACTCCTCAGTATAAAAAACACAGCGATATTGAGTGGGGAACAATAACAGAAAGCGCTGCAGTGCGCTACAGGTTATACATGTTCAAGAACGTTGCTGACACCGTGATGTCAATCTGGATATCTGAAGGCTGGTACTGCATGAATTCTGCATCGCCCTTGACTTGATACACCCGGCCTGTCCACGGGCGACGAACAACGACCAATGGAGCGGTTCACCAGGAGCTTGTGGCTGCTGAGCAAGGGCGACACGGAGAGAGGGCTGTTCAGTGCCTTCTGGCAATTCGCCTGAAAGAAAAACCTCAGTCCATTCCTGCACGCCTCTTTTTCTCGTAAACTGTCTCCCGTTGACAATGCAGAACTCCGAGACGCCGATCCGCCTGATCGGAGTGAACATTAGATCCACTGATTCAAGATATTCAACAACCCCCAACGCCTCTCGAGACCGATTCACAATTGCGATCTCGCATCTACGAGCGATATATTCGCTATGGCGGTAGCCGTTACAGAGACCAGTTGCTTGATATGCTTCCGCACTCCAGCTCCTCAGTTTTCACCCACGCCGACATTGCCCCGCGAAATATCATGGTGGATGAAAATTACCAAATTGCCGGGCTGCTCGACGGGGAAATTAAATAAAAAATTAAATTATAAAAGTTAAAACTATTTGAAATTTTATTAAAAATAGAATCTATAAATTATAAACTTCAATTATTTATTACTTCTTTAAACGTTCAAACGGTGAGCAGAAGGCCGGATGTCGACTAGCTCGATGGCTGCTTTACGCCGGCCATTGTCCAATAATGCCACGCTCCACGCACGGCGGACGCCCCTCCTGCGCGCTGCAAGCTCAATCCCACGCCCCACGATCAGGCACGGAAAATGGATCCCTCGCCCGCTCTGGGATATGGGCGCTTGCATCCTCCTCCTTCAACCATGTTGAGACCGCCGGCCAGATATGGCCCTCTCGGGGCCGACTATAAAGTCATGGCTCCCTTCTCTCCAGCGGATGATCTGGTCACCCTCACAATTCCAGCGTCACTTGTCGTCGAATCTTCTCAGCCCATCAACCCCTCGCCGTTCCCCAAGCTATCAAGTCGCGCTTGCCCACTCTTATAACCACCACAACCAACGAGCTTTCTGTTCGTTCAACGATCCATCGCTGAGCCCTCCATCCCTCTCCCTTCCAGTTTCCTCCTCTGGTCCTGTGCGGGACGAAGAATGGCTCGTGGACACCGCGTACCATCACCCGTCGACAGCGACAGCGAGGAAGACCCGATGGACGATGGTGATGGTGATGATGATGATGATGATGATAGCGATGGTACGGCCTCCGATTTCAGCGGAGAGACCGGCCTGACGGACCCGGCTGATTACGGGGAAGACGGCAAGAATGACGCCAGCGATCTGGCTGGTCTGCTGGCGGGCGACGAGCACCTTCCAGAGTACTATATGGATATGATGACCGACCCAGACGGATCCTTACTCCAATACGATGAATACGCGCCCAACTCTCGGAAGCTGCTCGACCGCATCGAGCAGGAATGGTTCAAGTGAGTGTCTGGATCCCCCCCTCCCCCTCTCCTGGCCGCATTTTCTTTCTAGTTTCTCAAATGCTATGCAGATTCTGCGCCTGCGTCAAGCGGGACCCCAAGGAGATGTATCAGCGGATGGACGTAAAGATGCTATACACTTTCTTCCGCTGGGTGCTGAACCAACGTCGCGGCAAGGGTGGGAGACGACGCCAGGGGCTCAAATACCAGAGCTCCCTGGAGACGTACTGGAAGATCTTCCGTCTGGTCTACGAGAGGGAGATGCAGGAGAAGATCGACCGGGAGATATCGCTGAGGGTGATCAAAAATGTATGCAACTGCCCCTTCCCGTATCACCCTCGGCACCTGGACAGATCCCGTCCGGTGGCTGAATCGTTTCACGGTACTGACCCGGGGCCTACTTGTGTTCAAGGTGATCCCAAAACTGGCGCGGCTGTACCATCTCAAGAAGGGGCGGCGGAAGAAGTCGGTCATCTATCTGGACGACCTCGTCAAGGTCGTCGAGACGACCGTCGCCACCACCAAGAAGAAGTTCGGTCACGGCCGGCAGCGGATCCTGCTCTGCCTGTTCTTCCAGCTGGCCGGGTTCTCGGCCAATCGACCGCAGGAGTTGCTGAATCTGTGCTACCGGCACATCAAGATCACCCTCCTGAAGGACCCCGATGGCGGGCCCAATAACATCCTGATCGAGTTTACCATTGAATTCGCCAAAACATTCCTTGGAGAGAAGGAGGAGTACGTGACGCGTCCGCTCCGACCCGTTCTGGCGCACCGTGACTGACCGCATGCCTGTGAATCTAGGACCACATTTATAGTCCCGGAGATCATCTTCGACCCGTCCCTGGTCCTCAGCCCCCACGTCACCCTTCTTGGGCTCCTGTTCGCCGATCGCGCATTCGCCCCTCTCGACGGCGAGAGGGTTCTCACTTCGGCACGACAACTCGTCGACCTGAAGATACCGAAAGATACCTACCAGCTCGAGCTCCACTTGGACCCGGCCGTGAACGATGTCCCGGTGTTCCGGAAGTCTGAGCGGACACTGGAAGCGATCGAGATATCGGCCATTGACGCGCTGACGTACGGCACCATCAAACCCTGGATCAGGCGGATCGGGGAGATATCTGCGTTCCGCGACATCGTTCGGCCGTACAGCCTGCGGTATGGTGCCGGCAAGGCGCTAGATAACAGCGGTAAGTCCCGATCGGGGAGGAGACCCTGGCTTCCGATCACCGGTCACTCATCATCTTCTATTGTGCAGGGCACGTCAGCGAAGCGGTTCGCAGTCTGATCTTCCAGCACTCAGACCCCCGTACGTTCCTCAAATACTATCTCCACAGGAAGGTGGACAAGGACGTTCGCGCCATCGTCCAGGGTCTGGACCCGCAGGAACACATCATGCGCGCGGCGTGCCGGATGCTCCGCTCCGTCAATCCGCGCCGGCCGCAGGAACTGACCGCGGGCCAGTCGAGGTCGGTCAACCAGCAGCCCCACATCCAGGAACTCATCCGGAAACGCGATCTGCTCAGCAGACGCCTTGGGCGACCCCTCAAGAAGCACAAGGGGACCGTCAAGTACGAGCTCCACAAGAAGATCAGCTGTGAGCTGGCAGGCGCACGCCAGCGGGCGAGAGACAAACTCCTACGTGATGTACAGGAAAAATTTGACTTCGAGGAGCCCCTGCGCGAGATCAAGCGACAGCTGTCCGGGATCGAGGTCTCAAAGACATTCGGTGAGTCTCGGAGCACCAATGAGAAAGTCCCGCCCCCGCAGCGACGAATGATCTCGGCGCTTCTCTCGCTGCCCTGCGAGACGCTGCGGGACGAGATGCTCCGACGCACCGAGGGGATCGACGCGGTTGCGGCATACTGCCTCTTCGAGGAGGGGGATACTTGCCGACTCCCGCATGACAAGAGACCTACCGCCCTGGCGCTTCGGAGGGTCAGGGTGGAGGTGCACATTCCTCCGCCTCCCAGCCAGAGGGAGATCGCAGCGGGGGCCGTGATGAAGGACCATCGGCCACTCTACTGCTTCATCTGTCTGGATAAATTCTCCACCCACGGTGGGGTGACCAAGCACCTCGGACGTAAACACCTCCAGCGCATCCAGCCTGGAGATACGATCAGATGCCCGCGCTGTGATGTGGTCCTCGAGAGCAAGATGGAACTTCAGAGCCACGCCTACCATATCCACAGCACGGTTAGCCCGGACGACCCGTATCCATTTAGGCGCTCTCTCTTGCATCTACAAATGCATTACCGCTTAGAACACATCCATCACCCCAATTTCCCCCTGTATGTTTACAATCTCTGCTTCCACTGTGCCAGGAGCATATACACATAGAAATACCAATCAAACGAACCATATCCCGTCATTATTTCTGGCCCCACGGCCAACCTCCTGCAGCTGCGTGAACCAAAACTTGCTGAATCAAAGAACAACACGGGCAGCAGCATGCTCCACACCAATGACTGATGCACCATCCCTCAATGTTGAACTTATTCCCTATCTTTGTGCACCCTAACGCCTGAATCCCTGACAGCTGCAAAGAGAAGACAGAACCAATGACAACACTAAAGGCTAAAGAAGAGAACTGCTTGTCCCTTCATATTTAGTGAAGAGTGGATATCAGCCATAATTAAAAAAAATGATCTGTAATAAAAATTTATAATTACAGAATCATAACTTTAAGATTTTGTGTGACAAGGAACTGGTATGTTCCACAAATACAGCTGATGGCTTTTATCACGACGGCTGGGACAGTCTATGAATAAAAAATATATATATACTTTACCACGTACTTCATAGTATACTTGTACTTCATCACGTACGGGTACGAACAGCACATGTGACATCGAAGAAGAGCTGTAGAAGCGCGGCTTCCGCAACCTAGAAAAGAACGAGAAAATATAGCTTCTCTCTTTGCTTTTTCCCATCTGGGCAGCTAAGGGCGGTACATACTGTACCTACGCCACCAGTCAGGACACGAACACACGCTCTCAGCTACAGTATGACTTGAGTCGGGCAAGCTGATTCCCTCCTTAGCTCAACTGGTCATGCCATTTTGAGAGCCTCATATAACCGATTGCTGTACTGTCTGACTCAGTTCACTGATGTGATGCCGGCATCCGCGTTGCCCCTCATCCGAGCGGCTATCGCAGCCTTGCGGTTGGTGAGGAGAGGCTGTGAGGCTGTGAGCGCAACTCCCTCTTCACCTTTGCTTACCCTCCGCCTCCAAGCCTTCTTATCAATTTAATTGAGATAGCATAATCTGGTTCAATCTCTACCTGAACCCTTTTCATCCAACCTACAGCGAAATGCCACCGAGAAGCCGCGATGACTTTGCGATCGCGATCATCTGCGCCCTCCCACTCGAGGCGGAAGCGGTTGAAGCCCTGTTCGATGACACCTATGATCGGCTGGGGAAACACTACGGCAAACAACGAGGCGACGCGAATGCATACATCAACGGACGGATTGGCCGGCATGATGTAGTCCTTTGCTACCTGCCGGGGATGGGAAAAGGCAATGCAGCAGGTGTTGCCTCCAGCCTGCGAGTCAGCTACAGTAGAATTGAGCTTGCGTTGGTTGTTGGTATCTGCGGAGGAGCCCCGCCGCCACCCAAGTACCAAGAGATCTTCCTTGGTGATGTGGTCATCAGTGATTCAGTGATCGAATATGACTTCGGCCGACGATACCCTGGTGGTTTTCAGCGGAAGACTGGTGTCAAGGACACACTAGGCAGGCCAAGTCGAGAGATTAGGGCTCTTCTAAATAGCCTTCGTGCGGAGAATGGTCGCAGGGAATTTCAGGCCCAGACGCAACACTATCTTCACTCCCTTCAACAAACAGGGACCAAGTGGCGTCATCCCGGGGTTAATGACATTCTTTTCAAGGCCCACTATCTCCATAAGCATTATAGTGATGCTTCGCCTGTTATGTGCTCCTGTCTTGGAGATGATGCACCAGATCAAATCTGCAAGGACGCACTAGGGAAGGACTGCAACGTGCTTCATTGCGACCAAGGTCAGTGGATCCGATGTCGAGAGGTCTTGGACGCCATCCAGACCTCTATATATATTGGTCCTGTTGCCTCTGCCGACATGGTGATGAAATGTGGACAGCATCGGGATGAGATTGTCCAAAGAGAGAAGGTCATTGGGTTTGAGATGGAGGGGGCAGGGGTATGGGACAATGTTCCATGTATTATCATCAAGGGTGTGTGTGACTATGCCGACAGTCACAAAAACAAGTTGTGGCAGGCATATGCAGCCGCGACCGGAGCGTCGGCGGCAAAGGCATTCTTGGAGTACTGGATGCCGACCAACCATAAAGGTTAGTGCATTGTCGAGTAAGAGAATAGCGCTGTTAAGTGTCTTACATTATTAGTCGATGCAAGCAAAAACCGCCACATGATGATCCCCTTTGCGAAAAATCCGCATTTCGTGGGCCGCCAGGAGGAAACTCAGAAATTAGAGGATCTAATTACTGTGCCAGACGGACCAAGAAAGCTTGCTATTACCGGATTAGGCGGTGTGGGGAAGACTCAAATCGCTCTGGAGCTAGCGTACCGCATGCGAGACCGAGAACCTGAATGTTCGATCTTCTGGATCCCGTGCACCAGCTACGAGGCTGTTGAACAGGCTTTTATGACTATTGCACAAGTGGTGGGGCTCCATGATGTAGAGCCGGTAGAAGTGAAAGAGCATCTGAAGACTTACTTCGATCAAACAGACAAGAAGTGGATCCTGATCTTTGACAATGCAGATGACATGGATATGTGGATCAAGGGCAACCCACCAGCACCACCACTCAAGAATATCATCCCTCGAAGTGAGAATGGCCATGTACTCTTCACGTCCCGCAACCGAAAGCTCACAACAAAGCTGGCATCGCCCAATATTGTCTCCGTTCCTGATGTCGACCAAACAACCGCCAAGAAGATATTGGAAGAACTACTAATCCAGAAGTGTTTGCTCCGCGATGACTGTATGACGAACACACTTCTTGAACGGCTTGCATTTCTTCCTCTAGCAATCAGCCAAGCAGCAGCTTACATTAATCAAAACGACATTTCCTTGGCAACATATATATCCTTGCTAGGTGAGGAGGAGGGGAGCATAATAGAACTGCTCGGAGAGGAGTTTGAGGATGATGGACGCTACGAAGAGATCCAGAATCCAATAGCCACAACCTGGCTGGTCTCCTTTTTGCAGATTCAGCAGGTAGATGAAATCGCCAGCGACTTTTTATCATTCATGGCCTGTATTAGTCCACGGGAGATACCCGAATCTATCCTTCCGCCCACAACGTCAGCAAAAAGAAGAGTGGAAGCATTGGGTCTTCTTAAAGCATACTCCTTCATCAGCGCACAGGTTAATGAGAGTATTCTTAGTCTCCACCGGCTAGTGCACCTGGCTACTCGAAATTGGTTAAGGAAAAACAAAACATTTGAGAGTTGTGTAAAGACAGCTGCGGAGCGGTTAAATGAGATTTTCCCTGATGACAGCCATGACAACCGACACACATGGAGGGAGTTTCTACCTCATGTACTGAACTTGGCAGACAGCGCAGAATTCCAGGCTCAGCAAGGTTACTTTCATGATTTCCTGGAAAGAATAGGAAGATGTCTGCAGAGTGATGGAAGATATACTGAGGCGGAAACTTTGTTCCGAAATGTCCTGGAAATCCGAGAAAGAGCTTGGGGACTGGAGCAGCGTAATACTCTCAGCAGTGTCAGCAACCTTGGTTCAGTACTTGCACGGCAGGGCAAGTATGAGGAAGCCGAGGCCATGCACCGGCGGGATTTGATAGGGTCTGAGAAGGTCCTTGGTCCTGAGCATCCTGATACTCTCGCCAGTGTCAGCAACCTTGGTTCAGTACTTGCACGGCAGGGCAAGTATGAGGAAGCCGAGGCCATGCACCGGCGGGATTTGATAGGGTCTGAGAAGGTCCTTGGTCCTGAGCATCCTGATACTCTCGCCAGTGTCAGCAACCTTGGTTCAGTACTTGCACGGCAGGGCAAGTATGAGGAAGCCGAGGCCATGCACCGGCGGGATTTGATAGGGTCTGAGAAGGTCCTTGGTCCTGAGCATCCTGATACTCTCGCCAGTGTCAGCAACCTTGGTTCAGTACTTGATGACCAGGGCAAGTATGAGGAGGCCAAGGCCATGCACCAACGGGCACTTCAAGGTCGTGAAAAGGTCCTTGGTCCTGAGCATCCTAATACTCTCATCAGTGTCAGCCACCTTGGTTCAGTACTTGATGACCAGGGCAAGTATGAGGAAGCCGAGGCCATGCACCAACGGGCACTTCAAGGTCATGAAAAGGTCCTTGGTCCTGAGCATCCTAATACTCTTAGCAGTGTCAGCAACCTTGGTTCAGTACTTGCACGGCAGGGCAAGTATGAGGAAGCCGAGGCCATGCACCGGCGGGATTTGATAGGGTCTGAGAAGGTCCTTGGTCCTGAGCATCCTGATACTCTCGCCAGTGTCAGCAACCTTGGTTCAGTACTTGATGACCAGGGCAAGTATGAGGAGGCCAAGGCCATGCACCAACGGGCACTTCAAGGTCGTGAAAAGGTCCTTGGTCCTGAGCATCCTGATACTCTCGCCAGTGTCAGCAACCTTGGTTCAGTGCTTGCACGGCAGGGCAAGTATGAGGAGGCCGAGGCCATGCACCAACGGGCACTTCAAGGTCGTGAAAAGGTCCTTGGTCCTGAGCATCCTAATACTCTCATCAGTGTCAGCCACCTTGGTTCAGTACTTGATGACCAGGGCAAGTATGAGGAGGCCGAGGCCATGCACCAACGGGCACTTCAAGGTCGTGAAAAGGTCCTTGGTCCTGAGCATCCTGGTACTCTCACTAGCATGCACCACCTTGCCTTTACTCTCAAACAACTTGGAAAATTCTCAAATGCCTTAAGCCTTCTGAAGAAATGTGCAGACCTCCGCAACCAAGTATTAGGGTCCCATCATCCCCACGCGATATTCTCAAGCAATGCCTTTCGTGCTTGGGAAACAGCACCACACCAGTCCACAGCAACTCAGCAACCATGTGCCTTGTCAGATAATCCGCCCCCTAACTCAAATCCAGGCCACGCTTCTGGCGATGATCATATCCCCTCAGCTTCAAAACTTGTTGGCCGGAAACGCCGAGTCTTCATGGATTTCTTTCGCAGACAATGATGTGCGGGCTGATCTCATTTTCTGTCTTATTCCAACCGCGACTCATGATCCAGCATCTGACCCAATTCGTTGCCGTAGCGAATATTGATTCTACGCTCTTTAATCCTCGCCCTTCGGTGTAATAAACCAAACTTGTTTATTTCCGGTCACCAACTTCTACACAATACTCATACAAAGCCAAACGAAATATTAGGCAGAATTGGGTAGGGATGAATTTCATTCGATCCACCCACC
Source organism: Histoplasma mississippiense (assembly GCF_000149585.1). Taxonomy (NCBI): domain Eukaryota; kingdom Fungi; phylum Ascomycota; class Eurotiomycetes; order Onygenales; family Ajellomycetaceae; genus Histoplasma; species Histoplasma mississippiense. The sequence goes on along the minus strand of NW_001813982.1, from coordinate 1,271,090 downwards.
GCGCGACCCACGCAATCCCGTACTCCCCCAAATTGTGTATGCTCTTCGATGACGGATCGCTACTCTAAATTAAATGTCAAATAGAGGTTATCGGCTTCTATACTGATAGGATAGATTATAATCAGCCAGCACTACTCTAATCCCAGAAGCTCATCTTTCCTCATTGCTCTTGCAGACTGCACAGGGGGGATGGATATCATAGATGATGCACAAAGAGGAGACCTTTCTATGCTTTCAAGTTGTATCACTGCTTGGCTGCATGACGTCACTTATTGGTAATTTCTTGCTGATCACCTTGAGCGAGCAACAATTTCCAGATCATTTATTTGGTGAACAATAACATTTATTTTTTGGAAAGTAATAGAGTGCGCGATCTGCTGCAAAGCTGAGAGGAGCAGGTTTAGCGAATACGTTGAAACAGTGGTCCCATGACTTCGTCAGCCAGTTCTGCTGACCGTCGATTAGGCACCAATGCGTGATGCGGAGCATGGTCCCCAGCTGGCTGTGACCTCGACTGGCGTGCATATTAATTGGTGGTGGGGGGAAATTGGGGAGAAAATCCTCTTGCAAATGAGTGTAAGTCACGTGGTTATAAACGGGGCATATAGATAATATCAGATAAATATTCCTGCGCTCCCCAATCTTAAAATCCAACTTTTGAATCTCTCCACTGAAGTGGAACTTTCAGCGGTATTGTCTTTGGTTGTATTCATAGTGTCTTTTCTCAAACCTCTTTTTTTCTAAATCATTTTATGGTATATTCTTCATTAAATAGGTTTGAAAATTTTTGAAAATTGGCAAGCTTAAAACGACTGCAAGCGTAAAAAAGATAGAAAGAAACAGGGTCATGAAAAAATACCTGCAAGCTTAAATTAACTATTAAAAAAGCAAAAAAAGATCTGCAAGTCAAAAGGATCTGCCAGTCAATTCTCTAAAAGTTAATTCTAAGAATTTATTGTGGCAGGGGTACTCTCAGTTGCATGATGGCTAGAAATATTAGGGTGAATGCATGCTTTCTAAACAAGTAATTTAGTGACGCTTGCATTTGCTAATATAGAATTGGAATGGCTTCATTTTTCAGTGGGGCTGATTAACGTTCAAAACCATCGGCCCTGAACACCCCTGCTACCCGGACATAGTTCAAGAACTACAATAGCCCAGTTTCAAAACACGATGGATCGCTACCATGTCCACAGCACGGTTAGCCCAGACGACCCGTAGCCATTCAGGCTCTCTCTCGCATCTACGCAAACATAACCGCTTAAAACACATCCATCACCCCAATTTCCTCCTGTAGGTTTACGATCTCTGCTTCCACTGTGCCAGGAGCATATACACATAGAAATACCAATCAAATGAACCGTATCCCGTCATTATTTCCGGCCCTTAACTATTTTAATACTTTTGCTACAAAGTGGCTATAGTCTAAATCGCACCAGCAGGCCCCGAATTTCATCTGACAAGTTGAGAGGACCGCAACATAGCCTCTGTGACAGAGCTGTTCTGCAGCCAATAAATAAACACAGATTAGTAGAGTAAAACCTGCAGGAATAAGAAATGTGAAAGAGCAGATATGTCAGAATGATATGGCCTGCTCTCCGTCGTCTGGCAGACACACTAACCCAAACAGGCATTGTCCTGCTGAATAAACCTTCCGTTTTCGTCGTAATTTACAACGAATGGAGAACATGACCTTATTAGCGCACGTGACCCGGCGCTACCTATATATATAGCATTACCAGGTAGCAGCTACCAGACCAACTTTCCGTCACATCAGAATACTCTGGAATGGTACACTGCTCAATCAGCAAGCCATCCCTACTAACTTGATCTTCATCACCTCTACCCATATTCTTCGTCCACTGGAGTCGGAAGCGAGACGGCCCTTGTTGAATGTGCTGATATTCCCAAAATACCCCTCGCTCGATAAAATGGTCGAGAAAGCCGTCCGTCCCAAGCGCCAGAGATCTGAGTCTCCGGCAAGTGCCATAAGGGCCACTGACAGCGAATATTGGAAAAGGCGGCTAGCAGAGCATAACGCAGAGCAAGAGCGGCGTTCTCTCATGACCCCGAAAGAAATCGCCGCAGAGAATGGATTGCAATTACGACGCGAGCTCGCGGCTCAACCGGAGCTGACATTTATCCTGCAGCCAACACCTCCAGGTCACATGGCTCGCGCGCAATGCCGTGCACGAGCTTGCTCCTTTGCAGAGAGAGTCATCAAGGATGACTATCGGGTTATTCTTACCGCAGGAGAGCGCGAATACTTCCATGTGTCCTGCCTCGAGAATATGCTGGACCTTTCTTCTCTCGTTCCTTCGCGCTTCAAATTAGACACGGGTACCTATAAATGGAACGATGGTTGGCCTTGGACATGGGGATTGATGCCGAGACTGTGGTTCGAGCACCGTGGTTGTGTCAAACTTAAAAGGATTGCTGGATATATCAAGGCGCGTCGAAATTACGACGAAGACAACGGTTATTTCAGCACGGAATGGCTTAACTGGCAATTTCACCACAAGGAAAAATGCAACCGTGATGACAGTTCTTGTGAATGCCCTCCGCCGCCGGAACCGCCGGTGGAACCGAAACTCGAGAGCCATGTTACAGAGGAAAGTGAAAGGTGTTCCCTTACGAAGCTGCTACGGCATCGGTATGTGGAAAGGCTGGCGCCAGGCATCATGGTCAACATATGAAACTTTGTTTATTGGAACATTGATTACCGCCGAACATGTCTTGCTGTTTTATCTCACTAGTACATTACTCAGTCAACCTACACAATACTTACACTGGCTGTCGCGGTCCCAACTAGTTGGTCCTCTTTAATACCCATGCGAGAACTCGGGCATTGTAGAGATATTTTGGCAAGAACTCAGGGCAGCCAGCATATGTTTTCTGGGCGAGCAGTCAAGCCATCATAGCATTGCCGTTGAGGCCGTGGACGGCGATAATGCTTGTCTTGCTTCTGTCGAAAGTTACTTTGAGCGATCGGTCAATTCTTTTCTTTTGCATCCTCAGGCCACGACTCTACAATCCAAAATCATGGCCCCCACCATTTTGACCCCTCAACGCAACCCCGGGTGTACCATCGCGTACTTGTTTCTCCTAGAGTCGCATTGTGATAGCGGGATCTCAAAGATACCATTCGGCAGTGTCAGGGAGCATAGACAGAATGGAGTGCTCGTTACTAGTGTAGATCGTCTTGATCGGATGTTGACATGATTTTACCGCGAAGTTGCAATCCGGGATCACGTCCCGTCTTCGGTATAGGATCAGGCCGATTCGTCTTGCCGGTTCACGTCTTGCTTGAATGCGTTAACTGGAGCCCATAATCCGCAGATACGCGCCGGCCTTGAACCATGTTGAGAACAATGAATGTGTGCTGCCGTAGACGTAAAACCATTCTAAGAGGTACATATGAAATGTTTGGCCATAGAAGATTTTAGAAATCCATGTAAATTTAGATTATGCTAAGACACAATGTGCAATCGATGGCGAGGAAATACACTTATGACGGCCGGCCTCGTTACAGAGCAGATTTTTACCGCCAATGTCTGCCACACATTTTCTGTGGCCATAAGCCGACGTTTACTCATGGTGACTGTCAACGCAAAAATATTATGATTCGGAGCGACCCCCAGCGGACAACTGCCAGTAATCGGGCCCTGGAGCTTGTCATTCTTGACTGGGAGAAGTCTGGTTGGTATCCAAGTTACTGGGAGTACTGTCTAGCTGTTTGTGCATTACGTTGGGACGATGACTGGGGCCTCTGGATTGAGAAAATGCTAGATCCGTTTATAGCTGAAGTGTCCTGGCTGCAAATGCTTCGCCTAGAATTGTGGTCCTAGGACAGTTACGTTTTCAAATGGCTCCCAGAAGTTGACTCCTCGAGAGTACGATGGGGCTTCAGAGCTACGCCTACCATATCCACAGCACGGTCACCCCAGATGGGTGTAGCCCATTTAGGTCTCTCGCTCATCTACAAACCCACCCGCGGCTCCATTCTCTCCTGGTTCCCGCTGCCCTGGCCCTAAGCCTTACATTCTATGAGCAGCCATGCTGCGAACCCTAACATTACGCCCCGTTGAAGGCCAGGCATGCCCTCATGCCGGTAAGTCATCGTCTGCCTCGTCTCGAAGATAGCACAAGATGAGAAATCCTTCAGCCGGATCCTAAATCCAACGACCTTTGTGTCCACGGGCCAGCGGGCATACGGATGGGATGCAATGGTTATCTCCATGGTTTCAATAAGGACACTTCCAACTTTTTTTGACTTTTCCAGTTGCAACAGATCTCAGCATACTCGGCTTCAATCCAGGGCTACCAATCCCAATCAATCCTGTCATTAATTTATGTTTATTTTTTTTATTTATCCTTTTTCTTTTCTTCTTTTTTCAGTTTTCAATTTTTTTTAACGATGTTAATTGTTTTCAACAGCCAAAACTTATTAAAACTACCCACGGAATCAAAAGCTACAAGTACTATAGAGAACAAGACAGATATCAAACCTTCCGAGGTAGTTGCTCCAAACCACCATGCTGGATCAGGTATCTGAAAAGGGTTGTTGCCGCTTGACGTTGTTGAGGAGTTAGCGAGAACGGTTGCGAGAACGGTTGCGAGAAGTCCAATACCTTTTCTAAAGATGACTGATGCCGATGCAAAGCCATGATTGATAAAATCGATAAAGAGATTGTGGTAGGCTCTGCGTGAAGAAAGCGGAATGGAAAACTGTTGGCTTCGTCCGTATTTGGTCGCGAATTGAGAGGCCGAGAATGACGTCTGCCGGGAACAATTTTTCCGCTCCGGTTCCTGCCCATTTGACCCACATCTGCCCCCATGGCAATCTACCCCACACCCACGATCCACAATCTCGAAAAGGGAAAGCCGTCGCTAGGACTTCATCGAACCCTCTCGTGTCATTCGTGTCACGCGTGAACGAAAAGGCCATCGCCATTGGGTATATATGTGCCCGACGGTGAAACTAAATTGGTGGGACGCAGAAGCACAAGTGCAGGAGTACACTTTTGGACGGAAAGGGGCAACGGTATTTGGACAAGATTCGTGGCCTATTCATAAAAACAGGTCGGGGCTCCATCGTAAAATGATTTGGCCTATCCACATTCCGTTATTCTCAATTCGACCCCGACTGCGGACGAGCAGAAGACGTACACTTTTGGATGGAAGGGGCCACGGTATTCGGGCAATATTCGTGGCCTATTAGTTACTGCATAAAGCATCTATGACAGGTGGTGACTCCACTATAAAACGGCTTACCCCATAGATGATGTTGGGTTTTCGATGATATCACACGGTCGATAGAGTTAGATCTTCCCTACACATCAAAATCTCCTCAAACAAAGATTGCATGAGGACTCCTAAATAAACAATGAACTTGTCTAAATTATCCGGATGGGCATTACGGCTTTGAGTATGTGGTTTCAAGGAGGCATTGATGCCCCGGTCTGGCGGAGTTCCTAAATACATCTATAAATGTACGTGTTGAAGGAGTGTGACCCAAAAAGTGCGAGCCGAAAGGGAATCAGCTGAAGAGAAGGCCAAGCCGAAAAAAGGGGGCGCCAGACGGAGCGCCAAAGAACCCAGCGAGGCTTGGCTTGGCTTCGACTCAGCAATCAACATGTAGACCTCCAACTCCCCCGCCTCTTTCCACCACCCATGATTTCGATATTAGACGCGAAGTTGGCCATAAAAATCTCTACCTAGTAGCTCTTGATAACACCAGTGATAACCTGACGACACATTCCGCAGGTTGCGCCAATGGGGGGGAGGCATTCTGGGCAATACCGATGTCCACACAGAAGGGTCCTCCACCCTGATGGGATGGTATAACAGATCTGACATTGACATTGATGCTTCAGCTCACGGACTTCAGTCTCGAGTCTGTCGACCAGCCCATTCTTCCTAGTGATTTCTGCACGCAGGTGCTGCACTTCTTCTTCCAGCGCTTCTCTCTTCGCATGCTCCGCCTCGAAAATGTTATGAATTCCCTGGTTCGCGGTTTCCTATCTCAATATCAGCAAAGGAAAAGGCCCCACCATGAGCCATACGAGGAAGAGTCTTACCAAAACCGCGTCCAAGTTGGGAATTTTACGTTTTTTCGGTGGCTGCCTCATTTCGGAGGGCGCTGGGTCATCAAATAGAGCCTCATACACCGGATAGCTGTAGTCTGTGCGGGGTCTCTTTCTTCGCAGCTTTCGTGCCGGGGGCTGGTGTTCATCCATCTCCGCATCTGAACTGATGATGATGGTGCTACGAAGCCCGTCGCGGGGACTATCAGCTGACGCCATGATTGAAGGATGGTTGTGCCCCGGAAATGCGGCTCACTAGGAACGGCTCGTGCTGCAAGGAGGCTGTGGGTAGAAAAAAAAAGAACCCTGAAGAGCTCCAGTGGGGGGGAAATAGGTTCTTTGGTTTCGCTCGGTTGTCTTCGAGTCGACAAGGGCCTCTGGGCGGGTTTCACTCTCGCGGCGGTGTAGGATGGGAAGTGGGAAAGGAATTGAAAGAAAGATGGATCCAAGGGGGGAGGGAGGCCCTCTATATACACCAGGAAATGGGGGGCCGTCACGGGGTGCTCGTCTCGGGTTGCTCTCTCCAGGCATTGAAGCACGGCGCAGCAGCCAACAATACCCGAGGACGAAGTCTGAAAATAGAACTCATGCAGCAACGGCATCCCTTCCACGGCTGTCGCATGCGAATCACCGTGGGGGGGGGAGGGGGACAAGAGGGTGGGTATCATTCGGCTGTGGCTGCGTACAGTTGGCCCCCGAGGAGAAAGATAAGGGTGCGGTCAGGCGAGGCCACCCTCACCTGCCTACCAAGGGCCGTTGATGAACGGCTTGGAGAGGCAGGCCGCCTTTTATGGTCGATCATGATATCACTTTCATGTACATGGATGAGCATTACGTCTCACCCTCCGGGGCTACAGATGCTACTATGACACCAGCGGGTTCGGCTGTACGCATTCCCCTCTCTTGTTTCCGAAGCGTAGATACCCGCTGGCGCAGCGCCGATTCCGTCCTTGCTGGAAAACACCTCTCCACCTCCGGCCAGGGTCGGCGCTCCTCCACCATGTTCAGGAGCCGTGCGTCCTCCTCGGGGAGCCATCGCCACAGCTTGTCTCTGTGACCCTTTCTCCCCTCACCGCGCTCACGCTGAGTTTCTCCGACCTTGTGAGGAGCGGAGCGACCGGCTGACCGCACACTCCCGTCTCCCCACATTGCCGGCGCTGAGTCGGGCATGCAACTCGCCAAAGCACCTTCAAACAGCCAAGAAAGGAACTGCAGACGCTCGTCGAGCTGCAGCGACAGGAAATGGGAGCGAAGGGCTGTGGAAGGACCTTCCATAGACGATACAGAGGCAACGTGAAGCCGCTTTGCGGCCGGTTCTTCTGGCTGCTGTGGCCCTCGTTTGCGTCTCCTGGCCTGTGCGTCGCTGAGGAAGTCGTCGCTCGTGCTGTAGGAGCAAGGCACATCAACGTCGGTGCTGCAACGGGCGGGGTGAATCTGCCGATGATCCAGAACGTGAGTGTCATCGTCCGTTTGAGAATTTCTATTCCAGCTGTCAAGCCTCTCTCTGGATCCTTGGTGATGGTTGGGGGTGTCGCAGGACATAGACAGGGGAGGTTCAGGATACGGATAAGTGGCCTTTGGGCTTGCGAGATCATCACCTTGCTGGACAGGCTGGTGAAGGTCACTAATGTCCCAGGGCGCGTCGTCGGCAAGGATCGCTGGGTCAATGAGGATGTTGTTCTGGAGATCCGGGAGCCTGAAGAAAGCTTCTAAGCTACCATCTGAGCTGGTTATGCTCGGCGACGACGAATCAGCCCCTGTGGCGCCTCTCCCAAGGGGAGGCAGTTCGGTCGGCGTATCAGAGATATTATCTTGGACATCACGGGCAGGGGTGGGATGCGAATTCAGGGTGTGATGTGCCAGATCACAGAGAGACGATACGCCATGCCGGGAATTCTCCGAACTGGGTGGTGGTATGGACATCTCTCTTGGTTGAGAGGGGGAGTTCAACGGCGCACACGGCTGAGTATTACCGCTAATAGGCACGCAAACTTCGGCTGGCGGCTTCGAAGGAAGGCCATGCTTGGGGGGCAGCAGGGTGTTGGGGGAGACATCACAACGTGGGGCTGGGGGAGGGGGTTTTCTGGCTTCTGGGGTGCGAGAATTGGGGCATTTGCGCAGTGAGAATGACTTGGGGTGCCGCGGCGTCCACAGTTTGAAGTTGTTCGCATGAAACGCGAGGGCCATCTGGGTAGGAGATTGGGGATCTGAGAGGGGAGATTTTCTGAGTCAGAGGTGGATTGGGGGAGTGGGAAGGAGAGTGGGAATTGGGCCTGAGGGAAGAGCGTGTGAGGGCGAGAGAAACAGATCACCAAGTGCCAGCGATTTCGTAGGAGGCTCGGCCACCCTTTATAGTTGCTCTCATCGCAGAGGTTTCAGCTGCCTCACCATCTCCCACAGGGGAGGAAGCAACGGGCGAATCCCTCTGATCCCTGAATCTTCCCTGAGACTGCTGACGCGTCCGTCCTCATCTGAAAGCCACCTGGAGGTCGATAACCGGTGCCCTGCACCAATCGCATATGGCTATCGCCACTTTCAACCCTGACATGTCGAGCATGCAATCTGGACGAAACCCCGACTTGGTCGACCTGCAGGCGTACACCGATACCAAAAAAGAAGTGCGGCAATTTTGCTATTGGCTGGGGAAAGGGAATGAGGCAGTCTGCCTTGGTGGGTCAAAGGGCGATGCAACCCTCCATCACTCAGGGCTCAGCAAGCACTCCGGCTCCAGGAGGCTCGCCCACTGGTCTTCCCCGTGGCCTCAATCGATCGTCGCCTGTTGCTTTTCCGCACAGATCTCCACGGACGAAAGGCGCCCAAGACAACAAAGTACAGGAGAACAGATCGACCGGATAAAGCCCAACCATAAAAAAAAAAATTAAAATTAAAATAAAAATAAAAAAAATAAACCATTGGCAATCTGCGGTTCACAGTCGCCGATCGTACAATACAGCGAAGGCCATTGCCATTGCAACATGGCTGCAGATGTCCCAGCAGCCTAGACTCCAGATCAAGCGAAGTAACACCGCGAGGGGCGGCGTGGATGGTTCAGAAACCAATGAAGCAGCAGCCCGCGAGGTCATCGGGCATCCGTTCGGCGACTCCGCGGGCGCAGGAAGAAAAAGGGGCGAGGGCCGGGTAAGACGGCACCGGTTCCCTGCAGGGGGGGGAGGGGGCAGTGCATCCAGGCGCGAGCGAGCGAGCGAGAGAGAAAGAGAAAGAGGGAGAGGAAAGAAAGAGGAGGAGAGAGTGTGTGGTCGTTGCGAGGGCGCGGGACGGGTTTTTATAGATCGAGCGGCCGGCCGTTGAAGCGGCGTGAGAGGGCGCAAAAGCGGCGAGAGGGCGCGCCATCCCGAAGCGGCAACGGTGCTGCCGCAACGGGCCTAGCTCACTAAGCGGACTCATGACGACGGCGGCCTGCCGGCTGAAGCCTACTTTTGTGACTCTTATCCGATCCCCTCAAGACCCCCCGATGTACTTATATAATTATTGTGCATTTATTTGCGCCATTGTAACCACTCACGCAACTGAACTACAGATCTCTGACCTCTGGCGACTGTGATGGGCTGACCTTCCCAGTAGACCCAGAAGTGCGCTGCGTACTTCTCGAATCGGGGGGGCGCCCACGCGTTCTGCCGGCGCTTTGCCTGTGCTAAAGCCGAACCACGTACGCTGACATTCTGCCTCCCCTCTTCCTTCCTCGATCTTGAGTAGAACCTCAAATTCACCCTCGTTCGCCAGCCATGGCGGTAGTAATTTTAGTTTCCGCAACT
>NW_001813982.1:1215988-1261131 GCF_000149585.1 Histoplasma mississippiense | reverse complement strand
TTTAGATCATAGATAAGCTGCAGGTTTGCTCATGGATCATTTATGATTATTTTACACACTATGAAATACCAAGGGCAATAAGAAGGAAATATAACACAGGTTCTCATAACGAGCAGACAATCGGGAGCCATCACCATTGGTCCGCCTCGTGCGATAGGCCTGTTGCGGCAGCACCGTTGCCGCTTCGGGGATGGCGCGCCCGCTCGCCGCTTTTGCGCCCTCTCACGCCGCTTCAAAGGACGCCGCGATCTATAAAAACCCGTCTCGCGCCCCCTCGCAACGACCACACACTCCCTCCTTCCTTCTTCATTTCTCTTTCTCTCTCGCCCTCGCTCTGGCACTGCTCTGGCGCTCGCGCTCGCGTGCACTGCCCCCTTCTCCGTCCCCCCCTGCCAGGGATGGTGCCGTCTTATCCGGCCACCCGTCTTGGATCCTGCGCCCGCGGAGTCGTCGAGCCGCTGTTCTGATACCGCCTGGTTGGCCTCTGAGCCCTCCACGTCGCCCTTTCGCGATGCTACCCCGCTTGACTCTGGGATCGAGGCTGCCGGGGCGTCCGCATCCCTGTTTTTCTGCACGTGTGCCTTTCGCTGTGCCGCGCGATCGGTGATTCCAAGCAGCAGAAAGATTTACTCCCCGGTTGATTTATTCTTCTATTTTCAATTTTCATTTTCATCCTCCAAGTTTTTTCTATTTTAACTCGTGGGAAGGTCTTCTTTTCAAGACTCGGCTTGTCTTGAAGCCCCTTCCATCGGTGGGATTGCGTGCGCAGACGGAGGAGGCGGCAGCCGATCGAGCGTGTTGGGATGGCCGGTGGGCTGGTGTCCGGGGACCGGGGACCGGAGTGCTTGCTGGGCCTGAGCGATGTGGGTTGCATCGCCCTTTGAGCCACCAAGGCTGACTGCCATTGTCACAATTTCTTTCCGCGGGCCAATAGCAAAAATGCCGCCTTTCATTTGCGCTGGTGTGCGCCTGCAGGTCGGACCCGGACCAAGGCGGGCAGGGCGGTGTCAGGACTGCATGCTCTGGACATGTGAAGGCTGCAAGTGGTGAATGGCCAAACGCGATTGGAGCAGGCCACTGGTCATCAGGCTTCAGGTGGCTTTTTGGCCAGCACGGGACGCGTCAGCAGTCTCAGGGGGGGATCCAGGGATCGGAGGAATTCGCCCCTCGCCCCCTCTGCTCCCCTCTCGGATGGGAGATATGAGACTGTGAAGCGATGGAGCCTCTGCGCTGAGAGGAGCTATAAGGGGTGGCCGAGCCTCCTACAGAATTTTCAAGATACTGGCGCTTTGCGATCTGTTTTTCTCACCCGGCGCACGCCCTTCCTTCGCTCAGGCTCAATTCCCGCGTTCCTTCCTGCTCCCCTGACCGCCCCTGACTCAAAATCTCTCATAATCTTCCCCCTCAAATCCCCAATCCCCTATCCAGATGGCCCTCGCGTTTCATGTGAACAACTTCAAGCCGTGGGCGCCGCGGCGTCCGCGGCAGCCCAAGCCATTCTCACTGCGCAAATGCCCCAATTCTCGCGCTCTAGAGGCCAGAATCCCCCCTGCCCCTCCCCCTCCCCCTCTCCCAGCACCACGTTGTGATGCCTCTGCCAGCGCTCTGCTATCCCGCAAGCATGGCCTTCCTCTGAAGCCGCCGGCCGAAGTCTGCGTGCCCATCAGCAGCGATGTTCAGCCGTGTTCGCCGTTGAGCTCCCCTTCTCAATCAAGGAAGATGTCTATACCATCACCCAGTTCGAAGAATCCCCGGCATGGCGTATCATCTCTCCATGAACCTGCACATCACACCTCAAATTTACATCCCACTTCATCCCGTGATATCCGAGGTAATATCTCTGACACGCCGATCGAGCTGCCTCCCCTTGGGAGAGGCGCCACAGGGGCTGATCCGTCGTCGCCCAGTGTAACCAGCTCAGATGGTAGCTTGGAAGATTTCTTCGGGCTCCCGGATCTCCAGAACACCATCCCCATTGACCCAGCGATCCTTGCCGACGACGCGTCCTGGGCCACTAGTGACCTTCGCCGGCTTGCCCAGCAAGGTGATGATCTCGCCAGCCCAAAGGCCACTTATCCATATCCTGAACCTCCCCTGTCTATGTCCTGCGACACCCCCAACCATCACCAAGGATCCAGAGAGAGGCCTGACAGCTGGAATAGAAATTCTCAAACGGACGATGACACTCACGTTCTGGATCATCGGCAGATTCACCCCGCCCGTTGCAGCACCGACGTTGATGTGCCTTGCTCCTACAGCACGAGCGACGACTTCCTCAGCGACGCACAGGCCAGGAGACGCAAGCGAGGGCCACAGCAGCCAGAAGAACCGGCCGCAAAGCGGCTTCACGTTGCCTCTGTATCGTCTATGGAAGGTCCTTCCACAGCCCTTCGCTCCCATTTCCTGTCGCTGCAGCTCGACGAGCGTCTGCAGTTCCTTTCTTGGCTGTTTGAAGGTGCTTTGGCGAGTTGCATGCCCGACTCAGCGCCGGCAATGTGGGGAGACGGGAGTGTGCGGTCAGCCGGTCGCTCCGCTCCTCACAAGGTCGGAGAAACTCAGCGTGAGCGCGGTGAGGGGAGAAAGGGTCACAGAGACAAGCTGTGGCGATGGCTCCCCGAGGAGGACGCACGGCTCCTGAACATGGTGGAGGAGCGCCGACCCTGGCCGGAGGTGGAGAGGTGTTTTCCAGCAAGGACGGAATCGGCGCTGCGCCAGCGGGTATCTACGCTTCGGAAACAAGAGAGGGGAATGCGTACAGCCGAACCCGCTGGTGTCATAGTAGCATCTGTAGCCCCGGAGGGTGAGACGTAATGCTCATCCATGTACATGAAAGTGATATCATGATCGACCATAAAAGGCGGCCTGCCTCTCCAAGCCGTTCATCAACGGCCCTTGGTAGGCAGGTGAGGGTGGCCTCGCCTGACCGCACCCTTATCTTTCTCCTCGGGGGCCAACTGTACGCAGCCACAGCCGAATGATACCCACCCTCTTGTCCCCCTCCCCCCCCCACGGTGATTCGCATGCGACAGCCGTGGAAGGGATGCCGTTGCTGCATGAGTTCTATTTTCAGACTTCGTCCTCGGGTATTGTTGGCTGCTGCGCCGTGCTTCAATGCCTGGAGAGAGCAACCCGAGACGAGCACCCCGTGACGGCCCCCCATTTCCTGGTGTATATAGAGGGCCTCCCTCCCCCCTTGGATCCATCTTTCTTTCAATTCCTTTCCCACTTCCCATCCTACACCGCCGCGAGAGTGAAACCCGCCCAGAGGCCCTTGTCGACTCGAAGACAACCGAGCGAAACCAAAGAACCTATTTCCCCCCCACTGGAGCTCTTCAGGGTTCTTTTTTTTCCTACCCACAGCCTCCTTGCAGCACGAGCCGTTCCTAGTGAGCCGCATTTCCGGGGCACAACCATCCTTCAATCATGGCGTCAGCTGATAGTCCCCGCGACGGGCTTCGTAGCACCATCATCATCAGTTCAGATGCGGAGATGGATGAACACCAGCCCCCGGCACGAAAGCTGCGAAGAAAGAGACCCCGCACAGACTACAGCTATCCGGTGTATGAGGCTCTATTTGATGACCCAGTGCCCTCCGAAATGAGGCAGCCACCGAAAAAACGTAAAATTCCCAACTTGGACGCGGTTTTGGTAAGACTCTTCCTCGTATGGCTCATGGTGGGGCCTTTTCCTTTGCTGATATTGAGATAGGAAACCGCGAACCAGGGAATTCATAACATTTTCGAGGCGGAGCATGCGAAGAGAGAAGCGCTGGAAGAAGAAGTGCAGCACCTGCGTGCAGAAATCACTAGGAAGAATGGGCTGGTCGACAGACTCGAGACTGAAGTCCGTGAGCTGAAGCATCAATGTCAATGTCAGATCTGTTATACCATCCCATCAGGGTGGAGGACCCTTCTGTGTGGACATCGGTATTGCCCAGAATGCCTCCCCCCCATTGGCGCAACCTGCGGAATGTGTCGTCAGGTTATCACTGGTGTTATCAAGAGCTACTAGGTAGAGATTTTTATGGCCAACCCCACATCTAATATTGAAATCATGGGTGGTGGAAAGAGGCGGAGGAGTTGGAGGTCTACATGCCACTACTCACGCTAGTTGCTTTTAGCGCTGTAATTGGTGGGCCTCCAGCGGCTATTTCGGGCGCCCTGTTGGTTTCAGGAACTGTTGAATTTAATTTTTGTTTTGACTTTTTGGACTTTTGAAAATCTTTCCTACATTTTTGATCTTTTACCTTCCTCTTTTCTTTTACTAGTCAGTGCTTTCTTTGCTGTAAGTCAGCTTTTATTCTAGGACATTTCTGTCGCACTGCTGATTTTGTTGCACGCCTCTTTTTGTCCCAGGACATTTCTGTCGCACTGCTACTTTTGTTGTTGCTGTGCGACTCAGTTAGCTCAGCTTGAGATATTTCTAGACACATGAAGTTACTCGATTCGAGTGGGAGTTCTCAAGTCCCCACGCTTCACAAAGGTATTCTCTTGTATTACTTTCGACGAGCATAAAAAAGGGCCAAGTTACCGGCTACCCGTATTGGCGAAAGGGTTCGTATCAAAAATCACTTGTAAGGTTACGTACAGTGCACCAGAACTTAGCATCGCTTCCCCCTAAGCCAGCACTCTTCCGCCAACAGTCTCCCCAAGCCAGCAGTCTCCGTAAGCCAGCAGTCTCCCTAAACCAGCAGTCTCCCTAAGCCGGCAGTCTCCCTAAGCCAGTCTGGTATGAATAGATTAAAGAATAGGGGATTTTTTCCCCCTGGGGATGACATTGGGCATGACCAGGCCATGGCTGTTCTGAAGAATAGGGGATATATCGGGCATGATCAGGCCATGGTTACTCTGAAGAATAGGGGATTTTTTTCTCCCTGGGGATGACATTGGGCATGACCAGGCCATGGCTGTTCTGAAGAATAGGGGATATATCGGGCATGACCAGGCCATGGTTACTCTGAAGAATAGGGGATTTTTTTTCCCTGGGGATGACATCTGCATCCAATCCAAATCTCCTTGATCGCTCCGGCTTACGGCCGTCTCAGCAGTAGAAAGCTTTTGCCATGATTCGCGTTCGACATCGCTGAGGTCAAAGTATGTTCTTCAAGCGGGTTCGTGAGCATCAGGAGGGAGAGAGGTCTGGGGCAATAGTATCTGAAGTGGAATTTCCAAGTTCTGGAAATGTGTGTGCTGGCCAGGATAGATATAATGAAGAAGAAATAGTAAAGAACCAAACATAGAAAACGAAAGAGGAGAATGAAGAAAATGAAGAGAATGAGACTTCAATTGTTGCATAAATTTAACCATCTAACTAACTAGAAATAGAAAGGTTTCGTGAGATTGGGCCATGTTGAATCAATGCTGACATAATCCACGTGACCTCGTTCGACGACATTCGATATTCCAGTAGGCTGCCAGCAGTCCCAACCCTCCATGCTCCTGCAAATCGTCCAATTTCATCTTGGCATACACCTTGTAACCCCCGGGAACCCTCTCTATATTTCGTTGAAGGGATGGAATGGCGACAAACGGATCGGAGTCGCTAAGCAGGTTGGGACTCATTGGCCCATCGATGATGATTGGGTCTTCTGCGAGAGTGAGTGAGGCGTGAGAAATGTTTTTCACAGAGCAGGTACTGAGCCTTACCAGCAGAGCCCAAGCACTTCCACGGCTTTCCTTGTGTGCCATATCCGCGTGTTTCTTGTACATCTATCCGCCCTACAATCTGGTACATCTCATCCCCGTCTCGCTTATACACCAGCTTCAGAATCTTCACCTGAGAAAGGGGCAAGATAATGCATTCCTGATTATGCAGCGTCTCCCCCCACGCATCGCCTTCCCAACGGTCGGACACCAGGGGGATAACTTGCTCTGATCGGTCGGCTTGGATGTGGCGTTCCTCGCCCAGGCGTGGGTCAGAAAAATCAGCAAATACCTCACTTGCTGCATCCTTAGAGAGGTCGCCAGACGCAGAGAAGAGGGGCACGAGCATGGGCATGGGCATTGGATGGAGGTGCTGGGGCTTTTCGTCCGACCAAGGATCAGGAGTGTACGCTTCCAGGAGGTGCACTGTGTTTAGCTGAGGCGAGGGAGAACCGTCGGCAGGTCCAGGGGAGGTGATATTGTACGTGAAGGTAGCCATGTTGTGAGATGAGATGATGGGATGCTTTTCTCCCCTCGATCTCGATCCAGGAGGCCCTTGACGTCTTTATATATGTCCCACGTTCAACCCCCGCCTGCGAACAAAAATAGGTCGAGGCTAATTGAGGAGGGTAGCTGAGATGCGTCTTGTGTGGATTGCCAATCATCCACACCGAAGAAGCCGCCGAACCAGGGAATGTTGCATTGATGGGTGGACCAACGCAGAAGTTCTCCTGGCCACCACCCCCATGCCAACATGGGCTCTCATCGAGTGAATATCAGCTAGTCAACCTATTCAGCCCCCCCTTTTCCCCCTGGCCATGCGCCAGGAAGTCGAATCGACAAATCGCTAAACCCGGGACAAGGAGCACGGGGGTGGCATGCCTGAGGACGGCCGAACTTCACCCAACCATGTGTGCCAGTCAAAAAGTGCGCCTGGCTTCGCCTCTGTGCTCGAGCTCATGGATGTCTCGACTCTAAGCGAAAACACCAACATGAAGCAATATCCGAGGCGCGACCTGCATCGAGGCTTATAATTTTGTGATACACACCCCCACGAGTGCGGTTTGGCAATCCAATAGGGGCTTTATACGCGAAAGCAAATTGAAGGAAAATGCAAAATGCAGCTCATCCTCTGGCCCTATCATTCATTCCGGTTTCTCCAAAGGGCGCAGCAAGGTGGGCGTCAGATCAAGCAAACTTGGGCTCTCATCCAGCCAACATCGACCAGTTGAAAGGGATTCCCCCGCATTGAATCAGCACTCATACCAGTCAAACCTTTGCCCAATCCTCCTGATACGCCAGGAAGTTCAACCGGCAAACTGTTCGATCCTCTCCTCCAGTCGATAAGGTGAGGGACATGGGGCTGGCATGTAATGGAAAGACGGAACTACACCCGCAGCCAATCATCTGCGCCTGAACCAGTGCAGAAGCATCCCTGACTTCACCCCTGTGCTCCTTTTGCGAGAGGGCGTAGCGAGATGGGTATCGGGTCAGCCCGCCCTGGCGTTCCCTCCAGGAAGTAAGGACCAGGTGGAAGGGATTGCTGACAGACAGTGCAGCCAGTCCAACCAACATGAGGTTGAGGTATAAAGGGCTATAAAAGGCTCTTCCCCTCTCATTTGAATTCAGCCTTCGCCCTTCTCCAAATCTTTTACCTGCTTCAAATAGTCGCCCGTCTTGCTTCAAGTATTCACTTCCTCCTCTGCATCTCTGCACATCCTCAGCATGGATAGACAAGGAACCGAGGGCCCTCCACCACTACCCAGTCAACTTTTGTCGTCCGGTGCGCAGCAATCCACTCTTCCAGCTTATTGCGCAGTGTTGGGTGACTTTCTCGAGAAGGCGCCCTTCCAAACCTATGCCTCAGGTAAGGGTTTAATGACACCCTATCTCTGTCCTTCGACCTTGATTTCTCATCTAAGACTGCAGCTCCCCTTAACGTCCCGCCCGAGCGGCTGTCTGTTGACAGGGCCTCAAATAACTGGCCTCAGCCTCCTGGTGGTATCGAACCCGACGGCAGAGACAATATCTCAGATTCTGGGGCTACGACAGAACCGTTGGCCCATGATGAATTGGAGAATCTTCCCTATTGGTATGAGGCGCAGCAGGTTGAAAAGAGCCTTAAGATTTGTCATGTTGGAAATAAAGTATGGCGAAATAATAAATATGTTCACCGTGTGCTTTATGTGGTGGAAACATATCTCCCAGACAACTGCCTCCCTGAAAATGCGAGGCTCCGGCTGCGGAAGCAGGAGGAGAAACAAAAGAGGAGGGAGAAGGAGATGCAGCGAAAGGAACGTCTGAGCACATTACGCCCTCGACCATCAACACGCAAGTGATGGAAGATGGGATCTCAAACCACTCATTTCTTTATTTGATATTATAATACACAGTCATTTATTCATGTGCCTTCTCTTGCATTGTCGACCTGTTGCCATGTCGCCCATCTGCCGGGAACGCCCTAATATGGTTCACCCCCGGGAGTCAGTGAAGTGTGGCCCACGACCAAAACTATACTTCCCCTATGGCAGCTAGGGAATTTGCAAGAATGCCGATGAAGGCGAACCCTCAGGGAGTGTCACAATCTTGCATGAAAAGGCAGTAACGATGGAATCCCATATGGTGTCGGCATCCCTGGGGAAGTAAGCTCCTTGAGGAGCGCCGGAATTCTGAGTGAAGGCAACAAAAACTGAAATCCCATGCGGTGTCAGCATCCCTAGGGAAGTAAGCCCCTTGAGGGAGTGAGCTCCTTGGGGAGTGTCAGAATTTTGAGTGAACAGGCAACAAAGATAGAATTCCATACGGTGTCAGCATCCCCGAGGAGGTGAGCTCCTTGAGGAAGTGAGTCCCATGTGGAGTCGGAATCCTTGGGGAAGTGAGCCCTTTGGGGAAGTAAGCTCCTTGAGGAGTGCCGGAATTCTGAGTGAAAAGGCAACAAAAATAGAATCCCATGTGGTGTCAACATCCTTAGGGAATGCCACAGTTTTGAACTATTAGCCACCATAGTAAAATCCCTTGAGGAGGGCCATAATCTCAGTGGAAAAGGCCACAAAATTAAAAGTACATAGGGAGCCAACACCCATCAGGGGATGACACGATGCTGAGTGGAAAGGCCACAGAAATAATGCCCATGGGGAAAGTCATATTTTTTAAGTGAAAGGCCACTGATATTGACAATCCTTGAGGTGAAAGACCAGAATACTTGAAATCTTATTGGTTCTTGAAAGCATTCATGATTTCAGGGTTCAGCAAGTGCTATGACTTTGAGAGTGTAAATTTATAATGTAGATTCGGCGGCTCCATCATGACACATACTTGTGAAAGCAGCCAATAAAACTTCGACTAGGTATACTTTCCAAAAGGAGCTTAGTGATGATTTCAAATTAACCCTAATTTACAACATTCTATTCTTGCTTCTCAAGTTTCTCTTGCTTTCCCTTCTTCCCTGCTCTAGACTTCTGATATTTCATGTAGTTCTCGCATGTTGTTCGAGATGGAGGTGGATAATGCTTCTCCTGTTTCTGTAAGAGCTACGTCTTTCCAGGGCTGTACGCATGGCACTCACTATATCTTTATCTGGTGGTGGAAAATGGCTACTTGAATTGCCATGTTCGTTAAAATTAATTGTAAAGTACCGGTTGTCTTCATGGATGACAAGGTAGACACCTTTGCAGCGACAGTCATTGAAATAGCTACGCAGCATACGCTGCAGCGTGCCTTTCCGTCGATAACGCATCTGCACAAGGCTACTGCGCTCAGTCCATGGCTTCTTGACACGTTTCGAGCTTGGTGGTTGCATCTTGTGGCGTTTGATTCTGATGAAGATAAAGGATCTGGGACTTGCTGGTTATCACTTGACACTATGGGAAGAGCTCTCAATTTATAGCTACAGGCGAGTGCGTGGTTCATTGAGCCAAAAGGCGCATTTTAAAAGTGTACTTCTGTCGAACGTCATTTGGAGCGATCAGTCGTTTTGCTTCGGGCGCTTGCACGCGCAGGCCACGATTTGCAATCCGAAACCGTGGTCCTCCCCATTTTGGCTCGCTTCATCTCGGCCACGCGATCCGAATTCGTGGCTGGAAGAGCTCGCCAACACCCGAACGCTGAGTGGAGCGTACTGGATTATCGGTGCCAAATATGCAACACTAAAAGAAATCCAAATGGCATCTCCACCCATTCTTTATACTCGTCATCAATAGAGCAACCTCGAGTCGGGCTTCTCAAAATCAACTGTCTTAGCAGGGTTCGAAAGGGTCGATATACTCTAAAACATGGCCTCCGTTCTCAAAATAGGCCTTTCATTTCCAAAAATCTAGAAATCTAGCAGGTCCATCAGCTGGTGGTTCTGCCATGATTTCTGGATGGTGGCCGCATTCTTAGTGGTAACGCGTAACGCTGCAAGTTGTGGATGGGTCCCATCTGCAAACTAATAGGCCACGAATATTGCCCGAATACCGTGGCCCCTTTCATCCAAAAGTGTACGTCTCCTGCTCGTCCGCAGTCGGAGTCGAATTGAGAATAACGGAATGTGGATAGGGCAAATCATTTTACAATGGGGCCCCGACCTGTTTTTATGAATAGGCCACGAATCTTGTCCAAATACCGTTGCCCCTTCCGTCAAAAGTGTACTTCTGCACTTGTGCTCTGCGTCCCACCAATTCAGTTTCACGTGATGTAGATCTTTAGATCTCCCTCCGTCTCGTTACTGGAACCAACCCTTACTGTCAGATTACTCTCAGAAAATTTCAAATTTCACCCGCAATCTATTTCGCTTGCAATCCATCGCCATTCCGCTCGCTTGCTCGCCATCCATTTCGCCCGCAATCCTTTTGATTCTCCTACATAGCTCTCTGGCTTCAAAGAAGCCGCGAATGTTGCCACGTGTGATTTCTTTCAATAAAATTGCAAATGACTGGGCTTCCTTGAACTGATGATTCTCAGCAACTCTTGAGATATCAGCTGGTAGCGCACTGCAGCGCTTTCTGTTGTTGTTCCCCACTCAATATCTCTGTGTTTTTATACTGAGGAGTAAAAGCACAGAAGTATTCTGAGTACAGCATTGAAATGAGATGATTACTCTGTCAGTAAGAATAGAGGGTGGTGAAAGTTAGAACTGAAGGGCAGGGTCATCATTCAAAATTTTATAGAATTGTCGAGAGGAAAACATATTCATTTGGGCCGTGGGTCCTTGGTCGCCACAGGGCCACAGAAATCGGTTCAATGGCCTCTGCCGTCCACAGGCCAGCATGGCCACAAGTTGGTCGCCTCTGGGCCTACCAGGTCCGTGGACCGCGATCCATGGACCCGTCAGGCCTATTGGCTCCTGCCTCCAGCATGGCAACCTAGGTCACTGGACCTACTACACATGTCCTTAAGCACTGGCCATAGTATCCCTTCCCTTGGTCATTGTGCTAGTGACCACATGATGTAGTCCCTGGGCTTTTGTCAAGCTTCTTCTGCCCCTGTGCCTCTGGCCTTATTGGACTTCGGCCCTCAGGTTTGTACCCTAACCGGCCCTCTGTCAACTGGATGAGCCGCATGGGCGGAGAAGAATAGAATGCTGACTAATCTTCCTGATGGCCCCATTGCCTAATAACGTAATTCCCAAGCGAGCGAACCACCAAAACCACCGTATCCCAACTAGTTAGGTTTCAATTCGAATTATCTCAACGCAACAACGCTTAAGTTACTTACCCATTCTGCTGCCAAAAATCATCTATATTTGACGGAAGATGGAGCATGGCATGCTTGCACCCAATTCCCATGGCACGCGCATCATAGCTCCTCACGTGACTACACCGACCTCAGCAAAGTGGGGCTGGCTCTATATACCTTCAGTCCCCCGTCTACGCTAATAGTCCCCTTTCCAGACAGACGAGGAGTGACCGTGAAAGACCGCACCATTTTACGGACTCGTAGGCTGCTAGAGACAGTTTCAGGGATCGGATGGATGAGGGCGAATTGAGCAGGCTCGGAGAAACGGCCCCTGCCCTCCACGTTTCCCATTGATGTATGGCTAGCGATGTTTACAAAATTTGACTAACTTCCATCAATTATTGAACTACAACAGAAAATCAAACAAAGGCCGGTCCTGCGCCAGACATCTTCATATACAATCACCACGAACATGGAAGCAGAGGAGATCCGTAGAAACCGGCCTCACGCGGTGGGACCAAAGAATAAATACCAACATATCCCGGAACCTCCGATTTGCCTTGGACATCTGACCAGAGACATACATCGAACCTATTATTGGTATGAAGCCACGGCGGCGATAATCACGCCATCCACGTCCAATCCCACGCCGAAGGATGACCCATCGTTGAGAGAGTAGCTGCGTGGCTGCGGTTCCCTTGGGATACGGCGTCGAGTTCCGCGAAGGGAGGGAGCTGAACGGAACGTGAGCGTTTTGATGCGGGTTGAGAGAATGAGAACGGAACTGTCCTAGATCGTCTCGCCATTTCTTGTTCTCCCAGTTGCCAGTGCATAGCTTCAACGGCCCTCCAGGGGATGGACATCTCCTCTGCAATTTTCGCCCACATTTCCGACTTGAATCTGCTTGCTCTGTCAGTAAGGAGCCGGTTGTCATCAGATATCACGCCGTTTCCACCTTTCATATAATAGGGCCAACTTGGTCTTGCGATCCTCGCTCCACTCACTCCGTCTCTCAAGGTAATTCTGGTAGTGCAGGCGACAGCTGAGTGCACTTCGCCCGGGGAGTTCCTTGCTGATATCTCCCCACGCCATTCCGCGCTGCCGAAGCTCGATGATCAGAACATCTTCTTCTGGGGACCATTTTGGCCTTTTTTTGTCCGAAATTTGGCGTGCTTGGGGGCTATCGCTCTGGACGTCAGGTGCCCTTGGTTTGGGTGCTATTGGTTTGTTTTGGGCTAAGTTTTGAATTGTAGGCGCCATAGTGAAAACTGCGGCATTTTATGAGGAGAAAAGGGAAGATCGAGCGAGGGAAACAAAGTGGGAGGAGGGCTGGCTTTATATGCCTTCAGCCCACTGGTCTACGCTAATTGTCCTCCTTCGAGAGCGGATGGGAAGTGACTATGAAGGACCGCGTCGTCCACACCATTCATCTGAGCTACGGACAGTTTATTGATCGAGCATGCTCGGAGAAACGGCGCCTACGAACAGAGGGAGGTTCCTCCGCACTTCCCGTTGATGTATGGCGCGATGTTTACAAAATTTGACTAAGTTCCGTCAATTATTGAACTACGACAGAAAATCAAACAAGGCAGATCTTGTGACGGATAAAAGGCGAAGTCATGGAGATTCAACGTTAAAACAAGCAGTGTTGCCATCAGGAACAATTACTGACAAAGAAACATGAAAGAGAAACGTGAAGCAGAAAATATCTGTCCCAGTCCACCTCGCGAGAACGTCAACTCGGAGCTAACGTCTCGCCAGACAAACAGCAGAGGGCCTCCCAGATTGGCCATTAACATCAAACTTTCCATTATACAAGCATAAAACCGAGACGTAAGAATGCGTTGGGTCCGCCAGGCTTCCGCGATGGATCAAGCGTTGTGAGCCTGGGAACTCTCCGCAAGATCCTCGAAAGAGTCAGTGGGGTTGGCAATTGCTCGTGCCCTGGCGTAATTCTTCACCTTTCCCCTTTCTTTGCTGGTTT
Source organism: Histoplasma mississippiense (assembly GCF_000149585.1). NCBI lineage: Eukaryota > Fungi > Ascomycota > Eurotiomycetes > Onygenales > Ajellomycetaceae > Histoplasma > Histoplasma mississippiense. The sequence continues at coordinate 1,247,850 of NW_001813982.1, read as the reverse complement.
TGGCAACCCAATTCTCCACATCAGCCACTGCGTCGGTAGGCGACTGCTTGCGTTCAAGCAGGAACGATAGCAGGATCTCAGCTGGGCTGATTACCTGGTCCGGAACCTTGGCGGCAAACTCATCCGCAAGTCGCTCAATTGTTTCATCATCGAACTCCTTTCCTGTAGTGCGCTGATCCCCATCTGACCGCTTGAAAACCGTGCAGAAAAGACGAGAACTCATTTTGTGATCAGCGAGCTGAAACAAAACCTGTCTATCCACGCGGCCAGGGCGGATGAGTGCGTCATCCAAACGCTCGATGTGATTTGTCGTCATAATCAGCAATCGACCTTCCTGCGAAGAAACGCCATCCAGGGCATTAAGAAGCGCGGACAGAGATACATTTCCATGAGACTTGCTCTTCTGTGAAGGGCCTACCGCGGCCTGGCCAGTGTTTTTCGTCGTTTCACTGTCTTCCGTTCGTGCAGTACTAGCAGCATCGATATCTTCTAAGAGAATGACACAATGCGGGGGAAGCTGGGCAAACAAACTGCTTAGGCGGCTGTCGTCGATGCTCGAAAGATTGAGTACATAGATATCTAGCTCAAAACGCCCGGCGACAGATAAGCTGAAACTGGACTTCCCGGTTCCAGGAGGCCCATACAGCAGGAACCCTCTTCGATAGGGAATCCCGCGCCTTGCATACCAGCCCCGAGCTCGCTCGTCCAGGAAATCCTCGATATCTTTCAACAGGGCCGTTTTCTCGCCCTCATCCATGATGACTGTCGAGATTGGTCTGATGTCTCTTGCCTTCGCCTTCCTCCATTCACCATCATGATGCTCAAAGACTGTAGTCTTTCGCTGGATAAGTTTAAGATACTCAGCTCGGCAATCACTAAGGAGTTCTCTAAGGATTTGCGACGATCCGCCGATGCAGGAAATGGAGATCTCTTCCTTGGTGTCTTTTGCCATGCACTGGAACCGGAGCAGATGCTTCTTGTACACGAAGAAGAATGATCCATTCCAAGGTGAAAAGCGCAATGGTTTCTTCTTGTACTCTTTTGAGAGACCATCAGCATATGCTCTTCTTTGCATGCCGTCGATGCTGACGAGAGAGGAGCGAGCCCTATGGGCGAAGGGCTGCGTGGATACCCAGGCGATAAGCATATCGTACGCTTCATTGTAGTAGGAGACGTGGACGGTCGAAGCTTTCGATGGTTAGAAAGAGCTATCACTACGGGGAGAGTCACGAACTGAAATAGGCCTCCACCAATTCCGTCATGTAGCGGTACGCATATCTACCCAAAAACAGGAACATCCCGCACATGCACACCAGGTGAGCATAGCTGTTCAGGTTGCCAGCCAGGAGCTGTTGCATGGATGCAGAGATGCCGGTGAAGCCGGGGAAGAAGACATCCATAATAGAGATTTGAGACGGGGCAGTGTGGATTGGCAGAGAACCAGCACTGTTGAATGCGTTCATTCTGGAATAGGAGACGTGGTTTGGTTTTCTAAACAGATGGTATTATGTGCGATGGGTTTGGAGAGCTTGATACACAAGTGTTCTTCAATTGGCTTGATGTTTGCAGAGCTCGAATTTCTCGAGCCGTTCATTGCCTCAGGATTTGGAGGGAATAGTGTCTCCTTATATGGTGTTGCACTGGGCATCCGTCCACCGTCCCCGCATATCCAGATGCAGGGTAAATTGGACCTGGAGCATGCGAGGTGTATTGCACCATACGCCGCAAATATGCACGTTCGATCTTGTGGGCACTCATTCTGGGCTCTTGAAGCACTAAAAGGGTTTGGGCGCCAGAACCTGTAGCAATGAAGGGAGACATATGTCTGCGTTTAGTTTAATGTGTATTGTAATGTAGGGCAATGTAATGTAATGTAATGTAATGTAGCTTAATGTAATGTTTAATGTACTTAGTGATTATAGTTTAATGTAATGCAGTTTAATGTAGTTTAATGTAATGTAGTTTAATGTAATGTAATCTAATGTAATGTAGTCTAATGTAATGTAGTCTAATGTAATGTAGTTAAATGTAATGTAGTTTATTGTAAATGTGGTCTAATGTATTTAATGAAATGTAATTAATGAAATGTAATTAATTCGATGGTTAATGTGGTGCAATGCAATGCAATGAATGCATAGCTGCCTAATCGTTACCTGGCATCTACAATGACCGAGCCCCAAGAACCCTATGCATAAATGCCCGATATATGGGCGCTGCATCTTTGACAAGTCTCCAGAAATTATGGAACCAGTTTGTTATAGCCCCACTAGCTTTATTCCCCACGTGCGTCATATTTCTTGCCCCTCTTTCGCCAAACATTTTTTGTTAGGCTTCAAGAATTAACCTCACTTCTCGTGGCAAAAACAATTTTGTCATAAAACACAGCTTTTAGATCGTCTCAGGAGATTTCTCGAACTGCACGCGCCGTTCAAGATTGTACATAACGCTACCCCATTTATTGCTTTTATCTGATTACCCGTTCGTCTACTCCTTCACCCGATCAATTCGATCAGATTCGTTCCTTCTAATCCGTGTCTCCATCGCGTAATGAATGATGGCGTTATAATCGCTAACATTCCACCAGCTTCCATCGCTCTAGCCGCGCCATACAAAACGAAAAACCATAGGCAAACATGACAGGCCAGGAACAGTCAGAGGAAACAGAGGAAAAGATGGATCCTGAGGCTCCAGTGAGATACACCACGATGCGCCTTGACGATGTCGTTTGGCTAATACAATGGCATCAATCAGACAATCTACGATATTTGGAAAGCAGCAGATGGACTTTTCAAAGGAGAGAGCGTTGCAAAACGGATCACATTTATGTCAAGTAGAGATGGGTTTGCTGGGTTTGTGAGAGTCATAGGTGGTGATGAGGGATATGCCGGTCAGAATCCGAGGACGTTCGATATTCCCGCATGGCACAGTTGCGAAGTGCTGGGTTGCAAGATTAAGTTCACTCGAGCCTGAGGTCCGAGAGTCGAAATTTGTGAATTGTTTCCATCAAAACTTTGCGATCAACGACAATGTTACACGACCCGTCCTCCTCGCCTGTTGGGATAAATATTGTCACACAGCCAGATGTTTTCCCACCCTGCATTCGCTCTGTCGTCCATTGTTTGCTACTATGTATGCCTTCCAGCACTGTCTGAATGAAAGACGGGATGTCGTCCGGTCGAATTAGCGAATATGCAAACTTGATTTCTATCTGATATCAGCATCATCACGCAAAAAGGGGCGTATTCTTGCTCACGTCGGCGTTCTTCTATTTAAGAAATCAGCATCAAAACGTTAAATTTAATTGAATCAAAGGACAAACCCTGAGGGAACAGAGCCTTCATGAAGGTCTGATAACGGTTGTTACCAACCAAGCCTTGTTCTGCAGCGGTTGACTCGAAAAACCGCTTTGTCGCGAGACTCAGCTCCATATGATATGATCTGTAATCTCCAAGCTTGAGCAAATACTCTGTCGTGTTGTCAAAACGTGTTTTCCCACATTCAGTTGGTGGTATTGCCAATAAAACAGCGAGAAATAAATGGTTGTCAGCCTCTTGAATAGCTCTATACGTTCGACGGGCTCGGTTCTGTCGCCATGTAGTCACCGATGTTCCCCGTCTCAGGGAATGTTCGTCGGACTCCTTCCAAACGAAACTTAAACGACTCTTCAAGTTGTCTTTGTCGGTTTGTGTCAAGTCATCCACCTTCAATTGTTTGACCTTTTCATTGACCTTGGGAAGGTGTTTGTTGTCGGAATCTACTCCAGTTAGGGAGCATGGTTCGGTGGCGATGAGACGTTCCATTGCTGCAGCGCTGAAATATATGTGTAATGTAGTGGAATGTAATGGGGATGGGCCATTAAATACACGCGAGTTTTGGTAGACTTACGTGAACAGGTTATGTCATTTACCCCGCCCATCGGCATAAAGTCGGCCCGTAGTAACTATTTTTGGTGATCGTTGTAACACAGAGTGGATGTGCAACCTTGACCATCAGGGTCATTTGGGAATTAATGGCGAGGAGAGGGTGAGGGGGAAGGTGAGGGGCATAGCGCACAGGGTTACGACAACAGTCAAAAATACATCATATGATTCAGTCGCACTAGCCCTTCTTTCAATGACTGGTCAAAATTACACTAGGCTTTCTCTGGCGATTAAAGAAGACTCCCCTCCTCCTTCCTGTCATCATGGCCCGCCATCAAAATCAAGGCGCGTTACTCATGTTCATTACTCCGCTCCTGCATTGTTTTGAATAGTTCCATTAATAGCATAAGATGGTAAATGCAAAATTGGCTCTTTCTGAGCTGACCTCAATATGAATCCAGACTGAACTCAGAGAATTTCCTAGAGTGTACTGTACAGTACAGTAAAAATTATCATATCTTTTGAATGATAAGAATGACCGCATTTAAGAGTAAATGGCCCCTATACTATTGAGGTATGTAGGGTGACCAGGCTGCGCTTTCGATCGCGGGGCCAAAAAGTGGCAATCTTGCGGTCACTGACCCTGGTTGGAAATATCCAAGGAGGCCCCTGCGCCAAGAGAGCGAATACCAGTGCTTTCGGGCTGCGGTTTATATATTTTCCTTTGTGTTGGGGAGGCAGTAAGCTCGTACATGTAATTGAATACGTCCAAAGATAACCCGAATAGGGAGGGTCAGTGGAAATGAATAAACCAATCAAATCAAAAATCAATTAAGCTCCATGCTTAGTCATTTGTTTTGGCCAAGAAAATGTTTGGTGGTAAAATTAGCATACCACCCTGTAACTTTCCCTCTCTTTGCAATTCCTCGCACTAACTTAAGGGTCTTTTATACCATCAAAGTGGCGGGACTTTCACAAGAAGATCGCAACATTATCAAGAACCATCCTCTAACCAATTCAGATAGAAGCGAAGGAGAGGGCAGAGGTAGTAAGGGGAGATGGGGATCTTCCAATCATGATTCGCTTGCTACCTCTCGCCCTACAGCTGGTTGACCAACTGTTGTGTTTTGCGTTGTCATTGGCTCATGTCGGACCGTGACTCTAACCGCATCTGCAACACAACGGGTTGGTTTCCAAGGTTGGCCTACATTAATCCTAAATGGGAATAGGGAATAGCCGATGTTCTCAACTACGATTTCAATCCCCCTATTTTGTTCGCGCTGATTACCATTCCTGTCGCGATCGAATAGGATTAATCTCCACCCAGTTCATTGCTTGGCGGCTCTATTCGTTCTTTCATTCACGTACTGCATCAAAGCCAAGCCGGATCAACCCTCTGGCCATAATCCTCCCTTTGATTATATATACCAGCATTCGTTCCTAGCGAGCTATCTTCTCTCGCAGATATCATACATCATAACTTGCTAACAATTCTGCAGTTTGCTTCTCATTCATCATATATGGCTGAGCTTTCGGACCACGATTGCGATATCATCGCAAACCATCCTCTAAGCGACTCACTATACCGATTACAAGATCTACTTCAAGAGGCAGAACAAGCATATAATGCTACCACTGACCCTCAAGATGCAATCTGCCAAAGGGCAATATCAAAGCTTCTCACCACCTTGATGGGGGAGGAAGCCGCATTCAACCTTCGTTTTCCAGCAAGCAATAAAAATGTGGCATCTGAGCTGTCAAGATTGTTCACCTGCCTTCAAGATGGCGACTTCAGCTACGAACACTACCGCACACTAGTACGACTTAAAATCCAAAAGGCGACCAATGTCGATATCTGGAAAGCTGTCCTCGACCTCATCACCACCGTCTCGCGAGCAACCCCTCCGGCCCGAACCGTTTCATCCATTCCACAAACTCCCTGGCTGCGCAACACCAGCAGTTTCGTCAACTCTACAGAATATCGAAAACACGTTGATGCTGTGCTGAAGGAGGAGCTTGGAGAGATACACGTCGATATCCCTGGGTTCTTTGACGCGTACTTTGGAGACATTCCACAACTCACTGCAATTTCACAAGCGGTGTTGAAAGAGTGCGAGAAGGGAGACAGCCCACTTTACCGTGAAGAGGAGGGCTGGAAAGGCTGGCCTGAACTTGCGGCAGAACGAGACGTTCTGAGATGGCTGACTAACATCATCGCTGAGCTTGTACGATTAGCCGAAGCACAAGAACCGTCATGGAAGATCGACCGCAGACCTCTCGCACAGCCAAGCCAGCCACTACAGGGGTCTATCGCGGAGAGAAAGCTCGATATCGGCTTTGTCGATGATCCGACAGCCACAGAAGACTCCAGATGCCGCTGGTCGCAGATCCTTGTGCCAGGGGAGCTGAAGAACGACCCGAAATACGACAGGAAATCTGGAGCATGGTTTGATCTTGGCAGGTACGCCCGAGAGGTCCTTGCTGCGCAGGACACCCGTCGTTTCGTGCTCGGGTTCACTCTCTGCGGGCCATTCCTGCGACTATGGAACTTTGACCGCCTGGGCGGGATCGCGTCGGAGGAATTCAACATCAACCAGGACGGCCTTCAATTTGTGTCTGTTGTCCTTGGATTCCTCCTGATGAGCCGGGAGCAACTTGGGTTTGATCCCACCATCGTCACGACCGGGACCGAACGGTATATCGAGATTGAGAAAGACGGTACGAAGGAACGGCTGATCATCGACGGGATTGTCGGACGAGCACGCTGCGTCGCCGGGCGAGCCACAACCTGCTGGAAGGCACACTGTGAGACTGACAAATTACGGACGCCGCTGGTTGTCAAGGACTCCTGGCAATATCCGGAACGCACTGAGGAAGGAGAGTTGTTGCGAGAAGCGATGGCGAAGGGGGTCAAGAATGTCGCGAGGTACTATCACCACGAAACCGTTCGCATTGACGGCAAGCATGATGATGTCTCGGCTATCCGAAAGGGCCTCAGTATTCCGACGAAAGATGAGAAAGGTGGCTTTAAGGCGACAGTGCGGCGTAGTAGGTCTCAAAGAGGACAAAAGAGCCAGGGCAGCACCACCGGCCAGAAGCGATCCTCTGACTGCGTGGACACGGCATTTCCTCCTCCCCCAAGTAAGCGTACCCAGTCAAGTTCTCCGTCCAAATCTGCAGGCGGCTCAGCCCCATTCAATCGAGTTCACCGCCGCGTCGTTATCCGGGATTACGGGAAACCAATCTATGAGAGTAGTTCGAAGGCAATCCTTCTTACTGGGCTAGCCGGCTGTATTGAAGGATACATGTCACTCCACGACGAGGCTGGCCTCATCCAATGCGACGTTTCCCCGCGGAACCTGATGGTGAACGAAGACAAGGACAACCCATCATGGCCTGCCTTTCTGATCGACCTTGACCTGGCAATCAGGGTACAACGGGATGCGTCTTCCGGCGCACGGGGCAAGACTGGCACAAGAGCGTTCATGGCCATCGGTGTTTTGTACGGCGAAAAGCATTGTTTCATGCATGATCTAGAGTCGTTCTTCTGGGTCCTGTTCTGGATATGCATTCACTATGACGGCCCAGGGAAGGGAAGCACTGTCGAGCGGTTTGAGAAATGGAATTATATGAGTACTGAAGAGCTGGCGGCTGCAAAGCAAGGAGTGATAAGTGAGGAGAGCGACTTTCTTAGAATTGCTGGAGACTATTTCACACCGAGCTATCAGTCCTTGATCTCTTGTGTCAACCGTTTACGACGGCTTGTCTTTCCAAACGGCGGACGGTGGAAGACAGAAAATTCCAATCTATCCCGGAACATGATTGAAACGCTTCAAGATGCGGAAAATAACCCAGACATTGTAAACTAATGCAGATTCAGTTCTACCGTTTGATAAATTGGTCAGACAACAGTCCTTTATCTCGGCCAAGGCGCGAGATCGGAGCCTTCGAAAACATGCCTGCTTTTGCCTGCTTGTCGGGAAATTTAATTGTTACAATATTATTACGGGGAGATTTGAGAGCTTGTAAGCGTACAAAAGGGTATTGCGGACGGTTTCCTGTGCTCTTGCTTCATACATAATAATGACATTCCCCCGAACAGGTCTAATTGATATTGAAAAGTTCAAGGAATCTAATTGCAAGTCACAATTTATCAGCCTGCACTATACGGTGATACAATCAGAATGGAAAGTGAAAAGGACACACCGCAGCCTTCAGTTCGGACCTCTGGGGAAGCGGTGCCAAATGCGAACGCAGTTGAATACCCGTCTGGGGCGAAGCGTGCCGTTACCGTTCTGGGTATCCTTTTTGGAGTCTTTGTGGTGAGCGGTTATCTTGTGCCAATCCAAACATGAAGAGAATGCTAATTATATGTCCCATAGTTCGCACTTGATATTGTGAGTCAGATATCACAGCTGAAATTTTGTCTACTTCCCGTCCCTCTTCTAACTAAACTCCCCCTACTCCACGAAGAGCATAATATCAACCGCAATACCCAGAATAACAACCGAATTCAACTCCCTCGCCGATGTAGGATGGTACGGCTCCGCCTTCTTCCTCACCCTGGCCGCCACCCAGTCCATATGGGGCAATTTGTACAAATACTTCTCGCTGCGAGGCGTTTTCATCACCTCGATCGCGATATTTGAAATTGGCAGTATAACCTGCGCCGTGGCGCCCAACAGCCCAACCATCATTGCCGGGCGTGCCGTCCAGAGTAGGAAGAGAATATTGGAAGAAGAAAAAAGATTGAAGAAGGGCAAAGGCTGGATTCAAGTGAGGGGGAAAGAGCTATTTATAGCCCTTTATACCTCAACCCCATGTTGGATGGACTGGCCGCACTGTCTGTCAGCAATCCCTTCCACCTGGTCCTTAATTACTGAAGGGAACACCAGGGCGGGCTGATCCGATACCCATCTCGCTGCGCCCTCTCGCAAAAAGAGCACAGGGATGAAGTCAGGGATGCTTCTGCACTGGTTCAGGTGCAGATGATTGGCTGCGGGTGTAGTTACGTCTTTCCATTACATGCCATCCTCATGTCCCTCGCCTTATCGACTGGAGGAGAGGGTCGAACAGTTTGCCAACGTATCAGGAGGGTCGGGGCGGGGGGGAGGGGGGATCCTTTTCAACTGCTCGATTTTGGCTGGATGAGAGCCCAAGATATATATATATATATACCTTGATCTGACGCCCACCTTGCTGCGCCGTTTGGAGAAGCCGACATGAATGATAGGGCCAAAGGATGAGCTGCATTTTGGATTTTCCTTCATTTTGCTTTGGTGTATAAAGCCCCCTATAGGGTTGCCAAACCGCACACATGGGGGTGTGTATCACAAAATGATAAGCCTCGATGCAGGTCGCGCCTCGGATATTGCTTCATGGCTTCGCCTCTGTGCTCGAGCCCATGGATGTCTCGGCTCTAAGCGAAATCACCAACAGGCGCACTTTTTGACCTGCACACATGGTTGGGTTAAGTTCGGCCATCCTCGTGCATGCCACCCCCGTGCTCCTTGTCCCCGTTGGCCCACGCATCAATGCAACATTCCCCGGTTCGGCGGCTTCTTCGTGAATGATTGGCGATCCACGGAAGACGCATCTCAGCTACTATTTTTCCTACCCTCCTCGATTAGCCTCGACCTGTTTTTGTTCGCAAGCGGGGGTTTGATCGTGGGACATATAAGGACCTCCAGTGCCTCATGGATCGAGATCGAGGGGAGAAGAGCATCCCATCATCTCACCTCACAACATGGCTACCTTCACGTACGATACCACCTCCCCTGGACCTGCCGACGGTTCTCCCTCGCCTCAGCTGCACACAGTGCACCTCCTGGAAGCATGCACTTCTGATCCTCGGTCAGACGAAGAGCCCCAGCACCTCCATCCAATGCCCATGCCCATGCTCGTCTTCCCTGCGTCCGGTGACCTCTTTAAGGATGCAGCAAGTGAGGAGTTTGCTGGTTTTTCTGCCCTGCCATCCACCGTCTCTGGTCTCGATGACATTAACTGGGACGAATGGATCCTGTTCGACTCCTCCCCGGTCGATGTTACCCCACCATCACTCCAACTGTCGGATTTTTCCGACGACCCCATCGAGGAGGCTCACCCAAGCCAAAGTGACGTTGCCGATGACCCACCCAATCGACGAGAGCCAACCCCTCCCCTGGCCTCAGACAATCGCGAAGGCAACACATTAAAGGAGCCGTTGAATTACTCCGATAGTTCCATCGAGGCCGACCCACGCCCGGGCGAGGAGCGCCACGTCCAAGTCCACCGATCAGAGCAAGTTATTGGTGTCCGGCCGTTGGGAAGGCGATGCGTTGGGGGAGACGCTGGATCATCAGGAATACATTATTTTGCCCCTTTCTCAGGTGAAGATTCTGAAGCTGGTGTATAAGCGAGAAGGGGATGAGATGTACCAGATAGTAGGACGGATAGATTTACAAGAAACACGCGGATATGGCACACAACGAAAGCCGTGGCAGTGCTTGGGTTCTGCTGGTAAGGCTCAGTACCTGCTCTGTGGAAAACATTTCTCACTTCTCACACCTCACTCACTCTCGCAGAAGACCCAATCATCATCGACGAGCCAATGAGTCCCAACCTGCTGAGCGACTCCGATCCGTTTGTCGCCATCCCATCCCTTCAACGGAATATAGAGAAGGTTCCAGGAGGTTACAAGGTGTATGCCAATATGACATTGGACGATTTGCAGGAGCTTGGAGGGTTGGAATTGTTGGCAGATTACTCCTCCCGGAATAATTGAACGTCACCGAGGTCACGTGGATTACGTCAGCGCTGATGCAGGGAGATGGCTCAACCTTTCCATTCTAGTTAGTTAGTTGCTTAGATTTGTTTTGTACCAATAGTTGACCCAGTAAAAACCCCCTAATTGACGTCTCACAAACGGCCTCTTTAAAAATATATTTCCCTCCCAGGGGAGAAGGCACTAACTGTTCTTATTCCCAGTCCTTAAAAAGCTCGTACAAGTAGTGTTTGGAAGGGGCAAGCAATACCTCAAAACTAGAACAAAACCACAACCAAGATGACCTTGTTGCATGGAGGCCCACCTGGCAACCACGGAGTGATTTGATCCCGGGCTGCGAGGAGTTGGTCCAAGAATTCCATGCGGAGTGGAAGGACAAACGGCCTTCACCGACTACTCTGACGGGCTACAGGCATTTCAAGCAGAAAAGGAGATCGCGCAGGGGCGGTGGACGCAAGATTGTAAAGCCAATTGGTTAGAATCTTCGTCTGTGTATCATGTTAAATACCAAAACTTTCGGCTCTGATTTGTTCCGTACTTTGCCTGTCTTTTTTGTTTCCTCGTTTGATCTTGTTTGCTTGTCATATATGTTGGGTGACCAGGCTTACGCTTTCGATCACGGGACCAAAAAGCGGGCATCATGAGGTCACTGATACTCGTTGGAAATATCCAAGGAGGCCCTGCGCCAAGAGGACGAATACCAAAGTTCAGCAGAGTGCTTTCGGGGTGCGGTTTATATATTTTCCTTATGTTGGGGGGACCTACCGCGGCTCACACACACCAGCATCCTTCGCTGGAGAGGCAAGCGCCTCTCGCGACCGCCACGAGGACGAAGATGCGGTAGAGGAAGTGTAAACACACTCACCGACCCCAAAAGTGCATAGGTAACACCATCATATTGTTGATTCTGAGAGTCCTACTTCTACCGGAGATTCCCCAGGCTCCCAGGACCCCGATATTGCATGTAGCTAGATGATGGTCGGGTCGTTTACGATGGGTATTAATAAACTCACCAGGGAAATAAGTAAACGAAAAATAATATTATCAAAAATCAACTATCTAACTCAGCAAATCTGTAGGACGTGACTTTAACCCTGAGAGCACACTAAACAGATTTATCGCTAGTGAGGTTTTTGAGTTCAAATTGGGCGATCGTGTCATCATATGCCTTAATAATAGGATCGTATAAGCGGTTTGGGTCTTGGGGAGTGCCAACAATAAGACCTTTGTCATTGTAAGGAAAGAGTATGTCTCGTAGGGCCCCGCAAAGCGTTAAAACACCACGGAACTTTGGAGGGAACTCCCTCAAAATGAACCCGAATCCCATATTTTCAGCTTTGCTCATATGGCCAAGCTTGGCGTTTGCAATGTCCTCATAGTTACCAGTATACCAGGCACGAAGTTTACTATCCTTAGGATGGTTATTCTTCCCCCAGCCATGTCGGGCGCACTGCCAGATAAGCACGTAAAGGAAAGACTCGAGGTCGTGCCGATAGGTATGGTCGATATTAAGCAGCACCTCGATCGCCATGAACTCCATCGTGCCGGTCTGGTGCCGTGCGCCGCTTCGCCCGCTACCGACTTCTTTGGCAAGATCCAGATCGATTAGCATTCCGGAGTGACCATCCGCCTTTTCCGGATCGGTTATTATTATATTGTTCTCCGAAATATCCCGATGAAGGATGTTTCCATCCAGGTAAAGAGACCGATGCACTTCTCATCCTCCCCTGCCCCTCCACGTCTGATCGCCGCCGAGCCGCGTTAATGAACCAACAGTACCGTTCTTCCAGGGTATCTTGGAAAGGGGCACCACTCGTGATATCAATAGTTGCATCCTCGTTAAAAAGAATCGGCCCTGGACTTCCATTGTGACCACCATGGATCAGGAAGCATTCCCAGAACACTGACTTGGTCCTGGAGTATGCCTCCACCTAAGGTGCTAAAGGGGCCCCCACTACCGATGATTTCGAATATGGTACATCCTAGGGTCCAAATTGATGGAGGAATGCAGGGTCGCACAGAACTGTGTTTTGATGTTGGCGAATCAGCACGAGCAATTAAAAATTACAAACCCGATAATGCATATTTCGATATCCATGTCGTTCCGCATATGAAGCGGATGGGGTACGTCCACCAAAAATTGTCCGCTCTAGGTCGTGGGATAGTTGTGTACCATCATCAGATCTAGAGCAACCTATTCGTATTACGTACGCCACACCACATCTGAATTCTACGCTATGGTTATCACCAAACTTATTTCGGAGCTCATAGACCCAACCCTGATTCCGTAAAACATACTTCATTACCCGTGGTTCTCAATTATCTATTCCTCAGTTTGCAAACATCTTACAACTCGGTTCGAGCGGGCTTTCTGCTCTTTCGAATTCTAATAAATAGGGCCTCAGCCGGTCGCTCTACTGCTAACAAAAGTTTCTCCTTCAGTAGTGGAGAAAGCAGAAATGCAATTACATTTTACATTAAACACATACATCAAAGATGTCATACTAGAATTCCAAATTGAATCGGTCAGGCATGCTACGTGTTCTGAAGTTGTGCCAAGCCTCGAGGTTCTGTCGACAGTTTACCCTTTTTTTTTTAGAAAAAATCATTACTTCCCGCTGACAGGTAAGATCCCATATCAGATCGTGGAATGACAACAAATGCTTTCCCCACCCTAATCCTCCATCAGTCGGTTCTCTCTCATTCAGTCATAGTACCGCACGGCAACTTCTTGTCATCTTGCAACTGTGGCAGCTATGTAGTTTTGAGATGAATATCCCAGAGCCGATCAACAAGCCAACGCACAGGAAATCGCAACGGCGAAATGCACTCCGGAAGGTAAAGGTACCAGTCATTCTCATCTACCAGGCTCAGAGTACATGTCAGCATCGTGCATTCGTAGTACTCGGGATAAAAGCCGCTATCTTCCCAGTCGATAATACCAGTGACCACGTAGGCGTTGTTATTATATGGATCCTGCTTCACCATAATGTTCTCCCTCCTGACATCACCGTGGGTAAACACGGATCCGCGCATGGTAGCACTCTCATCTTCGAGGAAAGAGCGGAGGAATTTGATATATGTCTTGCTGCCATGGTGGCACGCGGAGAATTGTAGGTCGCTAAACTCTCTGGCTGTGGTAATATCTTTCCAGCGGGCGCATTCATCGACACGGTACTCTTTCACTCCTTCTCCACTGACACCTCCAAGTGCATTGCCATCCTCCTGGCGAAGGGTCCTCAATCTACGGAAAATATCATCTAGCTGTTGTTGTATTGAGACTTTCTCCTTGGGTGATAGGCTGGACCAGACTTGCGCCAATGTCATGTCCGGAATATATGACATGAAGATAACGCGAAAGGGTCCGAATCTGATTAGGCCGTGGGGTTTGGGGGCTGGGATGTCGGGCGCGCGTTCTGCGAGGTACTGCATGGCCGTGTACTCTGTGGTGTCATTGGTATCACTTGTAATCACTTTGGCAACGACTTCCTCATTGCACTTGACGACCACGCCTCTGATGGAGCTTTCCCAGAGTTTGGGCGAGTCCCAAAGCAGTTGTTTGAGGAAGGAAATCAGTGCTTGCTCTGCACCATCTGGTTCCTCTGGGTGTGAATACCTCGCAAGAAGAGCGGTAACTGTCTCAGACAATGGAAAGACAACCGTGGCGGAGTCAGCGAGATCAAGACGTGTGCGGAACTCCGGAGGACTCGGTTTTTCAGTATCCTCCGCAGACGGCGCTGTACGGCCGGCAGTCGCCATTTTAATCCTGCGAACATAATTCTTTGGAAACACATCCAGCAAGTTGACTTCTGGCTTGTGCTTGAGTTGATCGCCGAGCTCATCGACTGTTCTGAGATTAATTTTTGCTGCATAAGAGAGCTCGCAATACTGAGCTTTTCGATGTTCTCGTCTATATGAATCAGAGACAATTGACATCAGGTCCGCCGCTGGATCTTTTTCGAGTGCTGCTTGGAATTCAAGCATAAGTTCGTGGTTCCATTGTGCTGCGTTGGGGTGTGTGAGCGAGAGGCCCCGTGCAGCCGCAGCCTCATCCATAATTGCTGACACAAAAGCTGGCTTATGAGGATAAGAGAATTCTTCAAAGGACGATTGTGAAAGGATGGCAAGCACCGAGATTCTGCTGGGATTCCAGTGGTTTTACCGTGTAAATAATTTGTTTGGGATTTGTTTGCCTGCGTTTACGCGTCTTCGAAGAATACGGAGTTAAAAAGGACATGGTACAACGGACTCGAGCAACGCGTGGAATTCCCATCGCCTGGAGGTTTTTGGACCAATTAGCGCGCTTCATAACTATATATTACAGAGAGTTTTGTGGTAAAGCGCGTTTTTTTAATTATTCAGATATGTTTGCTTCCTGCGGGCCGCCTAGCTCTGCCGGCACGTGACCATAACATCGCGTATACCGCCCACCTAGTAGCTCCTTAATGATATCCAACTATTCGGTATTAAGCCCTGTAATATTATTCGCATGAAATTCAGCCCAACATCAAGAGTATATTATTACGATCTGAAACTTAAGCGCGCGCATTCAACAAAAGCTCACTATTATAGGTGCTAGGGATCTGAAAAGCGGGCGAATACTAAAAGCTGGTTGGTATTTGGCTTGCCTGTAACCGCCAGCTTCCAGCCCACTGTTTCAGCAAATCTGAACTCTCACTGTTATTTAAAGGATCTGTCTATTTTCATCCAGTCGCCGGAAAGCATTTCGAAAGAAATGGCTTCGACTCTCACTCGCACCATTCATGCGTTCGACATCTCAGGGGTTGAGATGTTGGAAGCAGGGCTGTCACGATTGGAGCGTTATCCTACCTACACGTTAAGAAGATGGCGGGATACCTTCGCTTGGTCGACTACCAAATTGATGGCGTTCAGAGTTCGGAAGTTGAGGCGCCTGAGTTGCTCGAACCTGTGACCTAGTTAATATATAAGCAGCGGTCTGTTCAACCAAACGCGACTTAAATGACAGGGAACCTTTAGCTGCTGCGTTTCAGGCTATTTTTACAAAGGGAATACCTTAGTGGCCACTACTCAAACCATTTTTCATGAAGCCATCGTTTCAAGTTCATTCATGCATACGCGCCGCTTCTCTTTGTTTGCACATCGGTTCATATGCATTCCAGGGCTTCACTTCGCCCTCCCAAACAACCGATACTCTCCTATGCTAGCCGCCAGGCTCCGAAGTTATTCAATCATCTTGGATCCCCTGCGGGGCGCCTACGGGATTTTTCATCGCCCACTTAGCTCTCTAGTTCAAACCAACCAACTACTCTTTTCATGATCTTAGTCCTCCTACAAATCACAGGAATGTCATTGGTTAATACTGCTCAATTTACTTTGAGGCATGCTTTCAAGTTCATTCATGCGTCACGGATCAGCAAATTATTTATACATAGAACATGACCAACACTTATATGCATGTTCTGAAACCTCATTTACAGAGATGCCACCCAACAAGACACATATGATTCGCTGTTTATTGCTGCAAAGTTTGTCTGAAAGCAATTCAAATTCCCGAATAGCCAGAAGCAATCTTCCTTTCATCATCCCGCTGTGAACGGTAATATCCCAAACACCACTCAGTTTATCCAAGCACCTTTTCCTGTGGGCATACATAAGAAGGGTCCGGCTTGGAGTTGTATATAAAATCATCGCAATCCCCAGCTTTTACTCCCTCCATCCATTATCTTGATTCACAAGAAAAATTCCCCTTAAATCTCTTTATATCTCTACCGCTCCATCGATACATGTCCCCATTAGCCTTAACCCTCGGCTGTTTTCCATCTCAGACTTCTGATTTGCATCCTCGCTCAATTTATCCTCTCTTCACAGTCAACGTGCCAGATTCGTCCAAGGCTTTCCTGTCTCGTGCTAGGTTCTTACTCTCCCTCCAACCCCCTCGTATCCAGCCAGCGGTCGACTGGACTCCCCGCAGCCTCGCTCCTACAGATACACCATCTTGAAAACTTTTCGCGGTACTTCTCGGCGATTTTCAGTATGCCTCCAACTGTCAAGCTCCATGTTGCCATCTACCACAGCGGTGTATATAAGCACTGGAGCCTCTTCGTTGAGGGAGCCACCGATTCCGAAAAGATCATACTCCACGCCATGGGTTCTTCGACTCGATACCGTTTCGAAATGCGAAACTCAAACGCCCGCGAATCAAAAAGCCTCGCGGAACTGGTTTACCTTTGCGACGTGCCCGCTTTCAAAGTTGAAGCTATCAAGGACACTGCAAAGAACGCAGTTATCCACAATGAATTCGCGGGTTATAACTGTCAAGACTATGTGCTCGAGCTTTTGGACGATTTAGAGGCGGAAGGAATCATCGATGGCGGCGACGCGACTTATGCCGCTAACAAGGCCAGTGTTAAGGGCAAGCAGGAAGGGTTGGCATAGTTGGCAAGTTTGGGAGAATCTCCATATGGGTTATGTTTCGACTGTCCGTTAGTATTTCATTTGACCTGGTTTCGCACGCTCGATGGGGTGGTGTCTCTTACTGGCTATTTTGATGTCCTCCTGTCGCCAAGGATTCCTGTACTTCTATAGCTATCTCCTCGTTTGCCAGCCTTTCACATATGTAGTAGAGTCTCATATTTCTAAAGTGAAGATGAATGAAGTTTCACACAGCAAACATAGAGAGAATTATAGAGCAACTCTGAAAACATAGGCAGTTCATAACATTAGAGCGGTATCATCAAGAAAATTTAACACTTCTGCGTGCTTCTACAGTGGCACCCGAACTGTCTTTCCGCGTTTTACACCGTAAACAGAATATCAGCTCTAAAGTGATGAACGAAAATAGCACTTCATATTGCTAAAACTCTGTATGGCGTGCATTGATGCTGATTGCTTGAAGATGAGAAGGTGGCTGCACTCAAAACTTATGTCTACTACTGCACCTAGCCAATTTCTCTGCATTGGAATAAGAGTGTACCGTGTCGCATGGCGGCCTATGTGGCAACCGCGGAGCGATCTGATCCCGGGCTGCTAGGAGCTGGTCAAAAAATTCCATGCAGAGTGGAACGCCCCTCAGTTCTTTGCCTCTCACTTTGGTTTTTCTTCGAACCATTTCCGTTTGTCTATTTTGTCTAGCCCCAGAGAAAAGTATATATGCCTCCCCTAGATCCCCAAAAGGCCCCGCCCATTACCACATTCTCGTCCTTGCGATAAGAGGCGCTGAGGATCTTATGCGCCCAGCGCTTGAGTGAATGCTCCGCCGTCACAACGCGGCTGTGCGTGGCGGCCCACCTGAGGGCCGAGCAGCCGTGGCGGCGGATGCCGTTGGTGTAGAGGGTTGAGTGGAGGACGGAGTAGATGTAGCGGTTTTGGAGGAGAAGGGTGAGGAGGTCGGAGGGCTCGATGAGGTAGGAAGCGATGATGAGCAGGAGCTCTGTGGGTAAGGTTGCCAGGGACATTTCTATTTTGCTTCTTTCTCTGGCCGCCTGGTTTTATGGCGAACTTCTTTTTCTTTGATTTTTGAGCTTTTAGTGTTTCTTTCTTTGCCCTACATCTTGTTACTGGAACCACCCCTTACTGTCAGATAGTTCAATAATAATTCATTGCTTCTCATCTGATTAAGACCTACCTGTGATTCCTTACAACGGCCGTAGAAATGACGGGCAGATAGGCGGACGACGAGCTCCCACCTCCACGCGGTGTCCACTGGGAACTTTCAGAGAAACTTAGTTAACTTAGCGCCTGCACGTTAGCTGTAATCTCTTCTTAAGCGCCGCGTCCTACCCGCCAACTAAAATTAAAAACGACTCCCCTGTCCAACCCCACAGAATGCAGCACAGACACCCATTCGATAATAAATTGACAATTCTATTTTCCGACTGGACGATGCTTTTGGCCTTGCAGGATGAGGGTCTGCTCAAATCCCGGCCCCATTTCTGCCCTTTGGAGCCTATCACTCGAGAAATTGCCTCTTAGAGTTTGTATGAAACTGGGTATTTCCCACAATCTTATCCATCAATCCCTTGATTGGAAGATGTGAAGCTTAATATTCAGGGCGCGTCCTGGAACTGCGTGGCCCTTGCCCCCAACACCCCAACTCTTGCCAACATGATATGAATGGTGTGACCAGTTATATTCTTCTCCGGATTGAAGACTACTAACTAGTCAACCTTGAGAGTACCCCGGGCGGCTAATTGCAGTTCGCTTTCTTTTCTCCATGCTGGCCAATATGTGTTTCTGGCTCTCAGTGCCGCTCTCCCTTCTGGAAAAAACATGCAAAGTGCGCTCCAAATCTCTTCCATCCAAACACTCAAAATTAGCAACATCCCAATCTTCTTTCGCAGAAGCCTGTAGATCGGTATTTTCTTTCACGTCGATGAATTCGTCACCCTACTCCATACCTCAAAAGCACATGAGCCAACTAGGAAATTCTCTGAGTCCACTCTGGATCTATATTGAGACAGATTCAGATATCAGACCATCTCAAGTTCAGCTGAAAACTTCAAATTTTGATGGGTTTTCTGTTATCTGTTCCCCGAACCCTGCCACTGGAAATTGACACTTAATTTACTAAGCTCACTCTCAATCCCCCCCGCTACTTCAGCTACTGCCATAGACATGAATTCATTTCATCGTTCTCCCCAGGCAGGAAGTGGTGTCGATGCCTTCCATCATCCGCCCGCGTATGTTCCGAGCAGTTTCGTAAACCGAGACCCAAGATATGACCCACTACATGTCGAGAATTCTCCTATTAATAGAGTAAATGCGAATAACCACCACTTCCACACAACCTTTCCCTTCTATTCTTGTTCATTCTCACCCAACGCCAGTTAATTGTTACAGCTACCGCTACATAATGCCACCCCCCAACACGGAGGATTCTTTGGCGCCGACCAGTTCCCCGGCCCTCGATGATCCCGATGAGGAAAAGTTTTCAGAGTGAGAACGACGTTCTACATGTTCTGGCATCAAACAATTAAAGCTCATCGTCACTCGTGTAGATATCTATCATCACCAATTGTTCCCGTCATCGTCGGTCCCTCTGACTCAGCCCGAACCTTCCACTTACACTCACGCCTTTTAGTTAAAGCCTCCTCCTATTTCAAAGCTGCTTTGAAACGGGATCGTTTTACTGAAGGCCAAGAGCAGAAAGTGAAACTTGAGGATGTTCAACCCGCTACCTTCAGTTTCTTTATTGAGTGGCTCTATTGAGATGGATGGGAGAATGGGTCAGGGACGTCTGAATTGCATCACTTGGCTTTGGAGTTGTGCTTTGCAACCAAAAGGCATCCGACCTTTGAGCCAAATAAAAAAAGTTCAGCTGGCACAGAGACCATGATATGACAACAACAACTGCAGCTGGGGTTACCAGCCTGCAAATCCTACGAAGAGAGCTTCTAGAAAGTGTAGAGAGTGCGTCTGAGACAGTGCGGGCCCGAGAAAGTTGGATGGCCCTTAGGGAGTTACAAAATCCAAGGAGGACGAAGAATATCGCGACGAATGCATTGCCCTGGCCTATCAGCCGAAAGAACGGACGTTGGAACAGCGTGGACGGGCCATCTTGCCCTTTTGACGGGGGCACAATACCCCGTGCAAAGCATAGAGTGATATGGCTCGAAACCACGAATATCGAAGCGATGCCGCGAAGCCCCTATATGCACCATAAACCATATAGTTAACATCGTAGCAAAAATGCTCTAAAAACAAAATGAGAGTAGGTTCTGCGGGGGTGGGGTGATTTGAAACATACATCTGCCCAGCTAGTATCAGAAGTAGAATAAGAACTCAAGCTAGACGTTTTACCCCTCATGGGTGCAGCAGCAGAAGCAGGCAATGGAGGACAGAATCTCGCGGCACTCATAGAGAGAAGTCTCGGGTTTACGTGCAGATTTCAAGAAAGCGAATAAGACTCAGGGGAATGTCTGACTTTTTTTTCCTTGAAGAACAAAGAAAAATAGATATAAAAGTCGCAGGTGCAGACATTACTCTTGAAGGTTGCATCCCGTCAGGGTCTCGAAGCGACAACCATCAACATGGAGGGAAGTAAGCTCCCAGCGGGCATGTTGATAGCGTATTGTAGCGTGACTTGCTTTTTGTTTGTGTTTTGATATAGCATGCATTTGAGTAAGAGTGAGGCTGGACATGATTTGTGAGAACCGCAACTCCTTTTATTATATATATATATCTCTATTGTACAAAACTAGTTCTCTAGGCTCCGTTGATATTCCAACGCCAGTTTCTCCCGAGCGCGACCCCGCACAACAGTTCCATGGGCCTCCTCTGCATGACTTAGAAGAGTAGATTTGGCCGGGAGCACCTTCCCCTCACAAACATTGCACTCAACCCCAGTGGCCGGCCATGGAGGGTTGATATGTCTTCGTAGAAAGTGCCTTGTAAGTGATCCGGATGTTGCGTATTTCATAATGCGGTCCTCCAGCGCGCAACTAGGATTCCCAACACAGAGAAAGCAAACGCGAGGCCGAAAGCAGGTCTGAGGCTGTTCAGCTGTAGACTTGGCCTGCACAGACTCCATTGCTTGGTGCAAGAGGACCTCAGTGTTATCCTTCACCGAGCACCTCTGCCGCTTGGTCGGAGGACAAGGGTCATCATCGACCGTGGGCCGGCCACGGGTCTGCGTGGGCCGGCGCGAGGGCCGCCCTTCTTCCACGCCACAGAATGCAACTCCTGCGTTGATTGTGTTGATCCTCCGCTGATATTCCGCTTCAAGATTAGCGCCCGGCATGGTCAGCACGCAGTCAACAAACATTAAGTGCTCGGGAGGCATGAAGGCCTCGTGCTCGAAAGTGTCCATGACTTTGGTATCCACCAGCTTCCCGGCCAGTTGTCGCTCAAGGTCAATCACAGGCTGCTCATTCTTATAGCGCTCAAGGTTCTCACGGATCTGTCGGTTCCGCTGCCGCTGCTTCTCGTTGCGCAACTCACGGGTAGCCTTGTTGTGCTCCGACTTTGCTTCTGCTGTCCGATCACGGAAAACTTCCAGTCTCTCCAGCACCTCAGGGTTGGACTCGGCGAGTACTCTGTCGTCAAGGTGCCCTAGAGAAGTCTTGCATACCCTGTTGGCACGTTCTAACTCGGCTTCACGATCCTCCCATTCCCGCTTGCGCTTCTGGACAGTATCCTGACGGCCACGGACAACTGGAAGGTAATTGAGGGACCGTGATTCTTCTGGAGAGAGCTTATACGGTCGGTTGGGGTCGATGGATGCACTCATCGAGCAGGCAAATTGCACCAATGCTGTTTGGGAGCCTGTTTTCCGGACTATTCCCTGCGCGTCAACGTCGACGTCCACCTGATAATGCTTGACGAAGGTGCGAATATCCGCGTGCTGGAGCATGACGTTCTGAAGAGCTTCCGTAACTTCCTCTGTTCATCGTTAGCCCTCCGACATGACTGCAACATGAAGAAAACGGAGGGCTACTTACCGCTATTGTTAAATGCCTTAGCTCCAGCATATCGGAGGTTGTACGGGTGGGCGACCTCCTCAAAGCCCGTGATCTCACCGGCTCGGCGCATCCGGGAACTCACCATGGATGGAGTCATCCTCTGATCCAAGCAAATTTTAAATCCGGTGGATGTTGGCTCCGTCTGGCAAAACACAAACTTATCCAGTAATTCATCCTTTAGTAGTAGCGGCTGCTGTCCCTTGCCATCCAGCACTTTGGCGCTGTAGAGTTTCTCTGCGCAATCCAACACTGGTCCACTTGTTGAAATTGACTTGAATCCTCCAATGTGAAAGAGCAGAGTCAGCAGGCAGATATGCGGGCTGAGAACCAGGGTCGGGTCAAAGATGATTTCCGGAATCTTAAACTCGTTCCTATCAATTCTGTCAGTCAACCAGGCCATGCCGCGAGGATCAGAAACACATACGGTGCCTTATCTCCGAGAAATCTTTTAGTAAATTCTGGTTTTAAGAATATGAACAATCGGGGGCGTCCGCCGTCTGGAACTCGAATCAGGGTTAACACGACATCTCGATACCGAAGATGGAGGATCGCCGAGGGACGGCTGGCGGTGATGGCAGCAAGCTGCAAGAAGAGAAGCATTTGAATGCGCTGCCAACCGCAGACAAATGTCATCTCAGTGGTGGTGAGAACGACTTGAGCGAACTCAGCAACATCTTCAATATACATGTTCTTCTTTGGCCGCCCAACAAGAGCCAGCTCTTTTTCTGTGGCCACCTGTGCAACAACCTGCAAAAGATTAGTGGTGCTTCTGGTTAAGTGATCCGAGGAGAGAGAGTAAGGTGCTCACATCCTCCACCTTGACAATTGTATCTTTGCTGAGTCCCGATGCCGTTTCCTGTTTGAGGACAAGGTGCCACCACTTCCAAAATGTCTCCAGTGAGCTTTTGCGCTTAATGCCCGGACAGTATCGATTGTTCTTGCCACGACGGATATCACACCGCCAGCTAAAGAATGCATACAGGAAGCGAACCGTCTCCTCTGAATTAGAGATCCGATCCCATTGCCGCTCCGCGTTCGCCTTGATATGCCGACAATACCTGCCCAGCGCCACTGGTGAGCTTATAACACAGTCTGAGGGTCAAATGAGCCACTGCCTACCTCTCCCAGTAACCACGGGTCTCATCGAGTTTTTCCTGGGTTCTGGGGCTGTACCGCTTCTGTCGAAGCTGAGCGATATCAAGGCTCTCTGCTAAGGCCAGGTAGTGTTCGGGGGGGAGCTGGCCGTCGTCGTCGTCTTCATCGTCGCTGACGGAGCCACTTTCATACCCACTGTCTGAAAAGATGGCATCCAGCGCGGAGAGGGTATCCAGAGCAGACCTGACATCCGTCTTGCTCCTGCTTTGCTTGTCAGGCCCGGCCAAACAAGAGACAGGCGCCATGATCAGGACGGCCCAAGGAGAGAGCCGACAGGAGAGAGGGACAGGAACAAGTAATGAAAGACTTAGACGCTTTCCTGGATAGAACTGGCCCGGTAGTGCTGCGAAGGAGGGGAGGGAAGGGAGCCGCAGGCGGCATGGTGAGAGTGACGGGGACTGGAGGCAGAGAGAACAACACGATCCATGATCTGGGGAGGGAGCCAAATCTGACAGAGTGAAGCGTCAAAAACGGCTCCCCTCCCCTCCCAAAGGAAGGGCAGTGGGTGAGCGAGGGTGAGCGAGGGTGGTGACTGGAAGCCACGAAAATGCACTTCTAAAATCGTGGCCACGCGTGGAGGGAAGGGTCGCGGCCGTGGGGATAGATTCACGTGATGATCGAGGTTGGGCGGTTAGCGGGAGGCCGAAAGCAGCGGCGAAAACAGCCATTTGCAGCCTCCGGCCAACCGTCACATCGTTATATAGAGTATATTTTACAGAAATCTAGTTCAAATTCAATAATTAATTAGAAAAGAATATATATATTAATATATTTTTTTATTTGAAACTATAAATTATCTAGTTGTTGAGATATAATGTTGTAATTTATTATATTTTATATTGTGTTTCTTGAGTGGCCGACTTGCTTGTGGATTACGTTAGAAAAACATGGATAGAATGGCTATTTTTGCAGTGTTTTGCTACTAATATTCAGGGTGGCTGGGCAGATTCCTGTTTTCGCAAGCAATTCGATCGCCACAATAGACGACTTCTCGGGGTGCTCTGCCCGCCGTCGTGTGGAGTTGTTTGTGAGGTGTTCTCAAATCTAATTTACCTCATCCTCCTTTTGGCTCCCCACGTTAAGATCTCTTCGAGAACAGGCATATATTGACGATAAATCTGGTGGAACTTCTTAGACACCTAAACTTGTTTAATTCCATCACTGGACAGAAAATTCGCTCTGGGGATGGAGTGATGGAGTGATCCTTGAAACGCTTGAGCTGAAGGTGCAGCTGAATCTCACAGCGATGGTCTGGATGACGGCGAGGATGTAAACCCTGTGATAATTGAAAGCAGTGAGGGCTCTGAAATTCGACATGCCGATTATGAGGCGGTACGTATGGGATTTAACCTGCTGCTTGAAAGCAGGTGGAGAAGAATTTCGAAGGGAAAAAAAAAAAAAAAAAAAATCGAGCTTAGATTAAAATTACTATCTATCTTCTCTATCTTAATCTTTACTTCTTTAATACTATTTGCGCTTAAATATGTAGAAAAAAAAAATTTTTTTTTTATATTATCTGTTTATTTGAAAAATATTTAAGTATGTCTCAGTGCGATATGATCAATGCGCTGCAGCCTATGGTCTCCACAAAGTGATTTTATTCCTTCCACTCGTCCCTGCCATACTTGACGATATCAGCCATATTCACAACCCAGTATTTTGACGGTGCTTTGCCCTCTTCAGCCATCCGAGCGGCTGCCACAGCTGCTCTACCAATGATGGCTTGATCCTGGCCTGTAGGTTTCATCAGCATACAAGAATATCCCAGAATCACAAAAAACCATCCAAAGAAAATTTATCTGGTGGGAGGGGGGTCATAGGCCATACCTATCATATCCTGGAGGCCCTGCCCAAACATACTGAGGCATTCAACGGCGCGCTCGAAGAAGAGAACCTTGCTCTGCTCCCTGTGGATGATAGCTCCAGGCTTCACGATGATGGCGTGTTCGAAATCGAGGTCCCGGATGGCATCCTCAACGCCATTCTTCATTTTCGAATAGGGCAGGTAGCGAGTTGGGAAGCCTCTGGTCCCGGCGCTGGAGATGTACACGTACGTCGTCGCCCCGGCCGCCTTGGCTGCCTTCGCATTCTCTATGCACAGGTCATGGTCGATCTTCCACTGATTCTGGATTCCGCCGGCTGCCACTCTAGTGGTACCGATTGCATTGAAGAACACTGACGGCTTGGGGGAGAGGGAAGGGAGCATGCTGGCCCATTTTGAGCTGTCGCCTTCTTCGATGGCCTGGAGCTTCGGAGACTGAGCATTCGGCAGCCTCCTTGAGATAGTCTTGACGGCTGAGAATGTATCCGTGGAGAGGATTGTCGCGAGGATTTGAGAGCCCACGGCTCCAGTGCAGCCGAACACTGCTGCTGTTGTCATGGCTAGGAATTCCGGATCTTGTGGATTGTGGTTGCTAGGTTTTTTGTGTATGGAACGCAGAGATTGAGAGAGCTTTCTCGATCTCCAGGGTACCTCGATGTCTGGACTCTGCGTATTCCGAGAGGAGAAGAGGGGGATAGAAATTCGAGGAATCGCACTAACTATATATATAATCTAACAACGAGTTTACCGTGTTCTCTCGACAGTCACTGTTTAGGTATCGATGGAAAACGTCACCGGCACTAGTACTCGCAGACCCAAGCCACCACTGAAGCTTACTTTCATTGGGCGGACCCGGACATGATAGTAACTAATATGCATAGTGTACTTAGATTCCCTTAAAGCATGCTAATTTTAGGGGAATTCTCCTTTTAGTGCAGTTGTAAAAGTACAGTACATATCCAGTTTAACAACGACTTCAGTGTGTTGATATGTGGTGTAGCGGGCTGAAGCTCTTCTTCGCTGGTAGTTAATTAAGGCGAGAACTGAACGCAGGCACTTGAATTGAAGCTGAGCAAGATAAGCAAAGAAAATCCCCCCTAAAAATACACCAATGCTCAGGCAACAATTCACTCCTTTCATACCATAGATTTCTTATTCCCGTTTAAGTTCGGACGTACCGTACAGAGTGCAGATAACTCGAATAAAGCTAGAAGCTGAAATTTCAATTTCTATTGTATTCACCCTGTCAGACAAGGATGTTGCGGTTAGGAAGAAGAAGAAGAAGAAGAAGAAGAAGAATTGTATTCCTGTCAACTCCTTATACTAACTACCTATTAAGCTGAGGAGGATGGGCCACGGGAGAAGCAAGCGAGGGGAGCGGAGCGGGATGAAGAACCTACATTAACCCCTTCTGTAAAAGCAATGCCCTTGAAGATGATGCTCCTGGAAACAAACAAGAAACAAATCTAGACAGAAAAGCTTAGAGACAGGCATAAGATGAAGGCATGCAAGGAATTTTTTGGGTTGGCTTGGAGATCGACATGGAGAATAAGTAGCAAGTCTGGGATACCAAAAAGCACTGTAGCATTGCATGCATTTAAACCGCGATCCCCATTGTAACTTTCTCCCTTGGTATCGTTATTAGTTTCCTTCACCGGTACTTACGGTCTCTTGGTGTAGACTTGGTATCCTCGCTGATGTCATTGGTAGTCAAGAGTTTTTCGACTTATCGAGCACGGCCCGCACGCCAGGAACTACGACGGCCTGATGATATCCCATGAGATGCAGAAGAGGGAGCGAATGATAGTGTTCATTATCCTGGTGGGCTTCAATAAAACGCTCTTGCGTAGACAGCCACTTTAAAACTCTCTCCAAACTCACATTCTATTCTCCAACTCCTCAATGAGGGGCGCTCTTCCGGGAAACCCCTGTCATATCAATTTATTGTGGATCCTCAGATCTGAGCTCCTCAGCGACACATATCATTCAAACTCCCAATTTGGGCCTCCTGGTAACTCCATTCTCACAACTCCCGGAGGCCATGCGGCTCGGGAATCACAAGAAACACCTGCTTTACAGGCGCGACAAGGAATAAAAAAGAAGGGAGCCACTTACTCAAAGTCAAAGTGGATGGAAAGTTTTTAGGCCGTCTCTTTCTGCTATATTTTTGTGACCCGTCACAGTTAGTGGGGAATTGACCAGCAAAACCAAGTCATATAAGAATTGACCTGGGTGCTAGATAGAGTTGATTACTGCTGGCGCGGAGGGATAAGAATTCATGACACCTCACAAGGGGAGGGGGGTGTGCGGCGCTGGAGTAAGCCCACTGTCGATGTTTTCTTCAGCTTAGTGTCAAAAGGATAACTATATATGACAATTGAGAGAGCAAACTCTGACTTTCGTGAAGCTAAAGATTTGTACAGAAGTTGTATATCCAGGAGTAGCCAATCTTATCCAGAGAAGATCTGAAAATTTTGTGACACAGAATATGAGTAGCTAAGGTTGGCCAGCCATGTGCAAATAATTTTTTTTCAAACCCAACATGCTTATTTTTTGACGAGGTTGAATTTTTCAGTTAGGCTGCCAGTTGAATTGAAGTGTAGGCGCTCTCCAAAGCGTATTCGTGGTAGCTGTAGATGATCCCAGGCGCTATTAACCCCTGACCGGCATGGCGAATCATGAATGATATTTATTATTTCCTTATGGGATATGGGTTCCTTAGCAGAACAAACAAGTTAAATAATATTTCTTCGTAGTTTTTGCCGTGAGAAATGCTGGGAGTATCCGATAAAGTTGCTCCAGCGATTATCACAGACCAGAGGAAGAAGGATCCGGATAGCTGGCCTCTCATGGAGTTACAGCGGCTTACCTTCCATACATATGAATATTAGGTGGAGACAGTTAAAATAAGTCAGCATGGATTTCCTGCGTGCTTAGCTGATCCACCTGCGGACGGCGTTCGAAGTGTCCCTTTTGTTGTATTCGTTTAATAGCACAACATGATCTATATTTCGGAGACTGACGGTGTCATTCAAATGTTGAGAAGCCCCCAACTGCAACCCATTCATGTTTATCATTTTCGAAAGACCGACAGAGTCCATGCCAAATAATCATACTAAGTACTTGCAGCTGAACCGGTATACGCCTTTAAAACGTCTTCGACCATAAATGTTTCACACCCCTGCCACATGTACCTCACTGCAGCTGGCCAAATGGAAGCACGAAGTATGAAGTGTAGTCCAGGGGCAATACAACATCTTATTGCTGGAGCTGAAGGCTCCAGATCCCCTTGCTTGTATCATAGGGAATGGCCTAATAAGAGTCGGGGAAAACAAATGTATCGTAGCGGCGTTTTAAAGACAACTCCAACAGTTCCAGTGTCGTATCCATCGAACGGCATCTATTTAACAGGAATATCCCAGGGTTTTGAATCCGAACATAATAGTTTCATGTCATTGGCATATATAGTGCGATATTCTGACCATTCCTGCCATCCATCTTGTTGTCTAGCAGCTGGGAAGTATGAGTCAATCAAACCAGCCTGGGCCAGGTTTCACAGAGCGGCAGTGGGGTTGTATGGAACAAGAGCTCTTGTATATGATCGGCTTCAGTTTCTTAATCTTCCCTGCATGACAATATTTATCTTTATGAATGAGGCAGAGGAGAATGTCACATTTCTGCGGGCTAAATAAATGGTAATGCATGCGTGAAGCGCTCTTTTGATATCCAGGGGAATTCGCACGCACCTCCATGCAGCACAATTTCAATTCCTCTTTTCGACTGGGGATCGTGGCACATCCACTCAACACACGCATCCATTCTGGGAATAGTAACGTCCTTGGGGCTGGAATAATAAATGCGACTTTAGTAACGGAGAATAGGAAACCGAAAGAGAGCGATAATAAGGGAGTAGTAAGCCTTGGCTCAGACTTAGCCAATGTGAATCCATTTGGTTGAATCTGTTGCACGGTTCCTACCTCCCTGCAATCTCGGAACATAATAGAATCCACCCTTTCCTGGAGTTGTTCTGTTGCTCTGCAACAGCTCCATAATGTGGGTGTTATGAGGGCGACGAGAACAAATTTCGGGCCTATCTGATTAGGTGGGCAGATAGAGTGATCCCAATAATTTGCCAAAACTAGGTGTAAAAAGTCGAAAGGTATATCAGTGCCTCCAGGGGTAAGTAAATGTTGTCATTAGAATGTCCCCGCTGGAAGCTTTGTTGATTTTGTCTGCAGTGACCTGAAGAAAGGACTTGTTCACTGTATCCAGCGAGAAAATAGTGCATAGGATGCTGGGCATACGACACCTCTGGCGTTGCGGCGTCAGCAACCTCCACAATAGGCCTAGCAGCACCCACCGAACATCCCCAAACTCCACCCCCCAAGAATCCTGAAATCCTCCCCCATCACCTCCTCCTTTTCCTCCACCACCAACCCGGCCATAGGCACGACAACAGCTTCCATGTCCTGCATCCTCGCAGGCACGGTAGCAGCCCGACAGCGGGACCAGAGGGAATTCACCCCCACCCTGCCGCAGGCAGACAACCGCGCAAGCTGGGGAGCATCAAGCCGCTTTACCAAATGGCGAAGGCGTTCCTTGTGGCCCGCCAGATCTTCCCTAGCGGTCACCCCACAAACAACGAAGGCACGAGTGCGCATGATGCGCCTCACCAGTGGCGAATCGCGCACCTAGTATAACTATCAACATACCTATATCACTAAAGGCGCGAATTGAAGTATTACTGGGAATGTGGGTTGTATGGCATAGAAAATGTTCACTCCCCTGTGAAATCTCACCCTCGAGTATGAAGTATCGAAGCCACCAGCTGCTCGCCAGCTCGCGGAACGGGAGATTCATCTGACTGGCAGAACACCGGACCAAGCATCTTCTGTGTAACCCGTGGAAGAACAACAAGGAGATAATGACTGTTTGCATTTACCGCAAATACATCTCTGCGGATCCATTGCTTCACTAAATGTTTTGTTTGGTCAAGAATGTCCACTTCCGCCAAAATCGACAGATGGTAATCCAGACCTATCGAAGGTTTCCGCGCGAGACAACGCAGGTTGGATGAACCAAGATCTGGAGACTGAACGGAGCGAATAAAGGCCGTGAATTGGGAAGTACGTTTGACGCCTGCCATGTACGCCAAACGAAGATCGGAAAATCTAGCTTGTATGTATCATTTGGCAGGGCGCCAAACGGAGTTAATATTAAGCGCTTCAAACCACGAATTGTAATATGAAGCCCTTCATAAAGCAGATACAAGGGGAGAGCTTTTGTATATTCAACCCATCTTCTTTCCAGTAGATGCATTTGCAAAACTGTCCCTCCTGCAGATAGCGAAGGGTAGATAGACTCCTTCAAGATGTAAAACGGTTGTTGCAGATGACCTCGTTACGGCCCATATCGCGTTTTCAATTAATTCTCCAGCAGATTTCATCTAGCCGTAGAGCGGAGGGCTGTTAAATATTCAGATATAGAGGCGACACTGTTCTCGCTCAACGCCATCCAGAAATAGCCTTCAAGCAGCATTTCAAGTGGAGTAAGTGGATATATTTCTATATTAGCGCCCGCTCTTGTTTTCATGTCTTCTTCATAGGAAAGGAACGGTAATATTCTTTTTCCAGAATAGCATTCACGGTGTAGCCAGTATTCAGCCACACGTCTTCGAGTCTCCATGCCAGTCTGAATGATTGTGTCGTATTTCATCATCAGGACCTTGCTAGCCGCCTTTGCACAATCTCCATCGCGTCTTCGTTTCTGAAGTTCGGTGGGAAAATATCCGGTTGCTTTCGCCGAAACCGGTTTTAAGCCATGATTATTTCTGGTATATAAGACCACTTTCCGTTATTATTGCAGAATAACGCGTTCCAATATTTCTTGGAAGACTGCACTAGGATCGGGAACACCTAGGGGGATAGTTATTCGATACCTAAGTAGGCAAATAGATAGACGTAAGGCGGGAGGACTGGGAGGATGGGTAAATAAATATCTCCCACCCCTCTTCTCAATTTAAGAATAATGAAGGTATAGATGACAAGAACTCCGAGAAGAGAGAGAAAGGAACCGAGGGGAGATATGGGCGCCGTATATATACCTCCATAGGACGATCTTGCGATCACCGCGTCTCTGGTCAAGTCACCGCTCCACGCCACTCCATCCAGACTTCGCAGTCACTCGCAGTGCGACGTCCTAGTGCTGGGATTGAATTACTTCCCATATCACTACTTAGCCTCCGATATCAATATGATGGAACGAGCATAGGCAGGTAACAAGCGAATTCGGTGATGGTTGCAAGCCTGACGTCAACTACCACGTTGAGGAAGGGAATTTATCCAGGAAACATTCCCTTACTAGAAGGCTTTTTGTGGCGAACGGGGAACAGGAAGAGATATAGAGAGAATCAAAATGAGCGTGTGAATATGGTATGATCCGTCCAGACACCATCCAAACGAGGTGTGACTGAATAGACCGTAATGCAGCCGGAAGATGAAATGTTAATGAATAATGTATATTCTTTGACTTGCACCGCAAACTATTCCCGAGCAAAGTGAAGCATCACTCTCTAGTCCCGGGTTTGTGAAATGAATGAGCCAGTATCGTCAATGATAAGAAAAAGAAATGAAAATCGTGGAGAAACGCCTATCGAAGGTCATATCGAAAGCGGGAGGCGAGAGCGCGCAAGTCTAAATATTAAACCCATAAACATCATCCGATACACGCCAAGCAACTGTAATGGCCATAAGCAAGGGGGGGAATCGCAAGCATAAACTCTCAAACCACAGAGACGTTCCACGACGCGCCATACCCATGTA
>NW_001813982.1:1214841-1215888 GCF_000149585.1 Histoplasma mississippiense | reverse complement strand
ACCCAAACAAAACGCCCGAAAGAGAGAACGAAAATAGATGAAATATCAATGTCTCCCCTGCATACCCGCCTCTTCCCTCAATCCGACGGCTGCCTCATCCACGCATCAATCGCCGCACTGAACGCCGCGAACCCAGCACACCCCAACATCGCTGCCTGAGGGCCTGCTTTGGCCCCTAATACCCCCCCCGTAATACACCCGGCCGCGATGCCATTCGCCAGGTCATTCTTCGCACGCAACCCTTCAATGCAGCATTCCGTCCCGCTAAACATGGCGCCAACAAGGGCAAAATTCTTCGCGGAGCTGTACGAGCGGCTGCCCATGTCTTTAAAGCCGCGGCGGAGCTGTTCGCGGACGGGGAGCGATGAGAGCTCACGGCCTTGGGGGGTCAAGGGGGTGTCGTAGGACATCTGTTGGGGTTGAGATGGGGATTTGTGGTTTGGTTAGTGGACGGACAGTTCCTTCTTCTCCTTTAGGGGGTGTATAGGAGAAGGGATTGGATAGATATGCGGTCTTTTGTGGTATGGAGTAAGGTCGGTATAGATAGGGGTGGGTATGACGTACACTGCTCATGAATAAACCAAAAGCACCTCCGAGCGCGAAGCCCATTCCGCCCGCCATGACGGATTTGACGGGACACGATTCCATTGCTGCTTGGATCTATTCATCTCATAACCACTCAGTTAGTAGCGTTCCAGGTTACATCTGCCGTAGAGCAACCAGCCAACACAAGGGCCAAAAGTAAGGTAACCCAGGCGCAAACGGAGGGACACGGTGGTTCGCCACTCACAGTCTTCACCATCGCCGCCTCCTGATCACTCATTCCCGCTGTACTGGCTCCTCCAATTCCCATCCCTGCTGCCACCGATGACGCAGCTGCGGAGGTTCCCCCGCCGAGGTCTGGGAAACTCATCGTGCGTGGCCTATCTGTGTATATGTACCGGGTTCAGACTGAGGTGTCCTCCCACCGTGGCAGGCGTATCGTATATTTTGGTAGCAGCACGCTGGTGGTATCCTTGGGTAAAGAGTTCAGGGCATCAGATAGTG
>NW_001813982.1:1177462-1214741 GCF_000149585.1 Histoplasma mississippiense | reverse complement strand
TCCCGCCATAGACCGAAACCTCTACACGTGCCACAAGCCCGTCCGCGCCAAAGGGGACCGCAAAGCCTTTAATTTCCAGCTCCCCTGACGGCGGGAGGTATACCGTCGAGTCGTCGTCAGGCACGGCGACGACGGAGTTGACGGGCATGCATTGCATGGCGGGCACCTTGGGCCAGTACTCCTCCGCGATTTCCCAGGTGAGGGCTTCGGGGGGCAAGATCTTGTAGTCGTGCTGCTGGTAGAAGTTGGGTGATTCATCGGGGACGACAGAGATGGTGTCGAGCCATTTTACCCAGCGTGCACCGGCGACACCGGGGACAACAACGCGGACGGGGTAGCCGTAGGCGGGTTGGAGAGGTTTGCTGTTCATCTAGGGGGTTGTGATTAGTTTGTTCAAATTACATTATATGATATTTAGAGAATTTGGGAAAGAATTTTTTACCTCCAGGGCTAGAATCACCTCCCTGTCAACAGCCATAGCCCTCCACAACTCAATGCTGACGCCATAGTTGCTGTCATCCTGGCAACGCAGCTGGTCGCAGGTAAAGGCAACATGCATCTGCGGCCCCTTCTCACCTGCAGCAGTGTGGCCATTAGAAGTCCCATTAACGGCTCCACTGGCCATTGCATTCGTTTCGTGATCATCATTATAATTATTATACTTCACACCAGCCTTAATCAGAATATCGCGTAACCTAGGCCCCCGCCAGGTGCAATTCATAACGGCGCCATCCATCCAATCCAGCCCCACCACCTCTTTGAGTTTGGTTCGCATGGTATGGCGGCGGTTCCCAGCACACTGCAGGGCTGCCAATACCTCATGTTGCGGGAAGTCATGGCGCAGTTGCTCAATGGATAGCTGGAGCGGGTTGGGGACGTCTCCACCAACAGAGACAACATGGGTGGCCGCGTCGATCTCCGGGATGGCACTGTGGTTGCGGTTATAGGCATCCGGGGCCTGGGTGATGAAGCTAAGTGGTTGATCATGTCAAGGAGCAGTTGTTAGCTGGCTTGAAGGATGTACTGCGTATACGCAGCGTAGGTGCAGCATGTGCAATGCCCATGTAGCTGATACCTCGCAGCGAGTGAGGTGCGCCACACAAATCACGCAATCGGGGCTAGCAGGGCAAGGGAACCCCAAGGCAAATATAAAGGCACAGAGCGCAAGGAAGCCCTTACCTCGACACCAGCTCGTGCAGTGGAGCTTCCCGGTTCAAAGGACGCACAGGTTCGGGATCGAGCTTCTAGATGGCTGTTAGAAGAGCTCAGGCTTGATAGGGCTGAGGATGTCCGTGTTGCTGCGGTGTTGTTCGGTAAGAAGGCCCACCCGCAACCAAGGGTCAAATCAAGTCAAAGAGAGCTGTCTACTCACTGAAATCATCGTTGCGATATGATCGTAGATTTTTTGTATTTGCTATGCCTTCCACCCTCTCTTTCCTTGTTTTCGTTGCCCTTCTCGCAGCAGGCAACTTGGAAACTTGGGGGTTTTAATCGTCGCCCTCAACTGCACCAACCAGCGGCAAACAACCAGCAGGTGGCGATTTCGGCCGAAAACCTCAGGACTTTGCTAAGGCAGTGCAATTTCCACACTTTCTACAATTTCTAGCGGGCATTGGTTGTTGGTGACGTTTAGCGTGACCCATAACTAGGTCGGATTGCCCGGTTATGGGCAGAGGCTGCTGTTGCCCCTCACACTGTGCACCTGCTCTCCTCCGGGTAGCACGATGCCCAGATCCCTTGGATGAGCCTGAGACAATTATTACCATTTGGAGGCATGTCCATTTAGCGTAATGAACTATCATTAAAGGTCATTCATTGCTCGATGTTCCAATATGCTTCCTCTCTTATATTTTTCCAATCGTTCGACTCTCCTATCATACACGCGTACGTAGATACAGCTAGAAGCCATCTTCCTCCATCTCCATCTCCGGACATCCATCAATATCTGGGAGTCGAGATCTTTCTGATGCCAGTGCCACAAACTGGATCTCGGGGCCTCTCTATCTTTCCCCGGTTCCCCCGATCATTCAAGAACCATGGACCCAGGAAATCCTACCAAAAATCGCGGAAAAGCAAACTAAAAAAAGAACGCCAGTAAATGCGCCCGCCAGTAGCCCGCAAAAATATCTACCAACGCAAAAGCAAGAGAAGGAAAAAAGCCGTATCTCTCTATATCCCACCCAAACAAAACGCCCGAAAGAGAGAACGAAAATAGATGAAATATCAATGTCTCCCCTGCATACCCGCCTCTTCCCTCAATCCGACGGCTGCCTCATCCACGCATCAATCGCCGCACTGAACGCCGCGAACCCAGCACACCCCAACATCGCTGCCTGAGGGCCTGCTTTGGCCCCTAATACCCCCCCCGTAATACACCCGGCCGCGATGCCATTCGCCAGGTCATTCTTCGCACGCAACCCTTCAATGCAGCATTCCGTCCCGCTAAACATGGCGCCAACAAGGGCAAAATTCTTCGCGGAGCTGTACGAGCGGCTGCCCATGTCTTTAAAGCCGCGGCGGAGCTGTTCGCGGACGGGGAGCGATGAGAGCTCACGGCCTTGGGGGGTCAAGGGGGTGTCGTAGGACATCTGTTGGGGTTGAGATGGGGATTTGTGGTTTGGTTAGTGGACGGACAGTTCCTTCTTCTCCTTTAGGGGGTGTATAGGAGAAGGGATTGGATAGATATGCGGTCTTTTGTGGTATGGAGTAAGGTCGGTATAGATAGGGGTGGGTATGACGTACACTGCTCATGAATAAACCAAAAGCACCTCCGAGCGCGAAGCCCATTCCGCCCGCCATGACGGATTTGACGGGACACGATTCCATTGCTGCTTGGATCTATTCATCTCATAACCACTCAGTTAGTAGCGTTCCAGGTTACATCTGCCGTAGAGCAACCAGCCAACACAAGGGCCAAAAGTAAGGTAACCCAGGCGCAAACGGAGGGACACGGTGGTTCGCCACTCACAGTCTTCACCATCGCCGCCTCCTGATC
Organism: Histoplasma mississippiense; assembly: GCF_000149585.1. Lineage (NCBI taxonomy): Eukaryota > Fungi > Ascomycota > Eurotiomycetes > Onygenales > Ajellomycetaceae > Histoplasma > Histoplasma mississippiense. Next base: position 1,211,746 of record NW_001813982.1, on the reverse strand, counting down.
ACTCATTCCCGCTGTACTGGCTCCTCCAATTCCCATCCCTGCTGCCACCGATGACGCAGCTGCGGAGGTTCCCCCGCCGAGGTCTGGGAAACTCATCGTGCGTGGCCTATCTGTGTATATGTACCGGGTTCAGACTGAGGTGTCCTCCCACCGTGGCAGGCGTATCGTATATTTTGGTAGCAGCACGCTGGTGGTATCCTTGGGTAAAGAGTTTCAGGGCATCAGATAGGTGGGTTCCTCGGATTCCTTGCTTTTCCTTCTTGTGTTTTTGTCGCTGTTTGTAGCTTCCTCGCGGGATAGCTGGAATGAGGAACGGCTGCGATTGAGGGTTATAATAATATAAGTACCAGATGTGTGGAATATGGAGGGATCGTAATGGGAATATATCTATAGTATATTTCTCTTCTTTTTCCGAACCCAGGCGCAGTTAAGATAGTTATATCCATCGAGCTCCTCGCTTGGATTCAAAAAAAAAGTTCAGATGCCAAGCCTTGAAGAATTCCAGGTTTGCTCTAGTTGATAATCACGTGATGTCGACAGTCGAACCGTGATTTGAAGCTATAAGTCTATACAGGCTCGTTACGGTAGCCAATAACTAATACATTATATATAAGAAAGCGAAGGAATGTAATATATATATCAGGCAACCTAAAATATAACGATTTACACCATAATCATGACCATCATCAGAGGGAAAGCTGGCCCCGGGTAGACTCTCTCATATATTGAGACACATAGCAAATATGATTTGTCAAAAGTCAAATACCAACATTGCCCAATGTCGAGATTCATACGAACATACATATACATATGACCTGGGCACAAGATAGACAATGGCGATATACAATTCAAAGAAGAAAGAAAAGGGGGGAGCGCAGGGAGCATGAAGAAAGGAAAGGAGAAGCGCAGCGGATTCTCAAAGGCAGCAGATGAAAATAAATAGTGAAGAGAAAATCCGGATCCGTGGACCGAGGATATATACAGAAAATAATAACAAATAAAAGAGGGTCACATCCCCTAGACCCATGTTTCTGCGCAGCATAGTATGTTTCATGTAAAGGGGATCGTGAATATTCTATAGAAAAATTTTTTTCTAATTTGCTGAAAAGAGGTTAAGGTGGAGAGGAACCTTCGTGCGTATGGTTATTTCATACGCAAGACTGTGCAAAGAACGTCGGGATGTACTTTAGCCACTATGGACTACATAAACTGAGAGACAAGGTGACTTTGTGGAGTAACGAGGGCTTCCCGGCCGGAAAATTAAGGAGATTGGCAGGTTGGTCGTTACCAGGGTGACATAGCAAACCGAAACCCAAACAGACAAAGGAGACGCGTTAACCATCAACCATTAAAAATTTTCCGTTCCCCTGGTATTGATATCGCCGTTAGTTTCAGCTGCCAACTTTTGCCGCTCTTCTGGTGGAATAAGACTCCGCTCCCACTCCGCCATCAGGTGGGATGCTGTTCGCGTAAGTTTGGATGGGTGCAAACTGCTGAGTACTGGCCAGGGGATGCTGTCTGATTTCTTGTTGGTGTGCGTGCTTTGATCGTCTTTAGAGGCCGGAGATGTGGGGTTTGTGAAACTGGTAGGAAGTTAACTTTTGTATAGATTATTTCTTTTTTATTCTCCTCTCTTGTTTTTTGTTTTAGGGCAGCGAAGGATGGGGAATGTAAATTAGGCAAGGTTAGGTAGGATCATGGTTTGGTTGACTGACCTTGCACTAGTTCGTGGACTGCTGGAATCAGTGAAAGGAGAACAGTCTCGGTTGGAATGGAACGTTGAGCTACTGGAAGACGGGGTGTGCGAAGACTTCGGTTTGCTGGGGGTATCCCACATATCCCAATTATCATCTACGTCCTGAAGGCTCGGGTCCTCTGGATCTTGCTCCTGCTGTTTCTGCTGTCTCATTTCGTCGGGGCTGGGGTTTTCGGCGTTTTGGGGGGAGCTTTTTGTCCTCTGGTCAGGAGTATCAATGCCGAATTCACTCCAAAAGGATATCTCTTGAGCTTTTGATGTTGAATCATTACCGGATGCTGAATGCGAATCTGCCATTATGCCCCGCCGAGTTGTGGATCTTCCCGTCCTTGTCGACGCCCCTGATCCAACATCCCGTTTTGACATTCCCCGTTGGCCAGACTGTGCATTGTGTGCTGTTGACCTGGACTCTGTGCCATTGATTCCCTCCTCTCCGACTGTCGCCTGTCTGATATCTTCAATAAACGTCCACAAGCCCTCCCTGAAATCTGAGGCCATCTGTCGACCGGTTCTCATTAGTGTCTCTGCAGTAACATCTTGAGCAATTGGTGGCAAAGTGCGGCGCCACTGGGCTTTTTGTTCCGCTGTGGCAGGGGTGGAGTTACCACCATTTGTTGGTCTTATAATATCGCTGCGGTCGACGGAGGGTAATGTTGCAGATCTCGGATAGCTCGATGGCCGTGAACTAGCAGCTTTGTCTTGCCCATCTATGTTTTTTGGTTGGGGAAACGACGGTTTGAATTCGGAATTGCTCGTGCTGGGAGAGAGTAAGGAGAGAGTCCTAGTGTGTTTGGAGCTTTGGAAAACTGTCCGGCCTTTTACCGAGACTATAGTAAGTTGGGAGTCTCTAGGGGATGAAGAATGTGAGTTTCTCCAGCTCTGTCGCTTGAGTTCATGGCTCATTCTCGCATGATTCTGGTTCGTCACCACCGTCGTAGCCTTGTCGGTCTGGGGAGAATTTGAAACATCCAAAAAATTCGAGTCGGCAAGTTTCAGGGGTTTTAAGGGCTCCACGTGGTGGTATATCTCGATTCGTTTTCTGTCTTTCTCCACCAGAGCCCATTGGCGTTTGAGTGTCACCAGCTCTGCCTCCGCCTTTTGTAGTTCTTCTTTAAGTTCAAGCACTTTTCGCTCCTGGGCTGCCAAAGTGGTAAGAAAGCCATAATCATCGTTGTTTGTCTCCGAGAACAGCGTTGGAGTTGACGTAGATGAGTCGTTAGGGGAGGCAATAACGTGGGAAGGCTGGGTCGCCGAGCACATGGAACTCGAGGCAGAGGATAATTGATCGGGTTGTGTTTGGGAGTGCCCAATGGACTGTGAAACAGTAATTGGGAAATTTAAAGTCAAGCGCTTTGAGTGACGAGCAGCGACATTAGGACGTACAGGGAGAGATGCCCTTTTTTCCAGTCGGGTGTTTTCTCCGGGTTCGTCATTGGGAGCGGGGAATGGTAAGTCGGGAACCGTGGTAGTCGAGGCCTCGTCCATGGCCGTTTCCCGGTTTCTTAAAATCGAGTATATAGATGTAGAGGTAAGAGTAGTAAACAAAGAATGACATTACCTCAAGCCAAACACCTACACATAGAAAAATTACAGAGACAAACAATCAAAACAAAAACGAACAAAAACAAATATCAGCTCGCTGTGATAATATTGAAAAGGAGATTTGAATGTTGTCCAGGAGTTCAGGAGACAAAGGTTGACGAATGAGCAAGAGCCGCTAAGTCCCGTGACACGGGCCGATTCCATCGTTTCAGGACTAGCGGCTTGGGCCTCGGCAGCGGTGAAACAAGGAACGTGACCAACCCTATTCTATCCATTTTAAAGAAGGAGCTTTGGCCAGAACTTTAACTTACTTGCGGCACTCAACCACCATCAATTGCATCACAATGAACTTTTGCATCATGGCATGGTGCAAGATTAGGACCACACCGAGCTGTTTTTCCAGCTCCGGATTGCACCACGATGAACCTTTCCAGCACCACATTCAACTGTCTGCCTGCATCAAAATTCAACAGTCCAACCTTGGAAAATGTTGAAAATGTTGTCATTCCGTTAAATGCTACATTAATTTGGCTCTCGATTCCCCGAAGCGATCCGCACTGCTGGCGAGGCAGTTCCATTCCACATAACCTCCCGTGGACTCTCTTACCATCTCCTCGTTGAGCTTGAGGCATGAGGCATGAAGGAAAATATCTCCCATTCACTCATAAAAAGGGCCATGGATGATGTCGTGCCTGCTGCGTTTAGCAAAAACACAGGAGCTCCAAAATGGTCCGCCCATACTAATGCTGTCGAATTAGAACGTATTTATTTTGTTGCCATCTGGTGCTTTGGCTATGATTGTAGCTTGAAGGGTCCACGGGCAGGAATCCTCCTTTTGTTTTTTTACTTTTTTTTCCAAATCTAGTAATCTAGAATCTAGCTAACTAACTAATTGACATGTTTGTCATATATTAACCAGTTGAAATCTCCGTAGTCGAAGAATTTCCATTATCGCTTTGATACAAGCAAACGCTCCGAAGTGGAAACAGTCAACGAATCCTCGAATTCGACTTGTTAAACGCATTATTGATATATCGGCTGTGTCATCTTGAGCTCTTTCGTACTTCAGCCCATACGCGCCACCAAGGGCCATCCATCCATATGGCCTTTCCGCTGATAGAACCTTTTCAACTGAGAAAAATCGCATAGAGTTCGCTATCTGGTTTTCTTCTCTTCGCTTTATCTGAGCCGTACTCACCATATTTCTATTCAGTAGACTGATCATCTGATTTATATACAATAAAGAGCATCCTAAGCCATTATCTATATACCCGCCCGCATGGCTATTATATTTACCTAAAAAACAAAAAAAAAAAAAAAAAAAAAAAAAATCAACTCATCACATCTCCACTTCCAGTATTGCCCTGTGGATCTCTAATCATAATATACATAACCGCATACCCATCTCCATCACCTTCCGCATCAATCCCATAGTCGGCCAGCTTTATTCGGAATGTGTCCACTATCTTCCATCCCAATCGCTCATACAGAGGCAGTGCCATCGGCGAGGCTTCAACGAAGATTCTCGCGTTCTCAGCCTCCGCTCTCTCGATACCCCACTTTATCAGTCGAGAAGCGTGGCCCTGCCGCTCACATGTGGGCCTTGTAGCGAGAAGCTCAAGAACTGGTATGGCGGATATTTATGTTAGCATATACTTCGAACTCTGCATCTATATATGCACACAAATATAGAAATATAGTACGATGTTCAATGGATACCACATACCATAATCCCTACTCTCATCTAAATATTTCTGCCTTGCCGCTTGCATATGTTTTCGAAACTCATTGAATAACTCAGGACGGTTTCCTGACGGCGGATTGTCCATGAGATATTGCTTCTGCTTCTTATACTCCGGTTCCTCCTGCATGCCATCAACTGCCTTCGGCATAGGACGTGGAATTGCAAACCTCGCCCATGCGGCGACTGTCCAATTGTTGCCCGTAGCATTGCGATCGCTCTTGTTTTGGCTCTTCTCCGGGCTTCCCGCACTGGTGTTGGTGGAGTCACCGTTTACGACAGTGCCCTCGGTCACAGAAACTGAAATGATGGTGTATTGGTTCGGGGATTGTAGATCTTGCACCTCGCGATCTATATACCATTTTTCGACCACGGATTTCCCATTACCTTCCCATAAAAAAGAGTAGCGAGAGACCGTGCTGGTTTCGAAAGCTTCGGTTTTGATCCTGCCGATTATTGGTGCGTCATCTGGGGACGTCAGGAGCTCAACTTTATACGACGCCATATTTTTTTTGTCCTTTCTTCGCTTTCTTTTCTTGATCATGTAGTTTGTGCGAATCGTATGGCTAGTTCGGTGTCAATAGTCACCTCAAATCTAGAAAATGCGGGGGGATTTATTCGCATTTTCTATTGGGCTCATTGGTCAGCTTCGGTCTCCAAAAACCGAGCTGAAACACCATGCCGGGGGCCTTGGAGCCAAGATTATCCCCACTGTTTCCCGATATGGCTGTACTGCCGGAGGTTTGGATTGGTTCGTCCCCTTTACTGCCAGCATGACGCTGGTGGTGATCGAGCTCTTTTGCCCGGTGGCCTAGCATGTAAGTATCATCAATCCTCTAGAATAAGGTGATTACAAAGGTTGATGAATGCAGTTACCGTCGTTACTCCCCGACACGAAGCATGTTGCCAGAATCTTCATTCCAGTTGGCTAGTGTCAATGTCACGGTCGTGACGGAGTCGTAGATATAAATTCAGCCCAAGTACAGTTCCAACTTTCCATCTTTAGAGTACATCCCGAGTTCCGAACCCACGATACAAACATTTACTCCAACGGCAACAAACTTCAGAGAGACTTTTCTATTTTCAACTGGAGCAGGTGTCTTCCGACATCTCTCTTCTCAAACTCAGCTTCTGTGGGCCGCTGTAATCTAAATTCTCCGTCGAGATGATGGCGTGGGGACACTAATCGTGCTGCAAAGTTGCCAGTTCAGTATTGGTTCAGGGTTAGCGACCCTGCAGGCCCTGACTCGGTCCTTGCAGGGGATGCTCCACTAGCCCAGCTGGAGAAGCAGGAAGTAGAGAAACACTCCAGGTTGACTTCCACGGAGTCAGCAAATGCCGCTGCTGGAGATAACCTGGAGAGATCTCGCTCTAGCTGGAGCAGATGACCTCTAGTTCTTTGGCAAATCGTAAGTTGACCAGCACTAATGTACGGTAGCTTATGCCGCTGACTCCTTGCAGTTGGCGATCCCCGTGCACCTGGTCCCTCTCGTGGTGGAGGAATTTGGAGGAGGAGAGGTGGTGGAGTATCGAGCTTTCAAAATTAAACTCCGATAATTATCGATAAATGGAGGCTGGAGAACATATTTTTTTCTGTTTATTTTCTCGTTTCTCTCCGTCATCCAATGATATTAGTTCTCGTGTGAATTCTTGATTTATGGTTTTCTTGATTCATGGTTTACTCCCATCTCGTCTGGTGTTTGTTTAACAGGTTCCGCTACACAGCGCTCAACCACGCTATCCACCATTTTGGTTTACTTGTTTAAATGTATGTATGTAGAAACTGCCATTTTCAGGACAGTTTCTGCTGATGGAAATTTACCTTCCAAATTTTGCCAACTGGAAGGAGATTTGCACTGCTGTCCAAACGTGAAATAGCAGAAAATTCCACAGGTCCCTCCACCGTCTGTTGACTACAATGCGTTGGTCCTCAGGAATAAATCTACTTATATTAGTTAGACCTGTGTTCCCTCATTGCTCAATGTGGATATTACTGAGGTCCAAGACCTAGAATGCTCAACTGCCTGCGGTTGCATTTGCCTCTACTAGACGCGGGAATCCAATTTAATGGATACTTGGATGTGGGCCCTGAAAAAGCAAATGTTAGCCCAGCAGCGCCCCATCGAAGATAATAGAGGGCTCGTAGCCCCCAATAAAGTAAACATATATCGGGTTGTCTTCATGACCTTTGGGCGTTTCGGCGGCAGAGGTCGAGATGGTACACCACAAGCGGATACGTCTGCAGGTCTATTGCCTTTGTTTATTGGTTTGCCATCGGTTCCTATCCTCGATCGAGCCAAACTTCTCCCTTGTCATGTCTCCCCCCACAAATAATCTCAATCGTGCCATTTCCCACGGGTCGTATGTGGCACATTTATCAGTGATTGTTGGTGGCCCAGTAGTAGTATTTGCCAGCGGTTCAGGTATCATATGCCTCATGCAGGGTCGGATTGGTTCCGAAAGTAGCCACGGACAACATGGTTGTTAAGATGTTGAAGGTGCACTTTAAAGTAGCAGGCTCTGTTTGTGTAAGCTCGTGCCGTTGGTTGACCATGTAACTGTCCGAAATTTGGAAGACTTAACGATCTTCGTTAAGTCAATCTATCATTGCTTTCCATTCTTTCGCCTGCATGTCAGAGGTGGGTTGAGTAAGGTTTGGGAAGGATAAAAATGAGCCAGCGCATGGTACGAACCTGAAGGGGCATATAGAAAACCACGGGCTCTGCGTCTCCAAGAGGATACTGTCGGAGATAATATCTCGTAATATCTCGTATTATCTGCTCTTGATTCTTGAAACCTGAGCACTGTCTCGCTCTATAATCGAGCATTCTTTTCCTTATAAATACTGCATTTTATCATGTAATTATCAGACTTATCATAGTCAATTAAACATTCTATTGATATTCAGGATTTGGGTCAATATTTGGACATCCCATCGTTTACTATCTTCCGAGTGGGTGCTGGGGCTAAATCTTAGTGATAACTTAATTAGTTTCTTGCAGCTAAGGCATATATTTAATATGGGAAAATTCGAACAGATGAAGCAAAGGAGATTTTTTTTTTTATATATACCCTCTAATATTTCAGCGTCATTTTATCTGTTTCTGAAGGAGCTACCTACTTACAAGATCATTCGTCGATCAACTCATCTAGCTCATTTGACGATAAAGCATCAATTTCAGTTCGCCTGGTGTATTTGGCACCGCTTAACTTTATTCTAACGACAAACGACATCGATCATCCAAGACGTGTCCTCAGCAGTTTATCCCAGGCCACCATTGGCGACCCAGTTATCATCCAGTGTGAACCAGCTAATTGTTGCACAGCTCAAATAGCCATTGATCTCAGAGGACCATGTCTCCGACTTGATGGTCTCACCAAAATGTGCTAGTTACTAATATATTGCCACCCACGGGTTTGAATCGGATCCCAAAAGGAAGAAACCCTTGTCATTGATACCCATGCTGTTCAGGGCAGAACGGGGATTGGTTTGAAGATTCAATGATGCTGGGGCAAATGCACTACAAAAAAACATGGACAAGGAGCTTCCTCGCGAAAACTCCTTGCTGCTTGAACTAACTTATGTGTCGCAGGGATGCTTCCTCAAGCACACCACCGTTCAACCCAGAAATCTATCCAAGCTCCTTAAGGATGCAGACGTTTTTGTCTTTACATGCCATTAAGCACCCAGATGGGATGCTTGGGCATGTTTGCTCTGGCCTGGACTTGAATCCAGCTATATTCGTTGGTTGTGTGAGGATGGGAGTGTTCAATTCCCTGGAGTTATTAATGCGCTATCTGTCGGGCATCTATTTGAACAAAGAACAATATTGCTTTTTCCCTCGTGACACACCCTTTTCTTATTCAACAAAGGAGTTGTCCGCGATTAGCAAGTCCCGCCATCTCCCAAATATGCTCTCCCAAATATACTCTCTTGTCCCCGCATACCGCTCGAATACTGTCTGTGTCGCGTGAAGAGAGTGCAGTGTCTGAGGAGAATCCAAGATCCATTTCCTGGTTTCTACACTACATAGCAGATCTTAGCCACCACAAATATTGCAATGGATACGCTGTTTTCATTGGCTTCTCAAGACGGGGTCAACGGCCTGTTGGCAGTTTTCGCCGTGGTATTGATCCTCACTTTTTGCTATGTGAGCATCCATACACCAAACACGTCCGAAGAACTAAGCAACAACCAATGCAGAATGAATATCGTCTAATCCATATACTGCATATTATCAGTGCTCTACTGTCTGCGTCTATCGACTTACACTCCATCCCCTAGCCAAATACCCGGGTCCATTCTCGTGTAAACTATCCGACTGGGCCACTTTGTTCAACGCATCCAGTGGCGACCGACACTTGCGGGAATGTAAAGCTCATCAAAAATATGGTGAACTAAATTTCTACTATTTGACATCATTTTGCCTCTCGCGCCTAGGTGCTCTGTTTTAAACCGGCTAACCGAGAAGTAGGTCCTATCGTCCGGACTGGTCCGAACACTGTCTCTATAAACTCAGTCGCTGGTTTCAAAGCCATACATGGGTCACGCCTCTCCAATGTTCGCAAATCCGACTGGTATCTCACGGTTGAGGGGGCAGTCGGCACTCCTATGACCCAAACCATACTTGACCGCCAAACACACGCTTTTCATCGCCGCGTTTTAGACGTTGCCCTCTCAGAGTCTGCTCTGAAATCAGTAGAGCATATGATTATAGAAAATGTTCAGTCATGGTGTGCACATCTCGCAGAAGGCATTTCGAAACCAGGCGACTGGTCTTCCCCCAAGAACATGGCTGACTGGGCCACATATTTGAGCTATGATATTATGGGTGACCTCACGTTTGGTAAGAAGTTTCACTGCATGGACAGTGATGAGCATCGATTTGTTCCTCTACTTATGCTGAATGCAACAAAAATGGTTTATTTCGTACGTATTTATCTCTCCTGCCTGCTCATGTTGCAGTCCTACTTTTCGTGCTCGGGATGAATTTCCCATCACCTAATACGCACTTCTTCCCAGATTGGCCTGTCGCCTTTGGCGCCACTTTTGAGGCCTTTTCTCGGCTCTCCTATAATGAATGTAGTTGGCGGTCAAATGGCTCGGGACCACTTGAAATACAAACGCTACTCCGCTTCCCAAATGAAACAGCGTATTGAAGCCGAAACAGACGATTCTAAACCAACTAGAAAGGATCTGGCCCATTATCTACTAAATGCCAGGGATTCCCAGACAGGAAAGGGGCTCACAACCGAAGAACTTTATTCTGAAAGCTCTCTACTCATTGCGGCAGGTTCAGATACTACCTCCATTGCCATTTCTGCCATCATGTTCCACCTCTCCCACCACCCAGAAATTCTTGGCAAATTGACATCCATCATTCGTTCCACATTTTCTTCCCTGGATGAAATCCAAGCCAAGGCACTCAACAACCTACCTTATCTCCGCGCATGCCTCGATGAGGGAATGCGACTCTCTCCTGTTGTCCCTTCTCATCTACCCCGGCAAGTTCTCCCAGGAGGTCTCACCATTGAAAAACACCATTTCCCTGCTGGGATTGTCGTAAATACCCCTCCTTACACCATCAACCATAACGAAGAATACTATCCAGATCCATTCTCATACCGACCGGAGCGCTGGATTGTCGACCCATACGCCTTAGACGGTGACATAGGATCCGAGAGTCAGGTCGCTATCGCTCGATCAGCCTTCACCACGTTCGGTCTCGGGCCACGTGGCTGTGCGGGAAAACGTCTTGCGTATCTCGAGCTCGGCCATGCTTTTACGCGTTTACTATTTTCTTATGACATGCGCGTTTCCCCGGCGAATGAGACTTTGGGTGCGGGCAACCCTAACCACGAACATGAAGGGAGACGGCGGCCTGATGAGTATCAATTTGAAGACTATTTCCTGGTGACGAGGGATGGGCCCTTGTTGGAGTTTAGGCCTAGATGTGAATAGGTGAAGGATGGCCAAGGGCTCTGCAAATTCAACTGGTTATTTCCTTTCTATTGGTTCCCACTTTCTATCGAAAGCATGCGGGACTATATTCTTGTTTGTCTCCCGTTGAACAAAGAGAGACGAAACACATGGAAAGCTTTCGGTCACTCGAATATTTTTTTATAAACAAGATCGCTGCTGAAATTTTTGTTTGCAGCTATTCACGTATTTCATTCTCTTCGGCTACATCCAGTCATTTTCTCATTTACGTTCATTTCCTCTCCATTTTACGTCCAAATTGTGCCGGAATTTTCCTTGGTGTTGTTCAAATTCGATTCTACATGCACGCTACCTGTGAATTCCCCAGATCTTGCCCCTTACATAGCCGCAAGCTGCACGCATTCAACATACGGTATAACCCTCTAACTTTGGGAGGAAAGTACCTCTGGTATGCAATGAATATCATGAAGAAGTACTTCGGCTTTTACGAAACTACCCGTGAACGAATCCATCTCGAATAGGGTTCTATAGGACGGTTCTTTGTTCATTGGCACAAAAACCCCCACAATCTCTTAAATATCGATGAAAATAATGAAATAGCTTCGTAAACAAACGTGATGCTTTGAGTGGATCAGTTTCAGAGGCATTGTGATGCCGCGGAAGTGGACGCTCCGCATATCCCTCCCCAAAGATACTTCAGAGGGTCAATTCAATGACCAAAAGTATGGTACGTCCCTACCCCGATCTTAGCCACCTGCCAATATCCGCGGGTCACATAAATCGATGAATTAAATAGTAGGAATATTCCACCCATGTGCTACAGATTCCATCACGTATTTTATGCATCCACCATCAACATATAAAAGTGGCTGAAGATCTCCTCGTTTCCCTTCTTTTTTTATACTAGGAAATGGTCCTCCGCGAACTCCTGCTGCAATTTTCCTAGTTTCGACATATCCCTAAACAAGCCTGCTGGAATCGGAAATATCATCACCCACGACATCCATAACCATGGCATCACGCATCGCAGCCGCGGCAAACTATACCGCAGAGCTGAGAATACCTGAACTCAAGACGATCATCTCGCAACAAACCCACCAAAGCCCGTCCCAGGGCGCCGAGTACAAATTCATCCGCAGGAAACTCGATCAGTGGTTTCCCAAGACTCAAAACTATTTCCACGAATATGACGTGTCCTGCTTCGTCAATGGCCAGCCGACAGGCAATCCCCAACGCACAATCATTACCCGCCTCAATTGCAGCGTTGTCCTACGAACAGAGTGCATAAAAGAATCGGAAAATCTCGAAGCTGCGTTCGAAAACGCGTTGAACATCCTCTTACAGAGAGCGACTGGGTCTGGTGAGAGGCAATTTCTAGCGACGGTTGTTGGTAGTTGGATTAAGTTTTTCCAAGACCGCAATGGGAATCTCACTGGACTTGACGGTGAGACCGAAGTCGAATCTGTTCCGGCGATTGATTTCAGCACGAACACAGGGGCCATAGAAGCGCAGGCGGCAGTGACGAAGATCAAGGAAAATTTTATGAAAAGGACGGAATGATCTTGACAACAAGGAGTGCTATCAATCCTAAGTCCGAAGATTGATCTAGTTGGAGGTTCTTGATCTGAATAGACTTGAAGAAAATTTTCAGTGTTCTTTTGCTTTCTCATTCTCATTCTCTTAGTTATCCTTTGCTCTTTTCTTTCTTTCCTTTGTAGTTGGATTGTTAGTGATACGTGAAAAGTACCTACTGAAAGAGAAACTGCATCCTCCTACACAGCACCTACCACGGTCCACATGAAGTAACTGTTCGTAAATCCATTTAGCCAACTAACTCCAGCAAGGAAGAAGTGGAGCTCTAGACTTAATGTGCTGCGTTGGAAAGCTATCGTTTCCCCCTTTCCAAAGCAACTCTTGCTGCAGGGGCATAATAGAAAATGTTCGCTGATTCTGCAGTAGTATTTCCCCGAGCCTCTGACAGGAGGGTGTCTGTCAGGTCCAATTCATTTTTACATCAAACAAACGCTCGTCGAATTGAATCACAAAGCATCACTTCTGGGAGGATGCCCCCCATGTTGAGAAACATGCTGCTAGAGAATCAAAGAACGAATCAAACACGCAGCTGACACATACAGTATCACAAAAAATAAAAAGAAAACAGAAAATATATATGTATATAAATCATCTCTTGCATATTACCTTCGATAACTGCCGTTCTTTTTACAGCAAACGTTGTGATGCAACAAAGTTCCGCGCTTCATAAATACATGGCAACCCCCGATAGGGATGTAGGGAATGTAGGGGATGTAAGGGGATGTTCTATTTTCCTGCGCACAGGCAATATCTCTTGTATAGTGTACAGCTTCCTTCATTTTTGTGGTAAGGTGGCAGTTTTGTGTGCCCGTGAGCCGATGGAAATTGGTGACATTTGTTGGTGCGTCCGGATGGACGAATTTGCGTTGATGCTGCTTCTGTTATTCCATTGACTCTCTCTCCCTAGTATCCGCAGTTGCTGGGAACGATGGGTGGAACTGAGGAGCGGTTTTTTTTTTTTTTTTTTTTTGGGATACAGTGAGTTCCCTGAGAGCGGCGGGTGGAAATCGTCAGGTTCTACTTGTTCGAACCACCCAAAATACAAAAATCTGGATATCGCGATACGGTCTGTGTTAAGCGAGTCAACTGAACTACTCAGTCTCGCCCTTGCTGAGTTTGAAAGCTGCTCCGGATTATACTACTGATGGGAGCGGCCAGCACCGGAGAAGAATGATGAGCTACCCAGAGAGCGTTCATTCCTGCCCAGGTGCGTTTTCTATATATTCACCCTGAATTGCATCAGCAAAGGGATTTGTCATTACTTAGAGAAGACGCCATTTAATTAACGCTTTCCAATCCAAATGTTACCTCTAATGCGTGGTCAAAACCATCTCAAGGAGCAAAAATTGAAGAGTGGATAAAAATGGAGAAGTACAGAAATTTGTAAGTAAAATAGTTATTATACATAGTCACAACCAGTTGTGCTTTCTTCTCATTCATACATAGATCCAAACATGCCACGCCCACGGACCTAAATATCATCAGAGAAAGAGGACAGATGGGGAAGAAAAAGGGTTGGGAGAGGTGTTGCAGAGGTCGTTTGGACAACAATTTGGTTAAACCAAAACCATTAAAACCATGAGTGATGATAATAATCCCGCCAATATTTGTGATCGAAAATATCGATTCTGGCAGGCAATGCGTTGCGATGAACATTTGCAGATGGATATTTATGGATAAATTGTCAAGCCAAATGGAAAACGACCCCACAAATCGAGGTAATATAAAATCACGCCAGCGCTATATTCTCCAGTTCCATGCGTTGCGCATGATGCATGATGGCAAGACCGTTAGGTAAAAAGGGGATTGAGGAAAATGAACTGAGGACATGATTCATAAACAACAAAATTGGCACTGGAAGTTTTCCCTGTCTTTTCAAGGAAAGTTGGGGCTGCAGACAGTTTCCGTCTGTTAAATTAGAGACTCAAGTCCTGTCAACCGGTAAGAGAGTGAGATGAGAGCTCAAAATCAAAAATGCTATGGCACCAAAAAGATTTTAGCTCCCAAGAAACAGAATTGCAACACAACCTGTACGCATAATATACAATTGCGCCTTACACAGCACGCCATCGGCTGCGAAGTCCTGCTGTCCATCGATCATAAAGGACATCCGCAAGTTGCTTCGTATGTTCCATTCCAAGAACTTGTTGTCCTGGAAGATTTAAACCCGCTCCCTGCCAATGGTCATCGGCATGAGTTTGCTCGGATTGTCGCCGCCGATGGCTCTTGAGATGGGGATTGTTCTGGGCAAGAACGAGTTTCGGTCTTGATGGGGATTCCGCCGTCGTCTGTTTGGGAAACATCGAGGAAAGTTTGGGGTCTCTGGGCAAAAAAGTTAGGGTTAATCGGAAGATAAAAGCTAGAGAGAGACCCGAAAACTCACGCTTGTAACTTATCGCAAGTCGACTTCATGATCTGGTAAAGCCCTTCTGGGTCGATCATTTCAAGATCGCTCCATGCTTCGGCAAGTCGGGATATAGCCTCCCGTTTTTGTTGATCCCACGTCGTCGAGAGCACTTCCTGGCAGGAAAGTCCAATGGATTTATTATATATCCTTCTGCCCAGTATAGCTTCTTTGCTACTTGGTTCCGAAAACAGCGTCTTTGGTGCGCAGTTCTCATCCATCGGCAGAGGATAGCCTGTGGACTCGTTTGTCATATCTGCTTGTTTATCTGATACCCGGCGAAATTGCCTAACCGTTGAAGGGCTATTTCCGAAACTTAGGTTTAGCCCAAGAGGTTGTTTTACCCCACTTGACCGCCGTTTGGTATTCGATCGTCTCACGGATGGAGATCGCTCTGCCGAGAGGGCTGAACGTCTTACCGTGGAATTTGACACTGTTTTGCTGGAACTCTGTATGCTTGACGTGTCTATAAGTTCCAATTGCTTTAGCATTTCCGCAGTGTCCTCTTCTGGCTCGACCTCCTCTATTGGTGGTCCGGATATCTTCATTCGTTTTTGCGTATTGTGTGACATGGCTACAGTACCCGGTTTCAAAGTATCGAACACCCACCCATCTTCATCTTCCTTATGATCAATGGTTGCCCTATATCAAATTAGCAGATTCTCTCAGCATCCTCAATCCCAAGAGGGGGGCGGGGGCGTACATAGATTCCTCATAATATTTTATATTATCTGACAGGCCTCTGCTTGCTTCCCACTCTTGCCTGCGTTGAATTAGCTCCTGCAATGCCTCTGTCTTACCGGCATTGCGAATGAACTTGTGTCGTAACAGCTCTTTAGCTGTTGGTCGTCGGTCGGGGTCTTTTATCAGACATTGAGCGACAAAATCTTTGAAATTTTGAGTGAAGTGAGTTCCTTCCAATCTGGGAGCCGGTGCCTTCGGAATCAGAAAGAGGACTTTCATTGGATGCGTGCTAGCGTTTGGTGGCTCCCCATTAGCCATTTCCATTGCCGTAATACCCAATGACCAGATATCGGCTTTGAAATCGTATCCCGCCTGTTGGATAACTTCTGGAGCCATCCAAAACGGCGTTCCAACAAAGGTATTGCGCTGCGATTTGATGTTCGTGAGTTGGGCTGCGACACCGAAATCTGCCAGTTTAACCTTTCCAGACTGAGACAGAAGGACATTGGCAGCTTTAACATCTCGATGTATTTTCCCCTCTTGATGTAGATAATCCAGGCCTAATAACAGTTGCTGGCAGACAATGGCGATATGGGCTTCGTTAAACACTCCGGGTTTAAGCTGGAATCCTATTATTAGTAAATATTATCACTGAGTCGAAAGGTGCTAATTACCAGATCCAAACAAGATCCACCACCCAAATATTCCATTACTATCCACAACTTATAGCCTTTGAGAAAGCTTGTCTTGTACTGCGTCACGTAGGGACTTGCACAAGTTGCTAGCACCGCAATTTCCTGCTGGATTTCTTGGATATCATCTTCGCTAGATTCGAGGTCAATCTGAAACAAGGAGAGTGGATTAGATCAGCTGTTCGACTCCATATCTTCTCAACTCCACAGGAATCATACATGTTTTATCGCCACGATTTCGCCCGTATCCTTGTCGATGGCTTTGTACACTGTTCCAAAACTCCCACCTGGATCGGCACAGAACGAAAATCAGTTATATGGAGCGCATAACGGCAGCTGTATCCCGAACTCAACTCACTCCCAAGCTCCTCAAGCATTTGATAGCCATTGGCCAAAGCTCCCTCGTCGGCCATGCCTCACGTCGTGCCTTATGGAACGCTAACAGTATCCCTAGCGACGGAGATGGAGCTCTCTATTTTCGTTTGCAAAATCGACCCCAGTTGTTTGCAGATGGCTTACGACACGGCAACTGGGATCGCAATGAATCAACTGTGGCCCAGCAAGCGACAGAGTCCGCAATTCGGTCAATGGAGGATGATACTGGTGGAAAAATACATTTGGAGGATGAATAAAAAAAACTGTAACTAGCGATATGCGTTGCTGAAACTTGAAACTAACTCAATTATCCGGGTTTTCATGCAAGATTCAAGCTCTGTCAGATCCTCAGCTGTTGGAGTGGGGAAAGTTGCTCAGTCGGGATAAACATCGGTTGTCTATGGCAACACCCGACGCTAGTGCCTTTTGGGGTTGGACCGGATATACATGTGCCACGGCATTTAAAGTTTCGGGTTCGGAGCATCCCGAGGTCAATATCAAGCTTAACAGTTATGTAACAACAACTCCGTCCAGAACCAAAGATTAAAACCCGGATATTCAGCAACCTCCAAATCCAAATCTACTCAGAATTGATAATAATCCAAGATTTTTGAAACACCCACCCGCATTCTGTAATATGACTGCCACAACTCCAGAATCAAATCTATAGAACGCCTGGTCCTCTATATCGGTATACTGATCCGAAAAGCTGTAGTGGAATTCGCTCAACCGGCTACACATATTTATAGGGATTCATGATGCCGTTCTAGAAAATAGATGATTTGTTAGGGGAAGTCAGGCGAAAGAAATGAGATTGAAGCACAAAAACTTACAGGATCGTAAAGTTTCTTAAGCTGGGCCATCAGCTTAATCATCGTCTCGCTCTTGCTGTAGCCGATGAATTCTTTCTTCGCAATTCCCAAACCATGTTCTGCACTAATACTGCCATTCCTCTTGGCAATCCACTCGTACACCCACGGCTCAATAAGCTCCTCAACCTGCTTGTTGTACTGCCGAACGGCGATGTTGAGATGCAGATTTGAATCCCCCATATGTCCATATCCCAACACTTCACGGACTGGATAGTTCTCGTCATCTCCAACTAGACCAGCGCTTGTCAATCGGTCTCTCGTGTCATCGACGAGTTGATAGAGCTCCGCTAAAGGAATGGAGACATCATACTTGTATGTTCCGCCCAGGTGACTCAGCGCTTCTGTAATGCCTTCCCGCCATCGCCATAGCGCTTGTGCTTGTGTTTCGTCCTGAGCCAACACGCCATCTGCCACGATAGATTCGCCCATGACATGTTCCAAAAAGCCTTCCAGTTTCTCGTTATCGTGCTCACCGTTCGAACCACTCGTTTCTACAAGGCAGTAGAACGGATACGAGCCATCCAGCGGCTTCTTCAACCCCGTTACCCCGTGTACCATGTCCTGACTCCGCCCATCCATCAACTCAAAGGCAGATAGGATTTCTGACAGATGGCCCTTGGCTTCCAGAAAGGCTGCTAGGGCCTGTTTATAGCTTTCAATGCCGAAGAAAGCTACATTAACAGCCTTTGGTCGTTGTGGACAAATAATAGAAACGCCAGTAATAATGCCAATGGTTCCCTCCCCACCAATGAAGAGCTGCTTGAGATCGTAACCCGTATTGTTCTTCCGTAACGTGGACAGGTCATCGATAATTGTCCCATCTGGAAGAACAGCCTCTATACCCAGTACATTGCCATGTAAACTCCCATAACGCAGTAGTCGCAGACCTCCAGCATTAGTAGCAACATTTCCTCCGATATGACACGACCCCTTCGCTCCCAGATCAAGAGGGAAAATATGATTCCGCTCCGCCAGGTATTTATCAGCAACTTCGAGAATCACACCAGCGTCAACGACCAGCACGCCTGAGTTTTCATCGAAGGAGCGAATATTATTCATCCGCGCCGTGTTAATGATAACCTCATCGAATACGGGCACGCCTCCTCCAACCAGTCCCGTATTACCACCCTGAGGCACGACCGCCAATTTATTTTCATTGCAGTATTTGAGAACATCACTCATCTGCTTTGTATTCTGTGGTTTCAACACCAGCTTCGCATGTCCTCGATACTTGCGCATCCAATCGCAGTTGAACGGTTCGATATCGTCGGTCGCGTCCGTTGTGAAACCATCTATGACGGCGGACGGGGATTTGAGGAGGGTTTTAAAGTGCTGGACATGAGTGCTGGTAAGTTCAGAGAAATTCGGGTTCCTCTTTAGATTCGGATATGCGTCTGTGGTGTATTTAGATTGGCTCTTGGGAGGAGTTGCCGTGACTGATATTTCCTGGGCTCCGAGAAGCGATGCGGACGTGCTGAATCGCATTGAACGTGCATCGCAGAAATTCGGACGGAAACTGCCTGTTCTTATCCTTGAAGATCCCCCGCGCCGGATGGCGAGTGAAACACCCCGGGCACCAGACATTGTGGATAGAGCTACGATGCAAAAGAGAGGAAAAAACAGAGGAAAATTCAGAACAGTGTTCGTGAGTTTTTAGTTTGGGGGGGATGACGATGATGCCAAGAAACAGCAGCTCGTTGGCGCTGGGCGGCAAAACGGACACCCCCATTCATGGATTCTGGGCGGCTTCAACACTATAAAAGCCCAACAAGTCGAGGGAATATAGAATGGGGGTGCCACGACATGCTACAATACATGGGGTTAAGCTCTGGTCACATCGACAATGAATGCTTCTTGACGCGACCCCATCAGATGCCGCTGGCTCCCGAAAAGTTCGTATGGATTTACGGATGTCCAGCATATTAAAATAACATTATAACTTCGGGCGCGCCTTTGTCTTCGTCTTCACCTTCGCCCCACGGTCCCTGTCTCTCAAGTGACGCCGCAATATCTTCCCGCTTGCAGTCTTTGGTATAACATCAATGACCTCCACGCCGCCCCTCAACCACTTATAACGCGCCTTATGGTCCGAGACATGCTTCTTAATATCGCGAATGAAAATGTGGTCATCAACCGGTGCATTCATAGCCTTGACCACGTATGCCTTTGGGACCTCCTCAACATCATCATTGATAACGGCAATAACAGGCTGTGTCCGCAACGTATGGATGGGTAAGCAGATGCGCTTCCAGCTCAGAGGGAGCAACTTGGAATCCCTGTACCAAATTGTCAAATAATTAAACCCCTACTATTCTCGCTCCTTACAACGTCCATTTACATGTACGTAGTGCTTACCTTCACTTCTATCAGCTCCTTAATCCTATCGACTATGAAAACATGATCCTCTCCTTTGGCGCTCTTCCTTAAAACAGCCTCGTCACCGGTCCGCAACCACCCGTTCTGGAAAGTCGCCTTATTTGCTGCGTCGTTGTTGAGGTATCCAAGCACAATCGTCGGGCCCCGTAGTAGGAGTTTTCCTGGTGTATCGTACTCTTCAATATCGTCTCCATCAGCCAACACGAGGCGCGCTTCAATTGAGGGAAGTAAGGAACCTGGTGATCCGAAGAAGATGTCATGCGGGCTGGTGGCTGTTGCAACGGCTGTGGTTTCTGTAAGGCCTATAATGCATTTGATTTTCTGCCTTAGTTTATATGAACAAACATATGCGAAAGGGAATCATACCGTAGGCTTGAAGGATAGACCACGATTGCTGCAGCTTGCCCAGTTGCTCAGCAGTTTCCAGGCCGAGAGGAGCTGCGCCAGTGATTATTGAGTGCACACTACCCAGGTCATATATTTTCATGAGTTCCTCATTCTTCACCATGGAAACAATTACGGGAGGAACCTTCTCTCTGTCAGTACACGCTGCAGGCACAATGGGCCGAAAGTGCATCTGAGCATCTCAATGCACAAGAACAGAGAACTTACCAGATATAAAACATTTATCCTAGACCTCTGTATAAACAGCCAAAAGTGTCTCGAGTTCAAATTTATGCAGCACAACCACACATTCACCTCTGAAAACCGCAGCGTGAAAAACAGAGAGGCCAAATATGTGACCCTGGGACAAAAGGCCCAGGACAACGTTCTTCTGGTCTGGTGTCCGGGCGCGACTCTCAAAGCTCGTTCATAAAAGTACCTCTGAAATCATATTCCGATGCGAAATCAGTACTCCTTTCTACTGGAGCACGTTAGCAGCGTCCCGTATAAATATTGCACGTGCCGCAGCGGAAAATGTATAATTTCTTGGGGTAGTTTATGACATGCCGGCAATCCACTCGTCCCACTCGAAAAGCATAAGTAGGCGCATTGACTCGCTCCTTGTCCCTTCTGCCACTTCAAAGCATCCAGGTCGCAAAGCTTCGAACCTTTCTCGATCAGTCGGCTCATGGTGGTAAACTCAGCCGGAGTACTTAAGCCATTCAGCAGCTCCTGCGGCATTTCCAAAATATACACTCGCGAGTGTGGTATTCCGCATTTGGAAGCTGCTTCGAGTGCTGTGGCCAGTAGAGGGATGCAAGTCAATAGCACTGACGATTTAGAGGCGCGAAGTTGATATGCCAACTCATCTACTGTGGAGGAGGCATTGATGAGTGTTGCTATACCTGATAGTTTATGGATAGCCCATCCAAGTGGAATATAGTCAATCTGTGTATATACATCTCAGCGTATGATTCATAAAAAAATATTACTGGCATAGTTATCCCCACGTGCTTTTTTCTCTTCAGAGAGGTTGTAATTTCGCGCCCTCGTCTCGCCCAGAGAATACATTAGAATAAAATTTTCATACAGTATTCAGCGAAAAGATGCATATTATTTTATCCCAATCGGAACCCCGATTCGGATGGCCATCCAAACTCCTGCGCAAGGCATCTGGCGAGATAATCCACGCGTTGCCGTACTTGCACCGCCGAATACCTCTCACCCGATATGCCCCACACAAAAGGGTTTCGAGAGCTGGCTAGTGAAGGCCTTCTGTACTTCTCTTCAAAAATGAAGTCACAGATCGGCATTGAATCTGGTATTGAGCTTCATGGCATGCTAGACGCCCATGATGGGGATTGGAAAACCATGATGTCTATGGGAGTGTCACCGAATCTGGATGGTTGTACCCCAGTTAGGAGATGCAATATCTAGCACAGGAGCAAATGAAGGGGGATATAAGGGTCAATCTACCAACACCGCGCTAATATGACACAAGTTTGTTTATCCCGAGGTTGCTACACCTCTGCCCAGAATATGAAATTTAGTGTTAAAAAGGATCTTACTGAATAGGGTACTAAAATAATTATGTGTACGGAGCACTATTGTAGTATATAGGTACTGCAGGATTTGTATATGATTATTGGAAACGGATGTACAGTATCACCACTAAACAGTGTGTATTCCAAATCCGAAAGGCGATAACACCCATAATAGTTACTAGCTATCAATCCCTCCTCATGATTGAGGGAGCTTAATTTCCAGTTATTCTTCCTTGGTGATAAGACCGGTTATGGCTGTGAACGGGCTAGCTACCGTGCCCCGATGAGTTGGCGAGTAAGGAACCAGGCTGTCTGGATTAGACGCGCGCTTGGCGCCTGTCCCGAGCTGGAGGCAGCCGCGATTGCGTCCCACCCGAATTGGGCAACGCCGTTCAACCTCCGAACTCTTAGACAATCTCTAAGCTAAAGTCTCCAGCAACAAATATCATCCGTCGTCTGTCCCAGTACATGGTTGTCCATCCTTAAAGCCACACGCTCCCTTAACATATCACGGCCGCTCGCTTCTCAGATATGGCTTCTGGATATGACCGAGCGCTTTCAGGTAAGTCGCTGATCCAATAGCTATTTCATTGCGTGATACGTACACTATAACTTGATAATCTTCTAACATACTACAAGTCTTTAGGTATGTTTGCGTCCAGGAAGATATATACTTACGTTGTTGCCCCTACCTGACACCGTTGAAAGTCCTGATGGCCACGTTTTCCAGGTAGAATATGCTCTCGAAGCTGTCAAGAGAGGTATGCCCAACATAATCATATCCATATCCATGCCCAATCAAGGATTCTTCGAATATATGCATACTAACCCAGTCATGCATATTATACAGGAACATGTGCTGTCGGCGTAAAGGGCAAGGACATCGTCGTCCTAGGCTGTGAGAAACGCTCCGCCATGAAACTGCAGGATACACGCATCACACCCTCCAAGCTCTGCCTGCTCGATAACCACGTCTGCCTCGCTTTCGCAGGCCTCAATGCCGATGCCAGAATCCTAGTCGACAAAGCCAGATTAGAAGCCCAGTCACATCGTCTTACCGTGGAGGATCCCGTCACCATCGAATATATCACCAAATATGTTGCTGGGGTGCAGCAGCGATATACGCAGAGTGGTGGCGTACGGCCGTTTGGCATTAGTACGCTGATTGTGGGTTTTGACCATGGCGATGATGTCCCGCGTCTGTACCAGACAGAGCCTTCGGGAATTTATTCGGCTTGGTAAGTCTATCAATATGAGAATAATGGGCATTTTGGAGTGATACATGTATGTCTGTATATCTAGCTAATGTATGGCTACGGGGATACAGGAAAGCAAACGCAATCGGCCGCTCGAGCAAGACTGTGCGAGAATTCTTAGAACGGCATCACAAAGACGATATGGACAGGGAGGCAACGATCCAGCTGACCATCAAGTCGCTGCTGGAGGTTGTACAGACGGGGGCTAAGAATATCGAAATCGCCATAATGGCGCCTGGGAAGACTATGGAACTGCTCCCGGGCGATCAGATTGAGGCATATGTCAAGAGCATAGAGACGGAGAAGCAGGAGGAGGCTGCTAAGAAGAAGACGGGACGGACTCCCGGGACAGGAACCGCGGCCATATTAACGCGAGGCGGAGGGGAGGGGTCAGACAGCTGAGAGGGATGTTTCAGTCCGTTTATTAAGTTATTTATTGACCGTAATGCATGTATTGTGTTTTCACTTCTTACCGGATATGGATTTTGCGTGATTTGAATCCTCTGTTTCTGGGCCTGCCAATATGCCTGTGGCAATGCTATCTTTGACGTCGTATCATATAATCGCATTTACACGAAGCAGAAAATGAGAAGAAGGAAAGAAGCGATGCAGAATTGAAAACATTATATCGTCACATCGTCATGAAACTTCCCCAAACAACTACCACAACAACACCACATCATGTCCTTATCCTATCCAAGCCGATTGGGCGCATCCTTAACATTGAAAATTGCCCGCTCCTCCTCCTGCCGCACTCGTTCATCCTTCAACATCCTATTAATTAATTAATGAAACGAAGCCGTTAGCCACATCTATGTGATACTGGTAAGACGAATAAATCCCCACCTAGAATCAATCCGGGCATCCTCCCCCTCGATCTTCAAGGCTGGTTTGGGCGTGACCGCGTCGAGGACAAAATGGTTATCGCAGTGCGGGCAGTATTCGTCACTGTATATCAATAGATAAAGTTAAATAGTTAATGAATGGAGTTGGTAATGAAAAGCGGCAGCTAAATATCAGAAATATAGGTATACCTCTCCTCGAATTCTCGCGCATCCTTCCGGAAACACTTTTTGCATTTCTTGCAGGCGAATGTCTATAGCAGAGGAAATATGTCAAGTCAGAAAAGTATTCTCCTCCAAACTGACGGTGATGGGGGATGCTAGGGAATTAACAACCATGTCAAACGACTGCAACAACTCATGGTTTTCCTGTTCCTGGTGGCATTGCGCGCAGTCGAACCATCGCCGGCCTAGGATATCACAATTAACCCAGGTTATCTATATAGGATCGGAGTACTCCAGACGGCGCCTCGTAGGGGAGCGCGCTAGATAACCTATAACTCACAGCATGGCGAGCGGATAGAGACCTGGGCATTCAAAATGTGCTTACTGGGCGAAAGTGCTGCATAAGCAGAAGTCGTGATTAAAATAGAGGCAAGAGGAATATACATGTGTAAATTTATGGGTTGGACATATGGTGGAGGGGCGGAGGAGGAGACGCGCACTTACCACATAGTTCTAGCTAGGGTCGGGCTATATTCTTTTGTTTTGAATAATACGCACTATTTGAGTGGACTTCGAGATGATACAAGGCGAAACAACAGCATAAAAGAAAACAATCTCCAAACAATCCAAGAAAGCCCGACAGAGGTAGAAGGGCAATGAAGTATCCACTACTCCGTACAGCGTCGATCAAACATACAGTCCAAGTTGAACAGGAACTCAAATTTCGGCCGGAAAAACTTTTGGCGTGCAAATCTTCTAATGAACTCTGTTTTGAAAACTTCTATGGAGCGTTCTTTTCTATGATACTTCAATCCTCTAAATAACTGAACCCTAACAACCTCACCATTTCCTAACCATGTCTTCATACTCCATTTTCCAACCCGGCTAGCAACTCTGCTGCACATTCCCACTATAAATGGATAAGAAATCAATCATCAAGATTTGGCCATCAGAGAAAGCGGGGGAAAAAATATCTATCTTTTACCTCCTGGACTCATCACTTAGGATGCACTAGCTAATCCTCTTCGGCGAGGAATCTTTACTCTGGTTCAAAGTCGTCCAGGCGACTCGAAGAGAACGGGCAGATCATGGCGTTCTGTGCTCCCGATTACGACTTGATCACGACTGACCCTGATTTCGCCGCCTAGATGCTCGCAACTCCCCGCGTTCCGCTTTGCTGTGTCTTTAGTGGTCTTTGGATTGGATGCTCTTCCCCCGATCGAGTACGTGTCGGGTATCTGATAACAATTTCCGATGTTGGTGACTTGTATTCGATTGCAGAGGGCTTTTTCAGAAGCAAGGCAACTGGGACCTGTATTAGTGACGGGGTAACTCGAGGCGCTTCTGGCGGATACGCATGATGCAGGTCAGAAAGCATAAGGTGGTAATATGTCTCCTGGTTTTCGATGATCTTTTTCAGGTAGAGGACCAGAAACTCATTTCCACCGATCAAGAACCCCCATGAACAATCACAGTCGATCATGTGCTTTCCCAGATATGACACATCTTGTCAGAACTGATCGCTCTCTTCTGAATTCTCATGTATGCAGGACACTCTCCAGGCGCGAGCTCGCTCACCTTGAAGACAATTGACCTTTCGCCTGTTTCATAGGATTTAAGTTCCAACTTTGTTCCTTGACTATTGTTCTCTTGTGCCATTCTCACAATTTTGCTGACATGTCCATTGAAAGCTGCGACACTCTTATGCTCAATGGTAATTACATCCCTCCCGTCGCGTTGAATTTCCGGTTCGGACGAACGCCCCCTTCTTCTTGACACGACACTGATTGGATATTGGCTGGCCCTAAGTCATCCGCTATCTGCACAAATGCCCTACATAGCCTATGGCATGGGTAAACACATCAATATTCATTGTCTCATCTCCTGTCCTTGTGTGCAGCAACATCTCTGCAACAGCGTGCGCAGCACCAAGATTATGTACTGGGTTTGTCACGGTGCCCAGGTTTATACGTGTCTTTCTGTGATATCCTGGCACATTCGGGTATCCTGGACGATGAGCTGAGGCAGTCGACGTACATCTGCAGGAACTTTTGATGCCAACGGCGCAGTGGATTCGCTGCCAGGATTGTCAGTTACGATTTGCCCAACTGGAGGGTTATCATAAAATTCTGCCAAAGTCCCATATCCAGGCAGGTTGAGCCGAGAAATTTGTGTCGCCATGGGAAAGATCGTAGGAGCAGTACCCCGAAGTATGAGATATGTTGACTAACTTATGAGCAGTTTCTCAGGGAAATAAGAACCTCGTATTGATGAATGGAAGTCAAGAGAGGCGGATTTCGACTTTTATACTATGGATGTGCAGTGAATGGTGGATGTTTCTATCACCTACTGGCAAACTCATCTTTGAATGGAACAGCTGCATCAAAGAGTCAAGCAGTGGATCTTTTCCTTGGTTGTTTCTTTCCCCAGCTAGAATTAGCTGGTATATACAAACGTTTTCTTTCTTGTGTCATGGCGTCTCCCTTCTTGCTTTGTGAATCAGACTCCTTCAGTTACCAGTCCCATACATGACCTTCCACTTTGCCTCCAGAACCCAGCATTTGTTACAAGTGAATATTTACGCCCCCCCCAACCCTTCAATTTCCTTCCAAAAGTTGGAAAAAAGAAAGTTTCCCTTGGCCAATACCCAATACCCACCCCAAAAAAAAAAAAAAAAAAAAAAAAAAAAAAAAAAAAAAGGAGGCAACCACCCCCAGGGGAAGGGCCCCTTGGTTTGTTTTCCTTTTTTAGCTCCCCCCCCCCCCCCCCCCCCCCCCAAAATATCATCTCTGTCGCTTTGGAAGGAGCTGCACTTATCTGGATTGCCAGGTTTGCATGTACTATCGGGGCTGATGGGCGTGACTTCAGAAAATCCCATAATTACCATCTCGCCATTCGGACGCGTTCCAAACTTATACGGATACAAATCACAATAGTGGTATCCAGCCCGGTAAAGTCGTTCGATGTATTTTACGGCCTCGTTCCTAACCCGTTAGTTTATCAGTTTGATATGGATCAACGGAATGAATACGTGGATCGTGGGCCATCCTCGGTTCTAAACTTACTTCTCATCTCCGCTCATTTCATCGAATGAGTTGAACGACCTCTCCATCAGCTCCGTCACAAGGAAGCCCGCTGGGCCCGTGAACGTCATTCCTGCAAATGAACCATAATAATACGGAATGAATGAGCGCCCTTGGAATTTATCGTATATCCTAACCTCGTTTTGGAATTGATAAAATCGGTTTTCTTCGCAGCTGAAGAACGTTTTGACTGCGCACCGCTGTTGGTCATGGTGACCGTCTGCTGCGAGGAAGGCGTCCATAACATTGCAGCTTAACCTACATAGTAGAGGCCAATCTCTCTAGTGCAAATACATGGCAATGCCGAAACTCTTCTCCGCCCTCAACTCCCTTTTTGGAGAGAGAATCAGAGAGACGTGCCACTATATGGACCGCATTTAGTGCCCCGTCAACTGCAGAATTTGATGTCTGCGTTTCTCTTCGTTTTGGCTTGACGAATTTGGACAAGAAGAACAGAGCGGTTTGAGTGTCACATAATCGTATCATTCTAGAAAGTTATGCTCTAAACCAGGATCACAAGAGTTGGGAAAGGATAGCGTGCAATACTTTTGGCACCACGTCAGTTTATACGATTTATTAAAATCGAGGGAGGGAACGTACGTCGATATATTCAAACTCGGCTGGCATGCCAACTACCGTCGGTGTTGATGAACCGGAGTCTGTTGTCGTGCGTTTCCTTTTGCCAGTCGTTTCCAACAAGCTGGTGTTGGCGGGGTCTAAGCCGTCGGGCTAGTCTCTATGATGCGTAAATCTCTCACCCGGTCGATTGTTATCGGGGGCTTGTAAGCCATGTCCGAATCATCCGAGAGAAGCAGCGCGATTAGAACCGAAATTAGACTCGGCATTGGAGGCACGGCAAACACGGGGTAGCTGCTAGAGACGAAGAGATGATCTTGACCATAGCTGCGGGTTGATTCTCGGTGAAAAACTAAGTAGGCGTGCCCTCCTAGCAGAATCGCCTTCTCGCATCCTGACCTGACCATACGCTGTGCAAGCTAACAGCAATACAGACCACCTCACCCCTGGGTACATAAGTAAATCAATAAATGACGAAGAAAAGACTCAAAAATGACACGTTAAATAGCTATACTCTCCCGCTACCATTGGTATCATAGGAAATGTTAATGACGGTATACGCACGGGAACTGTATTGGAATAGGAATATCTTGGGTTGAGTATATCGCTCAGCCATTGATATTGGAGAGATGGGAATACAAATATTTAATCCAACAGCTTCTAGTATCGCTCCCTGAGGAATTGATGTGCCGAATCTGGAATTCAAAATTCTATCACGCTACAGAGTACAAAATGGGCATCTTAGAAATCCCCGGGCTCATTTATGTTTTATAGCAAGATAATTATTAATTGGTCATTTCAAGTGGATTGAAGACTGCACAGGAATATGAAGACGAAAGTTTTTCTCAACGTTTTACGTTTTATACCTAGAAAAATCAGATAGTTACGAATATGGTTGTTTTCCGTGAAGTTCTTTCTTTCTCTACCTCTTCCGCCCTCCATTCATGAATATCAACTGATATCAAAACTTGAAAAGATGCACTTTAGGAATTGCTTTCGATACTGAAGACGAAAAAACCATCTTCGATGATAATTTGCAGCAGCCCTATACAGTGGTAGCAGTGAAGTGTGTGCTGGGCACATCAAAGATTCTACTGTTTACAATAACTAACTGCAGAGGTCATACTTACTAGCATAATCCAAAAACTTCTTCAGTACTATTACGAGTTAACTAGTTAAGTAATATTCAGCAGTCGTCTAATAACTAACTGGTATAATAAAGCGTCACAAGGAGATTGCAGATGTGGCAGACCAGTTCGTAGGAAGTAATTCATACTGCAAAGGACAGCAGACAGATGTAAACAGGGCACAATCTATGAGCGATGATCAGCGACTTATGTACATCATCAGATCACGGGGACAGACAAAGCGCCGCAGCTCAAACACCTGGTTCCAAGGTTGACCATCACACCACACCTCCTTAGAACCTCCTTAGACCCGTTGTCCTCGTCCTCTCGTCCTCTCGTCCTCTCCCGTCTTCCGTCTCCACTTCACAATCACGAGGATAGCCGACTGTTCTGTCGCAGGCAATCGTCCCTCGCTGGTTTGTGGGTTTAGCTCGTCTACTCCGTGCAGGCCGCCGTGCAGGCCGCGTCATTCCTAGCTCCGTTGTTGGTCTGCCCTGTCAAAGTCTTAGGTCTTCTAGCCGCTTTTAAGGAGCTTGAACATATGCGCTTAGCATTTCCCTCACGACGTCACTCAAATCATTCCTCCGTCTCTATCCATTACCGACCACACTCCACACAGATGGTTTGCGGAATACGGTCGAGCTTTTCCATTCGCAACTAACGGTTGCTGCTTGCTACTGTCATTTCTGCTATGGAGGCAAAGCACAACGAGCGCCCTGATGGGAATGGCACCGACGAGGACTCTATTGTATGACAGAACTGCTACCTGCTGTTTCCTTTTATCCACCATCATGCTGACTGACATCCTCTGCTATATATTGATAGAAACCTGTTTCTTCCCTCCTCTCCCACTTCGAAAACCTTGCTCACCTTAACCCCAAGTCGCATCATCCCACTGCGGCTTCAACCCATGAATCCCGCTCCGCCTTCCTAGAAACCCCAAACGTCGTCACTAGTCGTGCTTCTTTAGATCTCCCACGCCCGGATCCCTCAAACTGGTCGTCATCTTCTTCTTCTTCTTCTTCCCATGCGCGCTCCGCTGCTCACTCCCCTTCGTCGTCCAGATGGCTTCACACTGCCAGGCACAATCATGCTAGTGTTACGGCTACGAACACAGATGGGTTTCAAGGAAGACGGATGCCGGCTAGGCCAGTGTCCATGAATGTCTCATCCGCGCAGTGGAAAGCTCCAGTCCTCACTATAGATACTCCCCGCACTGCTTCCCAGACCTGTGTCATTCCCGCCACCGAGAATCGCAGCAGGGAAATACGGACGGTCCCGGAACCTCCCCCGCCGCGTAGGCCACCTAGCAGTCAGAGTCGTCCGTCGAGCAGACCATGTACCCCCGTAACCGATTCCTCAGGCGTGGTAATTTGGGCAGAGGGCAGAGCTCGTGATGCCAAAAACGGCCTCAAAGCTGCGTCTCTCCCACCCCCTGTCAATAGAGCGGAAAAGCCCAAAATCCCCGCCACTACCAAAAACACCACCGCTGTTCCTCGTTGGGAGAACGCGAAATCTCTTGCGCCAGCGTCGGAAAGGATCTCAGTCGGTGTTGAAGCTTCACCATTCAGTACCCCTCCAAGTAGTCCAGAAAAAGCTCCCCCGGGTACCATAGCGACAAACGGCGATTCCTCAAATCGCATTCCCCCGCTCTACTCCACTGCTGAGCGCGGACCTCGCAGAGCTTTCCCCGACCCTACCCCGTTTCGATATCCTCGTCGATCCGCGACTTTCGAGGCTGAGCATGACGGTTCATCCGGTCCGAGAAGTGCAACGACGGTATTAACACGCGACATTAAACACCCCCCGCCGCCGATTCCAATGAAACGGAGTGAGACCGATCTTTCGGGACGAAGGAGCGCCAGGGACCCCCGGGACAAGCAATATACCAGCGATAATCTAGAGGATCGACCGGGCCTGCCACCCCGCGCCCAAGCGCGAATATCTCGTCGAGGTGCTCCCTCGCAGACTGGAATTCAACCGTCTTCTGACCTCGCACCCAGACGCTCCTTTGATATCCTCTCCAGATCAACTATCACATCGAATTTCTCCGTCCGTGTTGGAAGCGAGCAAACCGATCCACATTTCCCTCCGCCACCGCAAAGAGACACAGCTGTGCCTGGTGGCCGAATACATGCTAACAGCAAGACCCAACCACCCTCTACCCCGACACAGTTTGCACGATCACCTATGCGCTCAGTGGAATGCCTTTCGACACCCCCTGCTTCCAACCAACGTCAGACCAGTAGATCCACTCGCATTGAGTCAGAGGAATCAGAGCCGCCCTTCGACGATGCGCCAATCCCTCGTACAGACTACCCTGATTTTTCTAACACCAATCGTCGCCCACCGATATTCAAAAGTGGAACAAGGAGTATTCACACCAAGCATGATGTGCGAGTTTTTGACGTTTGTGGGAACTATGCATGCACGACAGGGTACTTTACTCGAGTCTGGGACCTAGTAAGTGGGGAGCAAGTTTTAGGATTGAATCATGGGGAAACTGTCAAAGGTTTATGTATTGCATTTAAACCAGGAAATACAATGGACGATGAGGGGAAACTACTTTGGCTGGGAACGAATGCGGGGGAGATCCATGAGGTTGATATTCAAACACAGTCGATTGTTTCGTCGCGGACGTTACCGTCACGGAGAGAAATTATCAAGATCTATCGGCATAAAAAGGAACTTTGGACGCTTGACGATGAGGGCAAACTACTCCTCTGGCCTCCAGATGAATCGGGTTCGCCTAATCTTCAATACAGCTACAGCCACCCATACGATCGAGTTGCGAAGGGCCATACTTTCTCGATGGTTGTTGGAGACCTGTTGTGGCTCGCATCCGGCAAGGAAGTACGGGTTTACCGTCCCAATTCTAAAGATGCGGATTTCCAAGTCCTCAAGGGACCGTTCGGGAAATCAGATGCTGGCGAAATCACGTCGGGCACCACTAGTCCCAAAGACGGTGGCCTCGTTTACCTAGGACATGCTGATGGGAAAGTTTCGATTTACTCTGCGCAGGATTACTCATGTCGAGCAACGTTGAACGTGAGCTTATATAAAATCAATTGCCTGGCGATGGTTGGTGATTACCTCTGGGCGGGCTATAAGACAGGCATGATCTATGTCTACGATATTTCTACTTCACCATGGACCGTTAAGAAGGACTGGCAGGCGCATGACCAAGCTGTCTGTGGGCTGTTGCTGGATTCCAGTAGCGTTTGGACTGTTAATCGATTGCAAGCTGTTTCGCTTGGGACGGATAATTATATTCGGCTATGGGACGCTATGCTTGAGGACGACTGGCTTGGTTTGTATCCTTTGTATCCTTCATGTCCTAACATGGCAGACGCAGCGTATTGACTTTTTTTCTTTGACTTTTCAGAAGCCCGAATGCATGACAGGGACGTCGAGTACTGTCATTTCCGTGAAATAACCGCGGCCGTTCTTACGTGGAATGCAGGAGCAACCGTCCCGGGCAATTTGCGGGATAGCAAGTTCATCCGAGACGTTGTCCACCCTGAAAGTCCTCCGGATATTTTGGTTTTTGGGTTTCAGGAGCTTGTGGACCTGGAAAACAAAAAAATTACTGCTAGTAAGTTAGAACCTTAACCCCGTAGTGAATATTCAGAGCTTTTTTTTTTTTTTTTTTTTTTTTTTTTTTTTTTTTCTCTCTCTCTCTCTCTCGTTATGTATTTGAGCTGACAAACTTTAAATAGAGAGTATCCTCATGAGCAGCAAGAAGAAAGACAGTGCAGATAAGGAACACATGAGCCGGCAGTATCGTGTTTGGAAAGATTATCTTGCTTCTTGTATACATGATATAATGCCTATTGATCAGCCCTACGTCCTCCTCCACACCTCAAACCTCATCGGTCTATTCACCTGCGTGTTCGTCAAACAAGAAGAGCGTCAAAGAATCAGAGGCATCAGTGCAACGGAGGTGAAGCGCGGCATGGGCGGGCTGCACGGCAATAAGGTTCGTCTCTCTCTGTGATAAAGGCTCAAACTAAATTTAACGTGGGCCAATAGGGTGCGCTCGTCTTCCGCTTCATCCTCGACGATAGCTCTCTCTGCTTCATAAACTGCCATCTGGCAGCCGGCCAATCCCAAACTACCCATCGCAACAATGACATTGCTGCAATTCTTGAAAGCAGTTCCCTGCCACCCGAATCTAGCTACTCGTCACGCATCGACCTCTTCGTCGGTGGTGGCGATGGCACTATGATCCTTGACCACGAAATCTGCATACTAAATGGCGATCTAAACTACCGTATCGATTCTATGCCACGCAACACCATCATCGAAGCCGTTAAGGCACGCAATCTTCCCAAACTCCTCGACCGCGACCAACTTCTTGCCTCCCGCCGCAAAAACCCCGGTTTCCGCCTCCGCGCCTTCAACGAGGCACCCATCACTTTTTCACCGACGTATAAATACGACGTTGGCACCGACCAATATGATTCTAGTGAGAAGAAGCGGTCGCCGGCTTGGTGTGATCGGCTACTTTATCGGGGCGTTGGGAGGATCAAACAGCTGGAGTACCGCCGGCATGAAGTCAAGGTATCGGATCATCGCCCCGTCAGCGGTCTGTTCAAGATGCGCATCAAAACTATCTCCCCAGAAAAAAGGACGAATGTGTGGGTAACGTGTCAGGAGGAGTTTCGGAAGGAGAAGCGGAGGTTGGCGACGGATGCTAGGTATGTAATTCTCCTCTTTTCTTTTATTTCTCCTGTTATCTTTGATTCCCCCTTTTTTCAAAGAATTTATATTTTTTTCAATTCAAAAGGGTTTGCCTGGTAGAAGATGAGAAGCAGGGATATTAACGTTATTGTGTAGTATCGACTACCTCGTTCGCATTCTTGGCCTCGATCCCCAAGAGGCCCGATCGTTAATATCTACTACGCCTGGAACTAAATAAATATATGTTCCCGCTCCTCATCTACACCATGCAATTCGCCAACTCCACCACAGCTAACCAACCCCCCTTTTTTAAACTCGATCCTCAAGCTTGTATCATTGCAATGTCAGCCATAATACTGAAGTGCTATAAGTGAAGCGCCTTATCCCCTGCCTTTTGCTTCCCCTTTTGTGCTCCCAGATTCTTTTTTTTTTTTTCAAAAAATCTTGTCTTGATATAATGAGGATAGAGAGATAGCGAGAAATCACAGACCACCGCCCGATCTTCTTCTTAACAACGTCACCCGTTTAGGTACATCTTTTTCATTTACTGTTATTAATTTTAACTTAATCTCCCTTTTCTTCCCTGCTATTGCTTGCCTCTCACTCCGACCCCACCACTTGCAACACAGCACAACGACACCAGATGAT
>NW_001813982.1:1175316-1176705 GCF_000149585.1 Histoplasma mississippiense | reverse complement strand
ATATAATCTGTAACTAGAGGGACATCGGCCTCCGTTCAATTGAAGCCACCTCTCAGCTTTTCAAAAGGTTATTATCCGCCCCCAAAAAAAAAAAAAAAAAAAAAAAAAAAAACAACAA
The DNA here is from genome assembly GCF_000149585.1 of Histoplasma mississippiense. Taxonomy (NCBI): domain Eukaryota; kingdom Fungi; phylum Ascomycota; class Eurotiomycetes; order Onygenales; family Ajellomycetaceae; genus Histoplasma; species Histoplasma mississippiense. Next base: position 1,176,587 of record NW_001813982.1, on the reverse strand, counting down.
CAACAACAAACAAACATATCTCACTCAACCCCATATTCAGACCTAGTTCCCCACCTCGTTGCTAATGAATCTCTGGTAACATTACTCCGTACTTTCACAGCAAAATTGCAACTCCGGCAAATCATATCGCATCTTCAGGGTCCTGGGCCTCTCGTAAACATTTGCATTAGGGCGAACCCTACTCCCTAAGCGATCCAGAGGGAAGAAAAAGAAAAGAAAAGGAGAAAAAAAGAAACCTGAAACGGGTCCTGCCGCGATTCGAACGCGGGGCCTCTCGCAGGCTAATTTTAGGTTTGGAGGGAACCCAAAGCGAGAATCATACCACTAGACCACAGGACCAACTTCTTGCCGAAAAATTAAGGTTTTTTGCCGCTTTTCACCCTTATCGATACTTTCCCTCCCTTGAGAGCCAGCCCCCGCAAGCCACAAGGGACTTATTGGTAAAACTCAAAAACCCCATCCTTGTATATTATGCATGCAAGCTGCAGCTTAATTGGTGCTATACTCCCCACATGTGAGGAGGAACTTCTTGATGACTCTGGATCATTCATTAATTATTAGAGGGACCCTGCAAACACCTTTCGCAGTAGCGGCCTTTCTTATACAGTTTAGCTTCACGTAAAAATAGCATTTTGATGCAAGCCAGTATAAGCCACTATCACACATGTGGATCTGTGTGTGCGATGTTTTCGCACCGATCCGTATGACAGTAGTAGCCCGTTCCGCCTTCCTTATTCAATTAGAACTCTTTATAACTAACTATGTGTAATAGATATTGTTACTGCGTATATACTCCGTACAAACAATACAAAACTCAAAATTACAGAGAAGCCTATTTTCTTAACAGCAGGCCACACCTCATATTTAAACCTCAATAGGAAGACGGTGCGTACCAAAAATATTTTGCGACTTGGCGTTGCAGGATCCCTTTATGCATGGGTTTGGTCGCAGAGAGTATTTCCACGGCAGCGGTGGGTACTAGTGGGGGGTATTAAGTTTGAAACCCCCCCCCCCCTGGCCGCCGAGATTACACTTTTATATTAATATTTTGTACACCATCCTTCTGCCTCTATAACTGCCTTCACTCGATGAGACATTGTAGCTGAAAGATTATATAGAATGCTATCATCAATTACATTTCATGCCTCCTTAACTGCCTCTATTAAAGCTCTTTTTGTAGCTACTGTATCTGATGCATGCTCCAGCTCTGGATGCAGCTTATAGATCTCCTGCTTCAACAGTGCCCAAAGATTCTCTTTAGGATTCAAATC
>NW_001813982.1:1163332-1174956 GCF_000149585.1 Histoplasma mississippiense | reverse complement strand
TTTGCCCTTAGTGTCATAATAGTTTCAAACTTAATACCTGACACTGTAGGTAATAATGATATTCTTGGTGCTTTTGATTTCTAATCAAAGCGAGCGACTCGACGATCCAGCGTGATAAAGCCAATTAGGCTGCGATATTCCCAACCCCGGGTCTTGTGGTCTAGTGGTATGATTCTCGCTTAGGGCTTACCCTAATGCAAAATGTTTGCGAGAGGCCCCGCGTTCGAGTCGCGGCAAGACCCAACACTGGCTTAGTAGCTTCTTTCTTTTTTTCTTTTTTTCTTTTTTTCTTTTTTTCTTTTTTCTTGTTTCTCCCTTTTTCCTTTTGGGTGAGAGAGAGGATTAGGTCAGGGTTTTGCATAAGATTGTAATCCATAAATCGTAGTTAAGGGGAGCTCTTAAAATGTTGACGATTGAGGGCAATATCAATTCCATCAACTTCAAGTTTACACCGTAGTTCTCTTCTATTCGAATGGATCGGCCAGAGATTGGACCTTCCCAGACGGCCAGCGGAATCCCGTCCGGTGTCTCGAACTGGGGCTAACTAACTCTCCCAACCCGATGCATCGCAGTGGCGATCAACATGTGGACGTACTACTGTACATGCCTGCCAACTTCTCTGAGAGATTGACCGCTGGTAGCTTCTTGTATCCACCGTCTAAACAGTTACTGGCAGTGAAAGTTTGGCTACAGGAATTTTGTCCGAGCCCCGCATTCTCGGAAGCCATGGCTGTTCGGCTGGGCGGTTGACTTCCATGAGAGAAAGTCAATCCTTAGCGTTTTGAACCCCATTCTCGGTCAAAGCGAACTTTGATCCCATACTTCGATGCACTAGGCAGGTTTGCTGGTAATGAATTCGGCATCGAATTGCCCATGCACCCTAAATCCTTAGTGGTTGTTCAGAAAATCTTTTCCATCTTTCACTGCGGCGGTCAGAAGCGAAGGAAGCCCGTTAAGCCAGTTGTCCGTGATTGAGGGAAGTTGACTCCAGCCGCTTTTTCAACTCTAACGCCATCATTTGGCCCATGCGCACTCTGTATGTACGGAGAACGCAGAAGGTTCTGCATCAGTTCATGCCGTCCTGACTTCCTAACCGGGGAGAAGAAGAGTCTCTTTGAACTGCGTCTCCAGAAAAAAGAAAATCCAACGCCCAATCCAAAGGCATCTGGCACGGCAACTCGACTCAGCGCTTAGCGTGTTGGATCCATGGGGGCCTCCCGAACGAAACTCGAGTTTCGTTAGTGGCAATCAATCGCATTTGAGTCCAAGCCATTGAAAGTTGCACCTTAACGTAGGCAAGACGATCGAAAATGAACAACAAATATCAAGGTCAGCCACTCGAGCTAAATGGATGGACCTTGCACATCAATTAGTCAAATGATGGATTGACTCTATGACTTCGTTATCGTGAAATCAAACCCTAAACCTCTTGGAGGAGAGCTGGCGAGACCCTCGAAGAGTGCTAGCAATGGGACCAGGGGTGGTGGCTGCAAGGGTGGCTGCAAGGGCGCTTTTTGACGGTGCTTGGAAACCGAAGTCAACGCTAGGGCCGTCGGTGATTTCCAAGCAGCCAGAGGGAGCCGGCTTGCCTTAAGAAACCCCCTGCTCGCCCCGACGTCGCTGCCGAGCCCTCTCTTCTTCCTCTCAGACAGCAGGAGAGAAGACATCGAATTCTTGGACATCCGGACCGCCAACCATCTTCGCAAACTGAGCCAGATTTTTATTCATATCATTAACCCCGGAAGATGGATAACTATAAGACTTCCAACACCACCCGCAGAGTCCACAAAAATCCGCGTGTCCCCCTTTCTTGCGGGCCCTGCAGGGCGAGGAAGTAAGTATTCACCAACCGCCTGGGCAAAGCGGGCCATGTAAATGAGTTGATGCATGGTTGTTAACAAAGCCATCGGAGGTTAGACTTAAGTGCAACCGGCAGCAACCATGCCATAACTGCGTTTCAAGGGGCCATGATGACCTATGCGTATTCGCCAATGGCAAAACCCCAAGGTCCAATGCCATGCAGACTCAGGGGATGGAGTGTCGCCTGCATCGCTTGGAAGAGCTAGTCGCCTCCTTTACCGCTGAACCTGGGCTGGCTTCACAGCTGCCGAATGGCACCAAGCCTATCGACGTGATTAAGACGTCTTTGGACGATGATTCGAGCCAGGAGGGTTCCATTCCGGAGCTTGGAACCATGGAGGAGAAGACACCCTATAGAGGGAGCACCAATTGGCAAGACGTTCTCCAAGAAGTAAGTGTTTGACCATGCTCATATCTCAGATTCTTTCGGAAAAGGATTGGGTTCTCAGTGCGGCTGAGATAAATTCTAGATCGTCGCGCTCAAAAACACCTGGAATCAATTCAAATTCGATATGGAAGCGGACGAGTTGGACCAGGCTTTTGCACAGGGCCTCTCTACTCATGAGCCAGTTATTTCGGCCGGAAATCCAAGATCACTCGACAAAGCAGAACTGATAGCTTCTCTGCCGCCGAAGCAAACTACTGACCAGTTTGTTAATAAATTTTTCGATCCCAATGACCCTGCCCCTCCCCTACGTAAGAGACATGATTTTCCTTGTTTTTCTCTACTTTTAAAATTTCATTACCCCAAGGAAACCTCTACTAACAAAAACCTTTTCAGTCGTGATACACGAACCGACATTCCGCAAACAAGTATGACCCCTCAATTCCTTGTTAAATATAATCGAGCATATGTATGCTAACCCGTTACAGTATGAGGAACACTGGAGGAATCCTGATAGAACAGATGTGGCTTGGCTCGGACTTTTGTTTTCTATGTTGTGGATGACAGTCCAGTCCGAAATTGAAAGCCCAAAAGATGCAGCTCAGTATATGGGCGTTGGAGAATCCCTTGCTGATCTTTTTCGAACACGGACAGCGCAGTGTCTTATGCATGCGAATATCACACGGAGCGAGCCGCATGTCATAGAGACAATGTGTTTCCAAGCCCTTGCTGAATATATGCGCCGAAAAGATATTGAGTCTGGCGTTTGGATGGCACTTGGTCAGATCGTGCGTGCGGCAATGCGCATGGGCTTCCATCGTGATCCGTCTCACTACCCGAAGGCATTCTCCCCTTTCCAAGGCGAGATGCGGCGACGCATCTGGGCTTTCATCTGTCAGGCTGATCACGTTTGCTCGTTCCATATAGGGTTACCAAGCATGATTTCATCGGCCATCTCTGACACAGCGACGCCATCGAATTTACATGATTGGGAGCTGACTGAGGGTATGGCTAAACTTCCTCCGTCAAGACCAATGTCGGAGGTTACTGGTATCACTTACATGGTGACGAAATCGCAAATTCTCCAAACAGTTGGGAGAATCGGGGAGTTCTTGTACAACACGAAGCAAATGTCATATGACCGCGTTCTTCAGCTTGACCAGGAATTGTTCCAAGTTGTCAGGGACATACCGGAACCGTTTAGAATGACAAATTGGAACGCTGCTGAAACTGAATCTCTCTTCAAGTCCATGCAGAGGGTTCATGTTGGCATTCTATACAGTGAGGGAATGTGCGCTCTTCACCGAAAATATATCAGCGCAGCACGAAAGGATCAGAAGTTTGCATTGTCTCGCCAGAGATGTCTTCAATCCGCAATTACCCTCATTGACCTTCAAACCGGTCTTCAGAGGCTTTTAAAACCTGGCCACCATCTAGAACAGAGCCGATGGTGCCTCGCGCCGGTAGCTAACTCTTCCTTCCGACTTGCAATCATGATTGTTTGTCTGGATCTGCAACAGGATGGAGATGTGCAATCTGAGTCTATCGAAGCCGATGACGTTTTGATTGGTATTAATCGAGCGGACCGGATGAAAAAGGTTGAGGGTGCTTGGGATACTTGGATGAATCTCGGTGATACCACGGCAGAAGGCCAAAAGTTCCATCGAGTATTTGCAGCCGTACTCCAAAAGCTCCGTTCCGAACGAAAAGGCGGTCCATGTGGTGGTTTGCCTCCATCGAAGACGCCTGGTGCATTGGCCTACACCCCTCCGCAAGATTTTTCCCCTGGTATGGGAAGTGAAGGAGCGGGTAGTTCCATTCCAAGTTCCGTTGCATACGCACCTGGGTTCGACGATCATTCTTCGTCGAGCGCATATACCGAGCCCACACCTCCGCCTGTGGGCGCTCCAGAGTTTTACACGGAAGTCCCGGATCTTTTGGACACGGTGCGTGATATATTGAGCTCCACATTGACACCTAATTCCTTAAATCCTTTTCTTTCCTCCTCGCACCCTTGCGTTTCCCTCATTTATTAAAAAAATACTCAGCTGACGAATTTATGGAACAGAATAACTGGGACACTCTGTTCCAAGAGTATGGCTTTGAGAATCCAAATCTACTATACAATCTTGATTACGATCCAATTACAACTCATTCATTTTGATTAGGGTGATCGTTTGGTTGAATTTTATTGTTATTGTTATTGTTGTTATTGTTGTTGTTTTTTTTCTTTTTTTTTTTTTAAAAAAAAAAAAAAAAAAAAAAAAAAAAAAAAATTTCATATGTTCAAATTATGACCGACTCGATCTCTAACTCATAGGTTCTTGAAATTTACAAATTTCAATCGTTACCAACACATCCATTGAGCCTTTTCTCCTCTGCAATCAAAGTTTGACATGTTAACTGCGCATCGTTTCAGAAGCAATCATCTGTTGAGTAACTAAATTCGGATATAATTATCAGTTCAAATACTTGCTCATATCGCTCCCATCAAATTCTTCCGTCGTGAAGCCATTCCCGAGAAAAGCCCAACGGTTCTTACTCCAATACTCTATCTCATAGTCTTCATACTTGGGCTCCTTCAATATATCAAAAAATGCCAATCTACTACCTGGCCACATCACAATATTGCCATCTTTCCGACCTTGTTTAAACCAGCTGCTGCAAGGATCTGCCCAACATGTACGGCGTAGATATACAGACGCATGTTCGCAAAAGTCTTTAACGGCGCTTTCTTTCGGACTGAGGCGCCGGATGTGCTCTTGGCGCATTTTCCGGATTATTTGAAGGAAATGGTTTGTGAGAAGCGTTTGTAGTGACAAGAGGGAGCCCTGTGCGACTGGACTGAATGGACCACTGTACATGAAGTAATTCGGTACGTTGGAAGCACTGACTGAGAGGTAACACTCTGGGGTCTTCTCCCACCGCGTGGCTATGTCAACCTTATCTAGCCCGATTATAGGGAATCGGGGCCGAAACGATGTGTCGAAGCCAGTTGCGCAGATGATAACGTCGACTTCGACCTCCGTGCCATCGGCTTTTAGGAACCCCTTTGGCGTGATCCCCCCGATTGGATCCGTATAGCAAGTTGTTTTTTCACCGACAAGGGCCTCAAGATACCCGTTTCCTGGTGTGGGCCGTCGGCACCCGACGTTGAAGTCCTTCGGTATTATTTTTTCCTTGAGATATTCGTTATCCCCTAGTTTGGTTGTCATTTCCTTGTAAGAAAACTACATATAAGAAAGGAGGGGGAAGTTAGAAACCGCTTGGGCGAAACGACCATAATAATGTACAGTAAAATGTGCAGTACATGTACTGTACTTACTGCATTGGCCTCGTCGGATTCCTTACTGTTCCTCAGCGCAAACCGGAATCGCACGTTTAGCTCATGCTCGATCATTTTTCGATATACCCTATACTTCTCAGGATCCCTCCTCCACTCCTCCTTTTGCTCTTCGCTATCTAAAAGCGCCATTGGTCAGAAGTTGCAATAGACTTTTTGAAGAATGGAAACAATGTTCTAAGGCTAACAAACATTGAAAGTTTCCTCCATCTGGCCCAGCAAATTTTTGCGCAAATCCAGCTGTGATCCACATCGGGTTTCTCACCCATGTATATAATCGAGAGGCGTCCTTGTAAACTGCTGCAACAGCTTGAACTCCGGAACTACCTGATCCAATGACCGCTACTCTTTTTCCTTTCAAATCGAGACCTTCCTCGTATTTGGCTGTGTGGAAAAGCCGGCCCTCGAAGGACATCAATCCGGGAATATCGGGCCATTTCCAGTTACTGTACTCCAAGTCAATGAAGTTTCAAGTGACAGTTAATAAAACCATGCAGGATCCGCAACGTACTTGAGAAACCCGTTTCCATTCAGCAAAACCTCACACTCGTCATCCCACACTCTTGACACCTTCCCATCCTCCCCACTTTCCTCCACACGCACCACCCATTTTGACCTCTCTTCCCTCCACTCCGCTCGAGTAACCCGGGCCCGCAAACGGATATACCTCATCATATCCTCCTCGTCCACAATATCCCTCAAATATTTCCAAATCTCCCGCGCGGGGCTATAATAGTGCGTCCAGTTCGGGTTGGGCCGCCAACCAAACTGGTAACTGGCACTTGGCACATCGCACGCACACCCGGGATATCGATTCTCCAACCACGTCCCTCCCACGTCATGGTTCTTCTCGTAGCAGACGAACTGGACGTCGTCGGGGTGTTGGAACTCGCGTATGGCGTGGTGCAGGAAGTCGATGCCCGCCGCTCCGGCTCCGATCATGATTATCCGGAATGGCTGCTTGCCTGGAGGCGGCTCGTTGATCATGTTGTCGGAAATGCGATACCCGCTGCTTGATGTTATGTCCCAGTCTTCACTGAACATCGGCCTGTTGATGGAGGCGGGATGCTCGATGTCGGGATTGTTGCTTCCTAGAACCAGTGGTTTGGCGGCACTGGGACTTCTAGTCGCAGTCGCATTAGTTGTATGGGTAGGCATGGCTAAATGTGCTGGTATCAAACAAATCTAACGATAGGATAGCTGGGAGGCCTAGTTTCCACCGGGTTTCTTTCAAAGCACGGTCTGAGGTGAATTCTCTATCTCAGTAACATATATCCCAACGTTTCCGGGGCAATCAGATATCCTTAGATACTACTGGCGGATAGAAGAGAGGTAAGTCGAATGGTTTTTGCCGGGCGATTGCCATATCGTTCGGACGATAGACACGAGCTGTATTCTCGCATCCTTCTCTCCCTCCTTTGTACGCCCAGTCCCATTCTAAAAATGAGGGAGTGCGGGGAAGTTGAGTGGTGACCTGCCAACCCCGCGTTCGATGGCGGATGTTGGTCTCGGCTTCTGCAGAGGATTCAAGCTGGAAAGCCAAGTCGAGTCGTTGTTGGTGAGACGAACGAACGAACGAAAGTTGAGCCCTTAGCCCTAACCCTAACTAGATAAGTATTCCACGAAGGCTCAGGAATACTAGTTAGTAGTCTACCTGCCATAAAAACATGGGAATCAAGGATAATTGCTTCTGAAGCAAGATCAGGCAACCAGATGCATCACGAAGCTGGAGTGGTTGTATTATAATACAGTATATCTCTTTAACACAAAAAAATATAGCTTTTGTCGGACCTCCTGGCTGTTTTAAGACGTCAATGAATTTTATCAATCAACAAATAAAACAGTTAAATGAACACTGCGAGAGCGCTACAACTTTGCAGCCGTGATTCCAGCGTACTCAAGTCAGAAGCCCCTTTCCAACACCCTATCTCAAATCTCGTCTTTCACGCCATCCTCCATATCCTTCGAATACGGAATGATGCCTTGCTCAGTCAAAGCCAAGATTCGTTTTTCTCCGGCTGCCCACGCTCATCTTTTGATATAGTCGTTCGCCTTGACTCTCATGGGGCCTCCCACTGACAAACGAAAGTCCGAACAGCAACTAGCATCCCCAAGAGCAGCTGTGAGCAGTGGGCAGTGGGCAGTGGGCACTTCATTCATCCATCCTTGTAGGCGCGCTGGAGCAGCCAGCTTCCACAGATGTCACGAATCGCAACGTCGCCGCCGCCACCGGCCGCGACAACTATTTGCCGGTCTTGCCGGTTGAAGGCGAGTTAGAGGTATCATACTTCTTCGCGCCATGCACATTTTACCTGCCGTTAGGCAGGCTACAAGGGCCATTGTTATGAGCCGAGCCCGATAGAGTCAGTCGACTCTTTGGCGTCAGAATGTAGAATTATTTATTGTCTATATAGTTATATATATATATATATATATATATATATATATATATTATAATCGATATCAAGCACGGTTGGATCCGCCAAACACCATCGCTAAAACACCAATCCAAAACGTAAATTGCCGGTGTGTCGGTAGAGTTTCAATACTCGGGAGCTTCGTGTTTCGTGTTGTCGTCGTCGGCTCGATGGAAAGAGGGGCTATTACCGAAAGCCGGTAATTTATCCGTGTACAGTGCAATACTAGTATATTACCTCGGCAATACATACCGAGTTTGTCAATATAACATTTGGGAGGGGGGGGGGGGGCAGGGAGTAGTTGACAAAGAGGGTGGGACATTTCGAGATCGTTGCGGCTTTGTTATAAAGATATGTATATATATTACAGGATAACATGGGGAGAAATTGAGAAAAAGAGAGAAATAAATACCCAGTAACAGGTTTAGGCTGTCAACGCGAGCGAACACAAGGTTTGGTTTGTTGTTGCTCATAGATTTGGTATGACCCAGCGAGGCTGTCTCTTCTCTCGGAAAGCAGCAAGCCCTGTAATTCAAGGCCATCCGTTAGCTTAAGGCCCGGTAATCGTAGTGGGCATTCTCCTTGAATACTAAATCTGGAAACTCGAACTAAACTCCCAAAAAAAAAAAAAAAAAAAAAAAAAAAAAAAAGATTGAAACTTACCTTCACGCAAATTCTGACCCTCGAACAGATTCCTCGAATATCTCTCGGACGTGTTGCGGACGGCCTTCGACACATCGCCAACCTCCCACGCCTCTCTCAGCCCAGCCCGAGTGACGATCACCGCATCCGGACTCAGCTGTGAAATCTCCCTCGCCAACGCGAGCGCCTCTCCCATCAGCGACTCGTGCGTTTTCGAAATCCGATTCACCAGGTGCCACGCCCTAGCCTCCTCGGCAGATATGGCTCTGCCGGTCAGTGCGATCTCTGACGCAACTTGCAGCCCGGCAATATGTGTAATGCGAGGCAGGCCGCCTGCGGCCGCATATATGCCCCGTTTTGCCTCTGGTAGAGCAAATTGTGCTTTCGGGGAGGCAATTACCAAATCGCTAAGATGCAGAAGCAGCAACAGCAGCAGTTAGTTAGTTGGTCAGTCAGTCAGTCAATATACAAAAATTTGTAAAAATAGACTAGCGGTGAACCGCGAAAAATGTTTTTTTTTATAAAAAAAAAAAAAAAAAAAACATCCAACGAAAACGATTGTACCAACCAATTCAGACATATCTCGAAACCACCCCCGAACGCGAACCCGTTCACGGCCGCGATTACGGGCTTTCTCCCCTTTCGCTGGCTCAGGCCGGCAAACCCGGACGGAGGGTGGACTCTCAGGGTGGGCGGTTGCTGCTGCGCTGGCAGGATTTTGCCCTCATCATTCCTCTCGGTCTCGATCTCGAGCAGATCCTGCCCGGCGCAGAACGCCTTGTCGCCGGCACCGGTCACGATGCCGACTTGCAAAGTGTGTTCGTCGTCGAACCATGTCCAGAGCGCGTGGAAATCCCAGTGTCCCTGGTAATGGATCGCGTTCATGTGCCTGGCACGGTTAATGGTGACCAGAAGCACACCTGGTGTTGGGTACGACAGGAGATATATTGAGGATTGAGGAGGAGGGGTGGTGAATGGAGAAGTCATATTTTTGGATGATTTTTGGTTGTTTGTTCGAATTTAGGTGAGTACTGGTATCCCCTCGTCTGGGGGCGAGGCAACAATTAGCGTATTTTTTAGCGTGTACATTAGTGTATTAAATACGCGAAAACTACTGGATTATATGAGAGATCGGCTGTATTGGCGTGTTTAAGTGTAATTTATGTAATCTATTTGAAATAGCCCTAATTAATATCATGAGAATGGAACTCCTTCCAACACCCTCTTTTCAAGCAAAGAGGAATATTATTACATGCTTCACAATCATATCATGTCCTTGGAGCTCTTCCTTTATTCTCCCCTGCTACCTTTCTTTTGTACTGACATCAGGCATAAGTTTGAGTATATGGCAAGAAGATTCAATGTTGATTTAAATCTGAATTTGATCAAATAGTGGGTAGAGGATTTGAGTATTGAAAGAGTTGAAGATAGAGCTGTTGACAGAACTGCACATGAGATAGAGTAATAGTGCCTGAGTCAGTAGTAACCAGTCAATGAAGAATATAAGCATTGACAATAGCATGGTCAATAATTCACTACAGAATTGCCAATCAGATCTGATTAGTAAGCATATGAGTTTCATAGAAAGCTTTATACTGATTTGCTAGATCAATACCATTCATGTAATGATTGTAATCATCAATAATGATAGAAATTTTCACAGCCTTTCATTAATTTTCCTATGTTCCTGTTATATTCTTGGCGTCATCCAACACTAAGCATTCCTCCTGTATAACCAACTCTTGCCTGTATTTAACATTACACAAGGACTCGTCATAAGCACTGCTTGCATACGAGTATAATAGAAGAATAATAATAATAATAATAATAAAGCTCAATTCTGAGTGCTTTCTGACATGTTCAACAAAGCTGTCTGATAGATGAATTGTAGACAGTAGTAATACTATATTATTATCTTTTCATTCAAAACAGAGAACCTCATTTTGAGATATTATACATAAAGTATTGAAGAAAATATGAGAGGATAGTTCAGAGTTCTTCATTATTATTATTATTCATTTATTATAGATGTATGTAGTCAGTGATTATGACATCTATCCGAAATACTCCAGGATTTTTTAACTTAAGAATAAGCTAATATACAAAGTCAATTTAATACATGCAATAGCAGAATTCCAGCCCAGAATCAAACAACTATTCAAACTATTCAATTTAAGAAAGAATGTCAAAAGAATGACAACAGATCAATATATTCAATTCAAATGAACACAGCTGAACATCACTGCTGATGAGTATGCAGACTTCAGCCGGTAATTTCAGAGAAAATCCATGCTTGTAAAATAGCAGAATGCTGACAGAGGCATCATAATATAAGATTGAAAGAGAAGAGAAAGCAAAGAAGCTTTTGAGCTCTAGAATATGAGAATTGAAGTATATATACAATGAAAATGATTTAAAATACCGCGGACGCTGCAGTGTTTATGATTTGAAATTGTTCACATGAAACGCGAGAGCCATCTGAATAGAGGATTGGAGATTGAGGATTTGAAAGGAAAGATTTTGAGGGATTTTGAATCAGAAATGATCAGAGAAGCAGAAAGAAAAACAGAAATTGAATTTGAAAAAATATATATATATTGATTGAGAAAAACAGATTGCAAAATAATATCTTGAAAATTCTGTAAAAGACTCAGTCACCTTTTATAATTCCTCTCAATGCAGAGGCTTCATCACTACACAGTCTCATATATCTCATCAGAAATTAAGCAGATGAAATGAAGAAATGAATTTTTTTAATTTCTAAATCTTTTTTTTAAAATTATTGACACATTCTATACTGATTAAAAAGCCATCTGAAGTTTGATGATCAGTGGTCTGCTTCAATTGTGTTTGATAATTCATCATTTGCAATTTTCACATGTTTAAAGCATGCAGTTCTGACACTGCTTTGTCTGCTTTGATTTTCATCTGATTTGCAGATGCACACAGCACAAATAAAATGCAGCATTTTTGGTTA
>NW_001813982.1:1159449-1163232 GCF_000149585.1 Histoplasma mississippiense | reverse complement strand
GATGGCCAATCAGTCTTGATGAATCCAAAAAGCGGATGCAACCCACATCACTCAGACTCAGCAACCACTCCGGTCATTTCAATACGCTCGATCAGCTGCCGCCTCCTCCGTCTGTGCACGCAATCCCATCAGTGGAAGGGGTTTCAAGACAAGCCGAGACTTGAAAAGAAGACCTTCCAACAAGTTAAAATAGATAAAAACTGGAAGATGAAAATGAAAATTGAAAATAGAAGAATAAATCAACCAGGGAATAAAAATTTCTGCTGCTTGGGAATCACCAATCGCGCGGCACAGTGAAAGGCACACATGCAGGAAAACAGAGGTGCGGACGCCCCGGCAGCCTCAATCCCAGAGTCAAGCAGGGTAGCATCGCGAAGGGACGATGTGGAGGGCTCAGAGGCCAACCAGGCGGTATCAGACAAGCAGCTTAACAACTCCACGGGCGCAGGATCCAGGACGGGTGAGGGCCGGATAAGACAGCACCATCCCTGACAGAGAAAAAGAAATGAAGAAGGAAGGAAGGAGGGAGTGTGTGGTTGTTGTGAGGGGCGCGAGATGGGTTTTTATAGATTGCGGTGTCGGTTGAATCGGTGTGAGAAGGTGCAAAAGCGGCGAGGGGCCGGCTATCCCTGAAACGGCAACGGTCTCAGCAGGCTGGGCGCCCCGCGAACCGGCACAAAAGATACTATACAATTTTTTAATCAGTTATAAATCAATTGATAATCAATTAAGATATTTATATATATAACTTATAGAAATATATTATTATAATTTTTTAATCAGTTACAAATCAATTGATAATCAATTGAGATATTTATACAGTATATTTATATAACTTAAAATATAAATATTAGTTCTTCACAGCTGTCACACTTTGTCACTGTATTTGAGGTCTGGTGTGTGCACGGACGGCGCTAGCGAGGTCTGATTACATAACGAGGTCTGGTGGCGTACTTAGCGAGGTCGACTCTTCTGCTTCCAGGCAAGGTTCTTAGCTAGTTATCAATTCCAGCACGGTAGGATTCGAAAGGATGCGTGAAAGCCTGATTCCGCTGCCTACCAACAGCCGTTGTTGAGCACTGAGCACGAACGGGCAGTTGTAGTTGTAGAATAAACATCTAATTATATCCATACGCCACCAGCGCCATGCTGGCAGCATGTAGTTAGTTAATGTATAGGTCCATGTACAGTACACACATCTGTGGAGCAGACGAAGCTGAACCATGACAGCCTGCCTATTACCCCCTCCAGATATGAATCGTCCGAATCATGAGCTGCAATAGATGAATTTATAAAAGAATAAGAAAGAAACGCCCACAAAACAAGCATTGAGAACAGGTCCCAAGCGACCCTATTTTATATATCATCTCACGACCTGGCTGGTTTTGATATTATTATTTCCGTTTCAGTTCTGATATGCTGGTGGTGGAGGAGTCAAGGTATATATTAATTATTAGTATTAGGCGCTGACGCGCCCGCGCGGCTTGCACCGGCGGCGGCATCCCTTGCCTTGGTTCTTCTTTTGTTGGGAAGCCTTAACCAGCCACCAGATCAAGGTGTCCGAAGTATTTGTCGCTTCGATTCGAAAGTGTGTGGGCCGTATCTGTCGAATTCTGGGGCCAGTCAGTGAGTGGCGGTCGTCCTGTCTGGGATGAGTGAGAAAGTATGTATGTACAGTACATACATACAGTAGCACAGATCTCGGGTTTGGGCTGAGAGCAGATCGATCCACCATGCCAGGTTCATTGAGGGGATCGACGAGCATCTATCCTAGGGTATATCCCGATTGGGGCCGGGAACTTCACAGAGCAGACAAATTGGGTATTTCTCGTTCTGGTTCCTTGAAAGGATCCAACAGGACTTGAGTCATATATTTTGTCTGTCGTGGATGGTGCTGCTGCTGCTGCTGCTGCTGCTGCTGCTGCTGCTGGGGATAGATTCGGCTGCTAAAAAATCAAACAAATATTTGGCTGTTTAATCACAGCTGTTGGAGCATTAGGAATAGTAGTACTCCGTATAGTAAGTAGTATAGTATGGCACTCACCTCCTGCTAACTGTATTTATTTACACGATCTGGACGAGGAATCCGTGGTGTATACTCCGTACATCCCCCTTGCTTCTTCTCCCCAACGCAAAACAAGATAAGCATCTGGTGGCGGGCTCTAGCACCGTCTTGGCAGCCCTTGGCTAACGAGTATATATCTTCTCTTGTTTGATAACAACCACAACCACCTCAACAACCACCGGAAGAATGGCTATGGCTATCCATCTATGCCTCTATCTACCCACCAACCCCCGATCCCCGCTGCCTAGTCCCGACACGGAATCCCCAAGAGCAACACAAGTTACACAACACATCCCAACCCGGTTTGCCAGTAACCAGACAACCAGATCTCGAAATCTTGATCGGCCTGATCGGCGGATAACTTAGTGCAATGCCTGCCCTTGCCCCTTCTGTCTTCCCGCACTTTGGGACCCCACAACCTGCGCGTCTCTTGCGTTGGATCATGTTGGGAACCATGGGGCCGCGATGTCTGGTTGGACCGGGGCACAAGGAGGTTTCCCACAAGGAGGTTCCCACAAGGAGGTTCCCCCCACAAGGAGGTTCCTTCGTCCCTCATCTCTGATCCGTGGCTGCTGGCCCCTTCCTGCTGGCCCTTTCCTGCCCCTTTCTCCTACCGGAACCGTGGGTCGACGCGGCGCCACTGCCTAGACCCCGGTCGATGACGAATGCATGGGCGATCTCTCTCTATATTCTGTGTGTGTGTGGACTATGGGCGGGTGGTTGGATGTTCGTTTGGTGCTCCAATATCCCGCAGTACTCCATCTCCTGTTGTTTGTTACTGTACCAACAACATCCATCTCTCTCTCTCTCTCTCCGTCCTCTTCCTCTTCCTCTCCTACGATGATCTCGCTGGCTCCAGACTCCGCCATGCGAGTCCATTCCTTGTTATCTGGATAGATCTGGATAGAGGCTGTTACTGCGCCCCTTATCCTCCTCCTCCTCCTCCTCCTCCTCCTCCTCCTCCTCCTCCTCCTCCTCCTCCTCCTCCTATTACTACTACTACCACCGTACACTTACTCGTCTCTGTGCTTCAATCCTTTACCTTCCCCCCAAAACTCTCCCCCAACATGGCCCTCTCCCGGGCCTATAGATCCGGCTCCCCGCGTCTGCTGCGCAAGCCTCCCGCCATCTCCGGCATCGTGCTGCTGGCCTATCTGGCCGTGTTCTGTCTCCTCTGCAGCGTGGCCAAGTACTGCCTGGCCTCCTTCCTGGCCTCGCTCCGCCACTACCACCCCGCCCGCCCGCAACGCGAGCTCGTCGTCGCCGCCATGTCCAGCGACAACACCTCCTGGCTGCACGAGTATCTGCCCGACTGGGGGCGGAAGGTATACGTGGTTGACGACCCCGATGCTCCCCTGACCGTGCCGAGCAACAAGGGCAGGGAGGCCATGGTCTACCTGACGTATGCAGTAGTATCCAGTTCCTTGCGGGGGGGAAAGGGGATGGGGGGAAACCCCATTCCCCCCTCGTCTGGCATCGTACGTGACCTCAACCTCAGGTCGCTCTGAATCGCTTCAACTTTGCTTCATCTCATCATCATCATCTTCACGGATTATTGTTGTATCTTTCTGCCACGGACCCAGATAGTGTCGTAAGCTGAGGACCCGGACTATTACTGGAACCAGTTTCCTTGCATTTCCTTGCTCACAACACTCGATCTATCATACCTGCCGCCAGA
This sequence comes from Histoplasma mississippiense, assembly GCF_000149585.1. Taxonomy (NCBI): domain Eukaryota; kingdom Fungi; phylum Ascomycota; class Eurotiomycetes; order Onygenales; family Ajellomycetaceae; genus Histoplasma; species Histoplasma mississippiense. The sequence goes on along the minus strand of NW_001813982.1, from coordinate 1,159,489 downwards.
ACTTCTCTAGCGTGATTACTTTTCTTTAGGTGGTGCCCTG
>NW_001813982.1:1154732-1159349 GCF_000149585.1 Histoplasma mississippiense | reverse complement strand
CCATCTCCTACAACCCTGAATACTGACGAGTGTGACATCCCTCCAAGCTACATCATCGACCACTACGACCGCCTCCCCGCCCACATGGTCTTCATCCACCCCCAGCGCTACCAGTGGCACAACGACGACCCGCTCTACGACAACGTCCCCCTCCTCAGGAACCTCCGGCTGCCCTTCCTGGCCCAGCAGGGCTACCTCAACCTCCGCTGCGTCTGGCTGCTTGGCTGCCCCGTCGAGATCCGCCCCTTCACCGACATCCACCGCACGGACGTGCACGCCGGCGCTGCCTTCAAGGCCGGCTTCGAGGCCCTGTTCCCGGGCTCCCCCGTGCCCAGGGAGGTCGGCGTGTCCTGCTGCGCCCAGTTCGCCGTCACCGCCGCTCAGGTACGCAAGCGCCCGAGGTCGGAGTACGAGCATTTCCGCCGCTGGCTTCTCAGCACCCCGCTGCCGGACGAGCTGAGCGGGCGCATCTTCGAGTATTCGTGGCATAGTGCGTTGTCGTATTATCTTTGCTTTCAAGAATATATATATATATATATATATATATATATCGCTGACTGAATACACTTTTTTTATATATAATAGTGATCTTCGGCCGCGACCCCGTCCACTGCCCCACTGCGAGTGAGTGCTACTGCAAGCAGTACGGATACTGCAATCTTTCGTGCAGGAACATAGGCACCTGCGACGGCCGCTACACCATGCCCCCGTTCGCCTCCCTGCCGCGCGGCTGGCCCGATTTCGGCTGGGATGGGAAGCCGCGGCATCCTGGTGATCCGATTCCCGCGCGAGAGCCCCCAAAGCATTTGCAGCAGCCAGTGAGGACGCACCAGCGGCAGCAGCAGCAGCAGCAGCATCCACAGCAGAAGCGGCAGCGAGCACAGCAGCCCGCGACTGAATAACCCGGGAATAGATAGATGGATAGAATATATACATTTCATTTGGTGGTTTTCGGTTTTGTTTTGTTTTTTGCATTTGGTTTTTCTTTTCTTTTCTTTCTTTCTCCTTTTTTTTTTTTTTTTTTTCCCTGGGTAGAAAGGGAGTGAATGTACTTCCCGGTAAGCCAATGTTCCTCTACGTGTATTGTCCTGGCGTTCCCGGCATCTTGGCGTTCCTGGCTACAAGGGGTGGTTGGAATGCAACAAGAATCAACAAACTCACACATTTATGCCTTCGTGGCTATTTTTCCCATCAGCTCTGAATCTCCATCTCCATCTCCATCTCCCCCCAGTCGTGGCTCGTGCATGCATGAACAAATCAGTGAAATCAGTCAATCCCCTCGCAGACAGACAGGCAGCCCGTTTTAACTCAAAAAACAGCTCCAGCATCGTGCTGTTAATTTGTATTGAACGCCTAGCCAGCCATTCTCCCCCCCGTACTCCTCCGCCGCTGCTACGCGGTCTCCAATGGAAGTATCTGTATATATACATATGTATCTCTTTTAAATGTATGCATGGACAGCGGATGATGATGTTGCGAGGAGAGCGGTAAAGTTTCCGCCACGTTTGGTTTTCTTTTGTGGAATGTCAGCCACGTACGGTGGTACAATTTTTTTTTTTTTTTTTTTTTTTTTTTTTTTTTTTTGTATGATAGATATATATATAATCTACTATATTGGTTATGTATATTTATTATTATTGTTGTTGTTGTAGTTGTTGTTAATCGTACACAGCGTATATCCCTTCCCCTATACTCGCTAGAATGCCACGTGACCACGCCTATTTAAGCAGTGCTACAGTGTTACGCGCTGCTAGATTTAGTTACACCTTTTCATCAGAGTTATTAGGGTCATCTTCAGTGCCGTCATATGCTTGGTTTATAGGGTAGCCTAACTAGCCATTTTGGGTGTTCTGGATACGATTGGAAGAGGTGAATGCGAGTCGAGTGCTAATGGACGCAGACGAAATTGGTGAAAATGGATCCAGGTCACACAAAGTTACCAGCATGGATGTATATTAATTAATTGACAAACACATCATATGTCCGTCATGGGCTATGCGGAGCTGGAATCCAAAAGGAAGAGCGGAGTGTTGTTTCTATGTTATTTACCAAGTAACTAACTAACTAACTAGCTAGCAGCCGAACATGCCAGGGCTCTTTAGTTATCCCTCGGCTTGTCGTCAGGTACCTCTCCAGTATCTTTCCATCTCCATCCTCACTTACGACCCAATTCAACCCAACCCAGTCCTCTCCGGGACACCTTCCCAGCCCCTTCGAAGCGCGATAGCGGTATCCACGCATCTCTATCTCTCTCTGTCTATGTCTCTGTCTCTGTCTTTGTCCCCGCCCCTCTCTCCATCCCCTCCCCTCCCCGCTCGAGACGGTCAGGTCGGTTGCTTGGTATATTCATTCCGGGGCGCGCTTGTGGTACGTACTAGTATATCTGCGCATCTCAATGGGCGTGGTGCTGTTGGCAATTCTGTCAGATGAAGATGCCGTGGCCGTGGTGGTGGCTTTCGGTTCGGTTGATTGCTCATCGTTGCTAGGCTTTGCGGTGGTAGGCGTGAAGCGAATAACGACGGCGTCTGGCTTGGGAGGACGAGGATATACATATACATATACATGTGTGTGTGTGTGTGTGTGTGTGTGCGTGTGTGTGCCGTTGACGATTATCAAATTGGATAAACCCCCTCCAATTGATCGCCATCCACCGCTCGAAATAACTACCAGAACGGGCCCAACAACTTCCCCTCCTTCCTCGGCATCCTTACCCCCAACCTAAGCCAACTCGGTTCCTAAAAAATTTACATTCCCCCCACAATGCTCCTCATCGGCCTAACCGGCTCCATCGCCACCGGCAAATCCACCGTATCCGCCCTCCTCTCCGCCCCGCCCTACAACCTCCCCATAATCGACGCCGACCTCCTCGCTCGCAAGGTCGTCGAGCCCGGCACCCCCGGCTACCGCGCCATAGTCGATTACTTCGGCCCCACAACCCCCGACCTCCTCCTCCCAGACGACCCCGACGACCCAGATGACAAACACAAGCCAAAAGCAACAACCCAAGCCCACGGCCGCCCCTTGAACCGCCCCGTGCTCGGCCGGCGAGTCTTCGGCGACACCGCGGAGCGCAAGCGCGACCGCGCCGTGCTCAACCGCATCGTCCACCCGGCCGTTCGCTGGGAGATCTACCGCGCGCTGCTCCGCCACTACCTCCGCGGCCACTGGGCCGTGGTGCTGGACGTGCCGCTGCTCTTCGAGAGCGGGTTGGATGCGCTGTGCGGCACCGTCGTCGTGGTGGGCGTGTCCGACGCCGCGGTGCAGGTGGCGCGGCTGCGAGCGCGAGACGCGCATCTGAGCGCGGAGGATGCGGAGGCCCGCGTGAAGAGCCAGGGCGACGTGCGGGGGAAGGTGGCGCGGGCGGAGGCGCGGGGGGGCCTGGTGGTGTGGAATGATGGGGACCGCGCGGCGTTGGAGGCGGCGGTGCGCGAGGCTATGCGCACGGTTGCGGCGACGAGTCCGCAGTGGTGGGCGTGGGTGCTGCTGCTGGTGCCGCCGCTGGGGGTGGCGGTTGCGGCGTGGAATTTGGCGGTGAATTATCGCGGGAGGCGGAGGTGGGAGGAGGCGGAACGCGTGCGGCGGGCGAAGCTGTGACGTTAGTCCTTGTGTACCTTTTTAGACTGTGGTGTATTGTTATCTATGTATTAGTGCGTTGCTGTTTCCTCGCACGATAATATTGTGTTTGGGGTCGTTGTGTAAGCTATTGTGTTATTGTGTGAATATTGGGTATATTGATTGATTCGCCCGCATCTACCGTTTTTATAACTCTCTTGCAAAGCTCGTAGTAAGACAATACAGTTACTAGTCTATCCTACTCCTACCCTACACAAGACAAAAAAAAAAAAAAGCTCAAGCCAACGCCACTCCATATCCCACAAATACCAAATACCCCATCCATCCATCCAACACCGCACCCTGAGTGCCGAACGAAACGCACAGACAGCATTAACGAACAGAACAACCCCCTCCCCCCAGGAACCACAAGAAACGCAGCTCATTTCAACGCCCCCTCCCTCCCTCACAGCGCAAATTCACCTCCCCCTTTCCCTCCCCTTCCCCCTTCCCCTTCCGAACTCCGCCTTCCCGCCTCCACCCTGCTGGTTCTGCGCCCGCTTGTGCGGCTGCTTCTGCTGGTTTTGCGCCCGCTTGTGCGGCTGCTTCTGCTGGTTCTGCGCCCGCTTGTGCGGCTGCTTCTGCTGCTGCTGCCGCCGCTGCTCCCCCCTGTCGACGCCGCCGGATATACTCGTCAGCCGGCTGAGATCGACGACCCTGTCGCCGCCGCCGCCGCCGGCGGATTTGCGTTTCTTGTTGCTCTTGTTGTTCTTGTCGTTGTGTGGGTCCCAGCGCGTGTTGTTGGGTGCGTTTTTGTTTTTGTGCCTGTTGGTGTTTGTGTTTAGAAGGGCGGAGGGGTCGGAGGGGCCGGGGGTTCTGGTGCCGTGTTGGTGGTTGTAGTTATCGTCGTCGTCGTCGTCGTCGTCATTGCTCTTGTTGTCTTCATCTACTCTGTCGACGTCAGCGTCTGTGTCCGCCCCCGCGTCCGCGTCTGCATACGCACCGTGCGAGCGAGTTGCTGGGGTCCCTGCTACCGCAATAGAAATATGGTTAGAACGAGAATAG
>NW_001813982.1:1151838-1154592 GCF_000149585.1 Histoplasma mississippiense | reverse complement strand
TTCGGCATTGAAAGATATAAACAGGACGTAGCAGCCGTTCAAGAAGCCAAGGGCCATCTGTCAGAAATAGAATCTGCCGGGAAGGTGAGGGATAGGCGGAGTCAGGACATGGTAAACGGGGTAACAAAGCACGCCACCCCTCCACCCCCTCTCCTCCTAAAGCCGCCAAAACTCTGCCGGCCCACCACCTCCTCGTCCCTTGCGTCCCCAAGCCCGTACGCACGCGCTGCATCCATCGCCGGCTGGGGAGGGGCTTCCGGGAACGTCCCCGGCGGATACTCGATGACCCATTCCTGCTCGCCAGCCTCGGCGGCCTGTCTCGCAATGGCGGCGGCCCGTTTCTCTTCCTCCGCTCTGATGGCGGCGGATATGGCTTGGAGATCTGCATTGCTAGTACTGGTACTCGTCGCGGGCGTGGAAGATGCGGGTGTGGACGGTGCGGAAACCTTTTGGCGCTTGGGTAGCGGTGTGGAGATGTTTGTGGGATTGAAGGGTTGTGAAGGGGTCGATGTTGTGGTTGTGTTTGTGTTAGGAGTTAGGGAGGAGGCGGCGGCCGCGACGGCGGCGCGTTGCATGAACTGGGATGCGGTTAGGTTAGTTTTGGGAGTACTAGCAATTTCGAAGGACGTATGTATGGAGATTATACCTTCATGGTCAGCAGCCGCGAGGACATTGTTTTGGGGGATTTTGAGGTCGACATGGTGGTGGATATTGGTATACGGGCGGTTTAATGGGAAGGAATTTCAAAACTACGAGTGGAAGGGATATGCGTTCTTTAGAAGTATGCGACCATTTCTCGCCAGCAAGAACTTCGCAGCAATATGTGTGTGGTGCAGCAGCTGTAGATATACGCCAGCATCTGGATGCCGTAGTTATTTATCTTTTTTTCGTGGATGGTTGGCCAGGCCAAGGAACGCAAGCCGATTGGCCGCTGACTGCTTCAACCACATCAACTTCCACCATCGTCAATAAATGTACTCTGTCACTGTACAACCAACCAAACGCTCTACGTCGCCATCCTCACTTCCGACAACAGACTAGATACATCCACAATGCTAGCTTCCACACGGTCCCGCCTCTGCTTCGCTGCCCTCTCATCCCCTTCCCGCCTCCTCACCCGCGCATTCACAACCACCGCACCACGCCCATCCGAACCATCTGAGAATGCCATGCCAACCAACGACCCCAATCCGCACAGGAAGTTCAGCCCAATCTCCGTGACCAATGCCACGCCTACAGATGCCATGGGCTCCCAGGACCTCCCCCTGCAAGAATCAGTTGAGCACGCACAGCGCGAGCTGGCCAAGCAGGCACCCAACCGGACCACCATCTGGGCAAAGAGCCAGCAGCCGCGCGATATGGCCATGACTGGACCGCGATTCGAGCAAACTATTATGGAGTACCAGGTGAGGGCGTTTTCGTTTTGACCTAGGTCGTCCCTTTTCTTCCGCCGGGTAGCTGGCCTGCTGGATGTGTCTTTTCAAGTTATGCGTTGGGATGACATCTCTACCAAACACACAATGGATACGCGGCTAAGCGACTTCTACCGTTGATATTATTATTATGACATCAACGTGTTAAAACACCAGGGCCGGGAATGGAATGCGATGTGAAAAAACCCCAACTAACGTCTCTTCTAAACAGCCCCGGCCGTACGCTGCCATCGAATTGATCCACAAGCAGCCCGTGCGATGGACGAAGGAGAAAGTCGTCTCATGCGACGGTGGCGGAGGTCCCCTGGGTCATCCCCGAATCTTCATCAATACAGACAAACCCCAGATCTGCCCGTGCGAATACTGCGGGCTTCCATTCGTACGTATCCCAACACGGAGCAAAAAAGTTGGCTCTTTGACGCTGGGCCGTGAGAAACATCAACTATCTAACACTGATTTGAACACAGGCAAACGAGCACAACCGGAAAGCGCTGGAGGCACAGGGACAGACGTCGTATCCCTTGGAGCCGCTGGGACACCCAGCGGAGGTCAATGAGTCGCAGCGGATTACGCCAGAGGGGTTCGAGCAACGATAGAGAACAAAACCGCATTACAATAGATCCCTGTTTCTTCTTGTTTCATTTTGTCTTTTCAAATATTTCCAAATAGCCCAAATAGCTATGCGTAGCCTTTTCTTTTCTTTTTTTTTTCCTCCCCGTCCCAGTACTAGTTTGCACTAATCCATGTCGCGCATATTGTTCCTTCAGTTTCACCGCCCCGTTATCTGTATACGTATAATTTTTTTGATCCGAGACCAGTGATGGCATGAATGAATCATACGCTCTCTACGGAGATTGCGTGACCTACCTCAGTATATATCTCCTATGGAGAATCGCCCTCCCATGTTGAAGGCTGTCGCGGAAAGTATTTAGGCATTTCCGACTGGGAGAAGTAGCTCGACTTACTATTCCATGCATATAAGCCACCAATCCTCTCTCAGAGCAATTCATTGTAGACTCAGGTATAATTATCTACAGTGTACCTAACTCCAGATTAAACTTTTATTAAACTCCCCGCCCAAAAAAAAAAAAAAAAATTATAAACTACATCTTCTCCCCCTGGATAGTCGCCACAACCTTGCGCGAGTGTTTTCTAGCACGGAATTCTAGATACCAGATGCCCTGCCAGGTGCCTGTCGCCAGCCTCCCGTCGGTGATTGGGATAGTGACAGATGCACCAATGAGTGCAGATTTGATGTGCGCCTGGAGAAGACGACAGTTTGCAGAGGAGTTAGCGGATCAATTCAGAATATCATACATGT
>NW_001813982.1:1139259-1142068 GCF_000149585.1 Histoplasma mississippiense | reverse complement strand
GGATAGCGTACGTTGCATAAACACATATGGACTGTACATACCTTGGCTCAAAAGCTTGCCTCACTGTTTCCGTCCGCTTTCCCCCTTGCGCCAATCCACTCTCGGGTTCAATCAGACCTGGAAACAACAATAAGATATTCCTCCCCTCATCTATGATCGGGGCATGGCAGTAGGAGCATGAAACCTTACACGGTAGATGATGGGCTTGTTGCTTCTCTGACTGGTTGTAGAAATCCAGCCACTGGTGGCCGCGAGTGAAGGCCAAGTCCGATTTATGGAAGATAGCGGCCCACTGGAAAGGGGCGCCTGAGACTGATTCGTTAGTTAAAAGGATCTGAACAGGGAGATTATACCTTTTGCAGGCGTATACAACTACTACTTTCAATATATATAAAATCTTGTTGCCGGATTCGCCAAGTAGATAGGTCGAGCAACTAAATATATGGGGATAGGAGAAGAAACGCGGGACCAACCGTGCAAAACCTGACATCCGGTACAATGGCAGTATTTCGCATCAAGCGGCTTCTCTTTGTTTATCTGATATGCCACTCTCCCACAGTGGCATTTCCCGGTCCAATATACCATGCCAGGTTTCTTGCCATTGTGAGCCTTGATAAATGGCAGTCTCTGTTGCCATTCTTCTATCCCTGAGGATGTTTCCGACGTCATTGGTGAGGTTTCATACTTATACTAGTATGAATAGAAATATCGCAATTGAGGAAATACCCATTTCTCTGCTGGTAATCCCGTAGGATTCATTGATTGTCTTGGATGCTATTTACCATTCTGCGCTTGCCACATCTGGAAGGTTAAGCCCTAGTGGGATTCCTCAAGCAGTGAGGCATGGCTCATAACTTGACTATTGATCTACTCTAACCATTTAATTTGCGAGGATTTTACAGAGTTCATGTATGTCAATAAACCTTCCATATACCTACATCATATGTTGGTATGTTCGGCCAGACGTTTGCGGGTTGAGTGGATGGAGTTTGACAGATTATCAAGGTTATCGACCTCGAAATGCGGAATTGAACGACCAAACTGAGTGTCGAACTTCGTAAGAGCAGAAGCCATTCTGGCAAAAACGCCACGTGAATCACTGAGAACTGAAACCAAAGAGATAAAAGAAGATAAAAAAGATTCATCCAGCATTGATGAAACACAGCATTGCTATCCAATCCTGAAAATTGCAATAGGATAGATGCAATAGACGCAGCGTTTAGTTTATCATTTTTCCGAATCTTTCAACGCCATAACTGCCTAAAAGAAAGACAGAAATAAAAAGGGCATGAAAATAAATTAAATAATAAAATACATTACTGCCCCTCAACACCTTCCATCCCCGTATCCCCCTCCTGGTCCCCCACGCCATTCTTATTATCTTCTCCCATCGCGCCATCCTCACCGCTCAATAACACCTTCGTCTGTGGCATTCCCCCGCTGCTGTCAGGGCCCGGCTGCTCCCCCGGCGTCACCGCAACCACATTATCATTCTCATCCACAAACTCAAAGTTATATCGTGACAGCAGGTGCGGGATCGCTGAGAGCTGGGGTCCATACCGTGCCGTGTTATCGTACAGCTCAAAGAGGGGTACAGCAAGTAGCTTCATGTTTTTTGGGACGGATAGAACTTCTGTGATTTCTTATTAATACCGTATACCTATACATATATGTAACATATATGTAACATAAATATACATATCAGGACATACTCTTCTTCGGCAACTGGATGAAATATAGCTTCTTGCACTCCTTTGGCCGTGTCACATGGCCGGGGAGGAATGGGTACATGAACGTCTCGAAATTCGGCCGCCACCACTGCGCCAGCGTGTCGCCGATTTCCCAATCGTCATTTACCCCCTCACCACTAAACTGTGAGCCAACGGGAGCTAAGCGCTCGTTCAAACGCGTTTTGAACCCTTCCACCTCGTCGTCATCGTGGTGCAGGTAGTCGCCTGGTCTGCAGAGCATATCAGCATATCAATCGGCTATTTCCAAGGCACCTTCCATATCTGCATATGGTTAGGGATATATACGCACAACTTGAAAAATGCATTGGCAATTTGCAGCATCAGTACGTGTGGATGGTTATGTTCATGGCAGACCAGCACGCCCTCGCAGGTCCGCCGCATGCCATACTTCTCATAGTGCTCTTCCAGCCGTTTTAGCCGCGCTAAAACCGACGGGTCTTCTTCCGGTTGCGTCTCTTTGGTGCCGAATGTGTAGTTTGAGAGCGGGTAGAGGCGGATGGTGGGTGGTTGTTTGGCGGAGAACCCTTGTGGGAGGATAGGCCTGGGAGAAGCTTGAATTAGTTGGTAATTTTCAATGAGAGAGTTCAGAAGAAGAGAGCACGAGGGGGGTGTGCTATTGCTTAGGTGCTAGGAGCTATGCAAGTAACAGGACATCAACTCACGGATTGGAGCTCTGCAGCGCCGTCGCTGTTACTGTTGACATTCTATCAAACTCTACTTTCTATTCGGTCCCGCTCTTCTCTTTTTCTTAATTTCCAGATCTAGTGATGCAATTTCTGTGCGCAATTGATTGGCGCGACGGCTACTAGACTCTGGGGAAAGGAATTCGCTGCATTAGATCGTGCGTGGTTTGCCAGGAATGATGAAGTTGTCTGGTGGATGGATAGACATCCCTTCAGTTGCCTTTCTGCTTGGCCAGATGTGGGAGCTAACATAAGCACGCTAAGGGCGACTAGGTTTAGTGTGAAACGTCCTAGACGCATTTGCCGAACCGCGGCTAGTACCCGCGAGGTCACGTGGTTCGATCCTGGTGTAGGAGGATAACGTTGGTTGTTATT
>NW_001813982.1:1137384-1139159 GCF_000149585.1 Histoplasma mississippiense | reverse complement strand
CATGATTCTTTGCGGATTGGGCGTGAGATAAGTCCTACATAGGGCGTTGTCAAAAGATGAATTGTCATAACTTTGACCATGGGCAGCTTGTTGGATAGCTTTTGATGATACTCATATTCAACTCCTGAGTAGTGAGATTGCCAGTTGGATAGATGATGTTGAACGTGGACATGCAACAGTTAAAAATCCCTCAAGAAAGATGACAAAAAGATTAATGAATAGAAAGGAGAAGAAGGAACAAAAAAGCGAATCTATCTCTGCTTCTAATCCTTCTATACAGACACCTCAGATGCCAGCAGTTATATTTCCTCCCTCAACTCCTTCTTCATCTAATATTGTGTCTCCAAGTGAGATAATCAATGTGATGGTGATGAAATATATTATGGAAGGAATGGGAGGCATGGGAGGACTGAATTCAAACTTGTCATCGAATTCAAACTTGCCATCGAATCCCAACCTGCCGTCGAATCCGAACCTGCCATCGAATCCGAACCTGCCTCCTATTCGAAATAGTCCAATCCCTCAGTTTGGTGAACACGCGGATCTGTTTATTGATGAGTTCTTCAACTGGTTGATGACAGAGAGAGACCTCGAAGAGCAGAAGCTCTTTTAACTGCAAAGAGCATTATTCAGAATGAAGGATTTGAACTGGATCATATACGGACAATGACAAATGAGCAGGTGGTTCAGTTGAATATTGGAATGGGTATATTCTCGATAATAAGAAATGGGTTAAAGAGTCCTATCTGGCAGTCACAGTTGAAGGAGATTAAATTGTCTTTATCTGCTGTTTGTAATGATGACAGCAGACCTCATACTGCTTCTGCTTCTGAATTTGAAACTTAGATATTATATATCATCATAATTGAATTGCAATCTGAATCTTTTTAAATTTTACAATACTATCCTATATGAGCAGATCTGAAATATCCTCTTGCATCTTCTTCTCCCATGAAATTCTCAACTGCATGATGCAAGAAGGCTTCAAAATCCCCATCAAACTGATTCTCTAACTGACATCTGTATCTTCTAATCCATTCTTTCAACGCGTGAAATGACTCCTCTATAGGATTATAATCAGGAGAATATGGAGGTAAGAATGAGGGTGGATATCAACATCAAATTCATCCTTCACAAAGCAGACAGCCTCATCGCGATATGCAGTTGGATATGCCTCAAAAAAGTCCTCCAAACCTGACAAGATATCCGGTGTGATCTTTGGCTTTACACCCCATGTTGAATGAGGACTTCTAGCAGTTCCAAAGCAGCGAATATTTCGTTGGATTCGATATACAGTGGCCAGATGGCACTCAATGGTCCGCGCAATCTGAGCAGGCATATAACCATCGTTTAGAAGGCGTACGATCTCATTGGTGGTAAATTCGCTGAGCTGGGAGGGCATATTGGCAGATTTGATGATAAAGGTGCGTATTTGAATGGATTGGATGATATTTGAATGATTTTTAGAGATACGTGGATATTTTTGGTTATTTCTGCGGTGTTTTTGCTACTATTTTTCAGGGGGGTGTCAGAAAATTCTGGTTTTCGCAAGGCTTTACGTCCGCCACAAATAGTCAAAACATGCCATTTATGTCCCTCCACAGGGTCTAAATGCCAATGATAAATTAATACCTATTTAAATATGGAGAATAGTATTTATATATTATGGGCTGGCTACCAAAATTTAATATATATACCAACCTCCCTCCATGTCCCTTCCTCCATTAAGATCACTCAGAATTCATTGTCTCCCTCCGCCCCATTTTCCGGCTTGC
>NW_001813982.1:1135030-1137284 GCF_000149585.1 Histoplasma mississippiense | reverse complement strand
ATTATTATTATTATATCTTCCGTTATACTCGTATGCAAGCAGTGCTTATGACGAGTTCTTGTGTAATGTTAAATACAAGTTGGTTATACAAGAGGAATGCTTAGTGTTGAATGATATCAAGAATAAAACAGAAACATAAAAAAATTAATAAAAGACAGAATTTGATAATCACAATACAGATTTTCAACTCAGAAATAATAAATTAAATCAGATAATAGATCTATCTGAAGATATCAACTTGACAAATTCACATCTCTTTATTTTGAAAGCTGAGAAGTTGGCTTCAGATGTAATGTTGTTTCTTTATAAGTTTCAAACTCATACATCTTAAATCCCCATACCAAGGCGCTATCTGATGGCTGCATTACCCACTCAGCCACCGGGGTAAAATTGCTGTTGAGACTGTTGCAGAGATTTCAGTACTATTTTGAAAAGATCAAAAACTTATTTATTTATTTTGATTCAGAATCTCTTTAAATTAAATTGATTATAAATGATTCTCAATTATTTACAACTTTTATATCAAAATGTAAAAAGACATTATATTTACAATCAAGAATTCTTCAATTCTTCTCCTCTGTTATTGAATAAAAATTCAATTCAGAAGTGAAGAGTGATTAAATTGAATATATAATGACAGAGAAAGATATGACAACTTTTGATTCAATATATGATATTAATAAAATGTCAAAATATGAGAAATCTGAAAATGATATGCTCAGTTTTATACTGATATCTATACTGAATTTTAATGATATGATGATTATGACAGCAGCAGATTTCATTGCATTTTGTGAATGATTGATATCAACACACACATTGTCATCTTCTTCATCTTCCTCATCATTTTCATTTTTTTTAAACTTTATGTCAGAAAAAAATCTGAATATATTGATTTATAAATATTAGAAAAAAGCACAGATCTCATTGAATATAAAATTCATCATCATATTTAATAATATCAATTATTAGATGTGAAAACTGACATTTTTGTTGAATGCAGAAATGATCAATGATGCAGATATTTTTAATAAAAATTAATAAAAATCATTTTAAAATTTATCATCATTTAATCAATGATAAATCAGTACAGTCCACGTGTCTGACTCAGCTGATATGGTTTTGACTGCCGGCATTGTATCTACGCGTGCTCTGCTTTGTTTTCCTCTCGTTTGCCCTTGTCTCTATCGGCTCAAATGCTTCTTCTTCCTTCTTTTCTTTGCTCTCTCTGTCATTCTCTGCTCTTTTCCTGTCACAACCTTCTTCAGTGCTCTCTCCTTCATTATTTACCTTGTCTGTCTTTCTTCTGATGTTAGAAGCACAGACAGCTTTCTGATCAACCGAGACAGGTATCCCTCTCTGCTCACTATAAAGCCTTCCAGGCACGGCAGCGGCGGTCCCCTCAGGGAACCACACTATAGCCCCACCATGAATGGCCATACGTCGGGCCAGAAGTGGATGCGCAGCTCAGAAAAATCCTTTGCAATGAGCTGAGTCTTCTCAAGAGTTGCCACCTGGATTCTGTTTTCTCTCTCTGTGTACATAGAAATCTCTCCAGCGTAGCACGTCTCCATGCCCTTCGGGAGGCTTCTGAAACACGGGCGCTGCCCGTGTTTTCTCCGGGACGTTAAACCTATACATACATACATACATACATAATCTCAGCAATGTTTTATTATCATCATTCATATTATCTACAGATTGATTTTGCAGTGGTTCTGCAGTGATATTTGAATTGATTGAAATTTGATAAAAATATCTTCATGAATCTGTGCTTTCAATTCATTGAGGCATTGTTGTATGTGCAGAATAGCTAGCTGTTGCTCTCTGCTACACCTTGCTATGCTCCATACCCACTCTGCTCACTTGCCTTACATTACATCATATCATGTCAACACTTGCCTATTAGAGCAATAGCTAGACATCATCCATGAGCATAAATAGCTCATGTCATGACATAGATAGAGAATCAAGCTTATTACACCTTACAGAGTGCATCAAATGATAGTATGTCACAGAGCTTCACTTTACACAAGCTCCGCTTCTGAGAATCCTCCGGATTGAGTACTCCGCACGCCAACACACCCACGAGTCCGCTAGCCCGGCTAGTTCAAACCTCAAGAGATCAGGTCTCCATCAATGCAATCTCTATCTCAGCTCAGAGACGCTCTACCATCTGAGACTCGCAGTGCTGTCTGCAGGACGTCATTGAGAGAGTCTTCAAGCTCAACACCTACCTCACCAGCATCTATCT
>NW_001813982.1:1057238-1133362 GCF_000149585.1 Histoplasma mississippiense | reverse complement strand
GGAGGTCAGACTATGACAAAGCACAGAAATGGACTTCATATTTCGCGCATGACAACACTGAACAACTCTACCCTTTCACTACTGATGATGCTGACAAGGCAGAGTCAGCACAGCATAGCACTGATCTTATCATCTCTTGTAAACACTGTGATGCATCTTTCCCCTTCAACAACTGCTTGCACAGACATATTACCTCTCATATTTCTTCATATGCAGATTTGTCAAACACAGTTCAAAATAATTATCTAATCATTAATCACAAGACAACACTCATTGTAATCTCTACTAGCTGTGTGGGACAGCATCAACCCTCTGATGCAGCCTTCCACTTATGAAGATACATAACTGCAGAAGTATATGTCAAAAGCTCTATCATTTTAACCTCTATCTGCCTTGATTCAGACTACATCATGAGCACGATCAGTAAGAGTGGCTACTCACTCAAGACCCACACATAACCATCCTCCCCACCACACTTGTCAAGATCAAAGGACTCGGTGATCAATTGCATGAGTTCACAATGTACACCAACCTCCCTTTGCACTTCCCAGGCAAGGACGCTGATGGCAATGACATCATCATCAAAATCACCCATGAAGTTCACATAATTAAAAACCTCAATGTCATTTCTCTCATTGAAATTGATATCTTTAGATCTAAAGAATTCTTGCTGAATTTTCAGCTCTGTAGAGCAATCATACACTTCTACAACAACATCATCATCACATTGACAGTTACATCAAAGAGACACCGGCTCTCAAGCAGAACTATTTTTGCAAGTACAGACACAATCATTCCCACCCACTTCTACATGCTCATACTCATCAAGTTTAAGGGCGCACTTCAGACAGACTGAGACTACTCCTTCATATTTCATATATTACCAGCTATAATCTTCGCGGCAGTTGCCGACCACCGACTCTTTCATATCCCCATACAGAACACCTCCTCCAAACCACTCACAGTCCCGCAGAACATGCATCTAGACATTCTAACTGAGTTCAACATGACTCACGGAGCTCAAATATCACACATCGAAGCTTTAGCAACCACCTCAACCACTCCATCCCCAACCAATCCACTACACATAGAGCATATGACACCCCTAGATGTTACCATCTACAGCAACAATGACACAGCAGTCAGACTGTCAGATGTACTGCATAAGTACAATATCTGAAAAGACAAGGAGAACATCACTCAAGTAGACTGAGAAAGATGAATATGAGTCCCTCTTAAAGAGAACTGAGAAGTCAATTTCAAGAAAATCAGAGTTTACCCTTTATCAATCTGTAATAAAAAAGTAATAGACAAAACATTTAATGAACTGCATAACAAAGACAGAATGGCTTGGACAACAGATCACATACCTTTCAGCATCTCAATCTTCATTGTTTGACAAACAACCCACATACAAAATAAGTCAGTTGAAAAAGACTGAGTAGTCATTGATCTACATGATCTCAATAAAATAACTGAAAGAGATAGCTATCTGATGCCACTACAAGCCAACATTCTAAATTGCATGATCAGTAAAAAGTTCATCTCAGTATTGAACATCATCAAATGATTCTACCAATGGCACATGCATTCTGAGGACCAGCACAAGCTCACAGTCATTAGCTATAGAGATCAAGAACACGTTAAAGTTGCTTTTATGAGATTTTGCAACAGCTCTCAATATATCCAATATCAAATAGATTATGAGCTCTGTGAACATAAACAATATATTAGAGTTTACATTGATGATCTCATTATCTTCTCTGACACACTAAACAATCACATACAACATCTGTATGCTATTTTCTCCATTCTGAGCAACTTAGGAGTCGCACTCAACTCTGAGAAATCATTCATAGATTTCCCCACGATCACTCTGCTGAGCCAGTGAGTGTTCAGAATGGAACTTACTACAGCAACTGAAAAACTCACTGCAATAGCAAAATTTATCTTCCCGACTACCCTCAAGGACCTGAAAACATACTTGGGGGTCACCGGATGGCTATGTAACTATATCCCATACTCCGCACACATTGTCGAACCGCTACAACTATGGAAAACACTACTACTCAAGGAGGCCCCAAATAAAGAAATGAAACAGAGGAACTTTGTGCAAAAGATGCACAAGACTGTGCTTATGACATCTACTAAGGCAGAAGAGGATGCATTCAACTGTCTACAGCAGACTTTCATCTCACCCACCTTTTTAATGCATCATAACATCAGCAAAATACTCTACATTGAAATCAATGCATATAAGAAGCAGGGGTTCAGCGCCTTTTTATACCATACAAATCTACTTTCAGATTGACTGAAGAACAAACCACCATCTCAGAATAATATCAAGCCCATCATATTTCTCAGCAAGACATTATTCAATGCAGAATGTAAATTCTGACTGACAGAATTGAAGACAGCTGAGCTAGTTTGAGCTCTGAAACAAATTCATCACATTGTCAAAGCCTCTTGAGCTTCAGTTATTGCCTTCTCAGACCACTCAGCAACAGCTGATATTGTCAAACAGACATTTCTGATATCATTCTTTACAGACAAAACAAACTTACACTTTATCTGCACCACTGAGTATATTCAGTGGTTAGAAGTACTTGTTTTCCACAGGTCAAATCATCAACACATCATCCCAGACACTCTATCAAAGCTTCCAAGCTCACATCAGCCCCGAGGTCAAGATGATATAATCGATGATCTTCACACCCAATACAGCCAGACGGAGGACGCCTATCGGACCCCAGTACTCAACTTCACAGCTTGCCTTATCCACATGAGTTCAGAAATCAAAAAAGCCATCATAACAGAATATAACAGAGACCCACACTGAGCAAAGATTAAATCAGCAATAAGAACAAATGACTTATTCCTCATCTCTATCAACCTTTCATACAAAATCCACAATGATCTACACTACACTGTGGATTACAACAGTACAAAGAGACTTGTAATTCCCTGATTCATGATCATGGATGTACTTCAGCTCGCACACGGCGAGATGCACACTGGCAAATTTAAGATGATTGAAAGACTGCGACCACTATGCATACACCGCCTTAGAGTGAGTGTCTCTAACTTCATCCATCATTGCTCTAAATGCCAAGTAAACACCCCCAAGAATCACCCACCTTACAGCAACCTACAACTGATCGGCACCCCATCTATCCTATTTCATACCATCACCATGGACTTCATCCTAGGCTTACCACCATCACTCAAAAAGCACAACACTATACTATCTATTACTTGCAAATTTACAAAACAAATTGCTCTAGTCTCAGAAAAGAATATCTGGAATGCAGCTAACTGAGCTGCTGCATTCATCAAGAGACTTGCCTTGACAGATTGAGGATGGCCCTCATATATAATCTCAGACAAAGATCTGAAATTCCTCAGTGACTTCTGAAAAGAGATCTTTCAGAAGTCTGAAACCAAGCTACTCTTTTCCACAACCAGCCACCTACAAACAAATGGTCAAAGTGAGCGGACAAATTTAACAGTTGAAATTGCATTACAGCACATGTTAATTTTACATTTGAGAAAAGCTCCTGCCCTTTCTGCAAGCTGAACTCAACACTGTGGTGAACACCTCCATCAGCAAGAGTCCCCTACACCTCGTCTACAGTATGGAGATCACGCACCCTTTCAACAAACTCAACCCCTTCCATCTCCGCCAGCAAGACTTTTCAGTCAGATGAGAAGTGGAAGATGCGCTGAAATTTGCAGCCATATGAATGAAGAGTGTCTATGGTTGTCACCATAAACCCATAGAATTCAAGACTGGCGATGAAGTGTACATCCAGTTGCATAAAGGCTACCACGTTTTAGACAAGTACTTTAATCACAAGCTATAACAACAAAGAGTCAGCCTGTTTAGAATTGCTCAGAAAGTTGGCAAACTCACTTATCATTTCAACTTACCACCTCACTGAAAGATACACTCAGTCCTCTCAGTCACTCAGCTGGAACCCTGTCCATCCAAGAACCTCTACAACTGTCATAAAAGACAACATCTCCCACCTCTAGTCAATGCACCCACGGACAACCCCCTCTATAAAGTTGATACAATCGTCGACTGCTGAATAGTAAAACACAGAGGAAAGACAATCATTGAATACTTCATTCACTGATCAGAATATGAGTCAGAATATGATGTCTGAGCTAGGCAAGACGACATGAATTGTGATGAGCTCATACGGAAATATGAAGCCAACCACTCCCAGCCTACAAAAGCCGCGCCAATAAAGGACATCAACAATATAAATCAGTGTAAAATCACTGCTAGATCAAAGTGTAAGGAAATCATCAGAGTCATAAAGAACTTACTGTTCACATTCATTCTCTTTCTTTAAACTCTAAGCAACTATTACATCAATTGCTCTCAGCCCCTCTACACACCTATTCACTTCCCCTCAACAACACAACTCTAACCTCACTACTCATAATGCCTCTCACATCTCAACCTCAATTCCCTCCTCTTTTCCCCATCACACTCAGCATCTTTCACTTTTTACAACAACTTACAACCTTCTTCAACAACCCTTATTTCACCTCCTCATCATGGTAAACTCCCTTAGAGACTTCATTGAGAGGCTTCAAGCTCATTATGACTTGCTCTCAGATCATGAAACAGACACATCAACTATCAGTTCCTTTTCATGATGGTCAATTGATTTCACACCCACGCCAACAAAGAATCAAAAAGACCGCAGCTGCTCAAAACCACTCACCCACTTCACATCAAACAATTCATCAACACAGAAAGATAGGGAATGGATGGATGACTGGATTCTTATAAAGTTGAAGAACTACACACACTTCGACGCCAGATTTCTGTTCTATAATGAAATAGCACAAGGCGACTACCCACCTCTGTACTGCTTGCCTTGTAATGAACAGTGCCAAATCCTGCTAGACATCATAAAAAACAAAGATTTCACAGTAAAGAGCTTGAGCACCTTCTAGCTAATTGATTTTGACTTTGATGACAAGCTGTGTAAAGACAGAACCAGCTGAAGCATTAGAGATGACATCTATCACAAGACAGTGTATGAATTCCTGTCCTGCAGCAGTGGAGAACAACCTATGCAATGCTGTTTACACACTCTATGTAATGCTGTTCACATACTCTAACCACTGTAAAAGCATCAGTCAGAAATGCCAAAAGAGCACCACATGTGTCTACATCAGTCACCATGCCCATACCGACAACTATGAAGGCACGCGAACCAGCAGCCTGTAATGCACTCGTTTATTATTTCCTTATTATTATATTATCTTTGTTTATATCTTCGTCTATTCTTACCTCTTTCCATTATACTCTCGCTACCACTATTTCTATATGTATATATATATGGATGCATGTGTTTCGCACATCTTCTTTCTCTTTCTTTTCCTCTTCAGCGATTAGCTACAACTACAACTACAACTACAACTACAACTACAACTTCAACTATACTACTACTATAATTATTATTACTATTATCTTCTACTACACTATATACTATCTTCTACTATTCACTCTTCACACTGTCATCACCCCTCACACAGCCACAGAAACCCTTGCCAAACCAACTGCCTGCAAAGACAAACAGCAAAAACACCTTTTTGTAGATTCAGACAATGAACAGCCAGACACAGACAACCTGCTCACAGAACTGAACCAAGTCAAGCTCGAACTTCAAGGCTTCAAAGCTGACTGAGACACAGAAGTATAACACCTTGCAGCTGATACAGAGCATCATTGCACCATGGCGCAGAAGTACAAACTAAAATATGATCAGAAACTTCAAAAAAGAAAAAGTCAACAGAATAAAAATCTTGTCAGACATTTGAAGGAAACTATTCTCACTGATTATACTGCTAATCTAGTTACATTTGAGTGCTATAGCGAAGCCGCGCGCATGCTGACAGATGAGAAACACATTAGCTCATCAGACATCAAGGCAAAGCTGAAATGACAGAAATATGATTACTTCAGATTACACTCACTCACCTTTGCTGCCACAGCTCTCAGCTATGATGATATCATGATAGGTGTTATAACCAGGTCTACAGCACTAATTGAAGTGAATCTGCTAGAAAACTACAGTATTGACACTGACATATTCAACAGTCAAAACACCGCCTACACCGCCCTCGCAATGATACAAGAACATGAAGACCAAACAATGACCACCTTAGTATCAGTTAATGTGTCTACCACATCCACCTTCACCTTTATAAACGCCCCTGCGAACTCGGATGATTCCACAAATTAATCTCCATCATTCCCTTGCTGACCTGCTCTTATCCCTTTTTTCTGCTATCTCACTATGCATTACCATCTAAGTTTTTCCACACCTCTGACACCTGCAATCTACTAGCTCATGATAAAATTGCTTATGCACTTAACTTTCTATGTTAGCCTACAAGGGCGTATGCCTTTTCAGGCCGGGCAATTGCTACACCTTGTTATGCTCTATGCCCACTCTGCTCACTTGCCTTACATTATATCATATCATGTTAATACTTGCCTATTAGAGCAATAGCTAGACATCATCCATGAGTATAAATAGCTCATGTCATGACATAGATAGAGAATCAAGCTTATTACATTTTACAGAGTGCACCACTCTCATTCATAAATTTAATTGTTTAACTATTGCAATTGAGCATTGTGATTATTGAAGATGGTAGAGGATTCAGATTGATTTTCAAAAGATTTTGTATATATTGAAATCATCTTATATATTTTAACTAACATTGTGTGTTTTGTTGTAGATGTGCATAACAACAGACTATTCAAATAAAGTTTAGAGTGATTAGAATTGTAAAAGATAAGTTATAAGAGTAATTACAAGAATAGTGTGAAGTACATATATGTCACACCCTTGGTTGTGCCAAGGCCCCGTGACGGCTCCACACGGCCCATCGTTTCCCTCAGATAATCCCATCTATCCCATGACATCACGCAGGTGTCCGAACCGGTTTCCAACCACCCTATGACATCATTCGGATGCAATAGAAGAGGATCCGATTGATGAGATATGAGAATCCTGTTTCTATACGGGGTCTGGATTCCTTCTGGCAGATCAATGCAGCGCCACTGCGGAGTTGCTTCGGCTACCCTCGCTTATAGAGTGAGGGGAGGATGGCTGCCCGTTGTCTATATAGAATAGCTAGATGCTGGCTCTCTATTCCAGGAGCCAGCGATTCGTCTTTTATCTTTTGACAATAAGATACCAGAGTTACCACTGTCCTCATACAATATTCATAGTGTGCCGAGTACCTCTGGTAGTTCAGTATTTGTATAGTATTCTACGAGTTCGCGGTTCAAGCGAGATAATCAAGCCCACCCATAAGGCTTCCCATTATATACCATCCTCCTCTGTGCCGCTGCCGAGTAGCAATCGCCTCGGCGCCGTCACATTACAATTCGAATCGCTCGACCTGGTTACACGTTTGAATCAGTCGAGCTCTATTGATCGATATGGCCCCACGCACCCGTGCTGGGACCGCACCCTCTGGGGGAGCCTCCACGTCGTCCCCTAGAGCGCGTACACCTCTACCCCGGCAGGAATCTGAGATTCCTGAACCCGCCGCTCACCTTGGCATGGGCCCTCCAGCCGCCCTGCCACCGCCGCGGCCCCTACACTCCTATGTCTACAATGGAGATAAAGGGATCAAGGTTGGAGATCCGCCGAATTACAAGGGCAAGACGCTGTCTGAATTCCACAGCTTCACGAGGGCCCTTGAACGGAAATTCCGCCTTAACCTGAGCCAGTTTAATACCCATGAGGTACGAGTCATATACGCCGCGAGCCTCCTCGAAGGCACCCCTGCAACTACATGGGCGACCAAGGAAAGGGAGCTTGAGCGTAGCAATGCTGCCATGACATGGGAAGAATTCAAGAACTTCCTTCTGGACCAGATTGAAGACCACCGTAACCGCGCCTTCACGGCGGCGCAGCGGTTCAACTCACTACGTCAACGAGACGACGAGAATCCTTCCGATTTCAATGCAAGATTCGAAGAATATTGGGAGGAACTGTCTGACGATTTGAATCTATTGAAAACGCAGCTTTACCTCGCGAAGCTGACTCATAAGGTGCGGACGACGATATCGCAATATCAAAGTCCGCCCACCAATCGCACCGAGCTTGTCAACCTGGCTTCTCGAATCTATTTGAATAATCAACACCATGAGAAGAAGGGGGACAAGACTCCCTCAAAGCAACCGACAACAGGATCAAAACGGCGCCATGACGGCTCCGGTGCGGATGATGCAAAGAAGAACTCAAAGCGTTCCAGTTCTTCACTTACTGCAAAGGAACGCCAAAATAGACTGGATAACAACCTTTGTTTTAACTGCGGAATCTCAGGCCATTTTGCCAGTGATTGCCGTAAGTCGAAGAAGGGAAGGAACCGAGGAGATACCTCCTCGAAGACGACTCCCATTCTGGCAAATGTATCCACTGAAGATAAAAAGGAAAAACCCAAGGAGGATTGACAATCCTCACGACTCCGAGTCCATGTAACCTTGAAGATGAATACCCCATCAGGGGAGGTGCCAGTGAGGTGCCTAGTCGACTCCGGGGCGGACGCTAACTTCATATCCTATTCCTTTTCACTCATGAAGGGTTGGAAAAAGATAGGTCCGCCGGGCCACGCAAAGTTTACAGATGGAACAAAATGCCACCGATTCGGCATCATTCAAACAAAGTGTGAGGCCACGGACTCTGAAGGAACCTCCAAGGGGAGCAGTCTGCTCCTCCACGCTGTCAACATCATAGATGAGGACGTCATCCTAGGTCTCCCGTGGTTGAGAGAAAACAATCCTCTCATCGACTGGGTCACTCAGGCGTGGCGGTACCGCCTCACCGACGAAGAGGCAGCTATAGAGGAACCCGAAGAGTTCCATCGGAAGAATCTCGAGGATAAGATTGAGTCGATATACTGTGTAGCAGGTGACTTGGACTTGGAGGCAGGCGGAGAAGCCGCCACCCTCACTGCCAGATTAGCAGTGATGTCTGCCACTGAAGGCGGACGAACGCAACGTCTCTTCACAGATTACAAGGACGTTTTTTCAGAAAAGGAAGCAGCGAAGTTTCCTGATACCAAAGTGCGACATAAGATCCAACTTGAAGAGGGCGCGACAGCGCCGTACGGACCCCTTTACAATTTGTCAGTAAAGGAATTGGACGTTCTGCGCAAATATCTTGAAGAAGCGCAGTCAAAGAACTGGATACGCCCATCGAAGAGTCCAGCGGGGGCACCTATACTATTCGTGCCCAAGAAGGACGGTAGGCTGCGCCTCTGCGTAGACTACAGGGGCCTCAATAAGGTGACGGTTAAGGATCGCTATCCACTACCATTAATTGATGAGATGATCGATCGATTATCCGGAGCAAGGGTGTTCTCGAAGATTGACATACGGGACGCCTATCATAGAATAAGGGTTAACGAAGACGACATTTGGAAGACAGCTTTTCGTACCAAGTACGGCAATTTTGAATATCTCGTTTTGCCTTTTGGTCTTTGCAACGCTCCGGCCACCTTCCAGGCCTACATAAATGAGGCACTGCGGGGCCTTGTCGATGTCTCCTGCATAGTATACTTGGACGACATCCTAATCTTCTCGAAAACGGAAAAAGAACATGATACCCACGTTCGGGAGGTGTTGGATCGCTTGAAGCAACACCAGCTCTATGCGAACACTGAGAAATGCTCGTTCTACACACAGGAGATTGATTTCTTAGGTTATATTGTTGGGGTTGATGGCATTTCAATGGACAGGAGCCGGGTCTCCGCCATCGAGGACTGGCCGGCGCCGCGCACGTACCGCGAGGTGCAGGTATTCCTAGGGTTCGCGAATTTCTATAGACGGTTCATCTATGCGTATTCGCGGATTGCTGCCCCCCTTACAGATTTGTTAAAGGGAAGTGTTAAAGGCAGGAAAACGGGACCGTTTATCCTTACCCAAGACGCTGTGAGGGCGTTTGAAGAATTGAAGCAAGCTTTTGCAGATGCCACGATGTTAAATCACTTCGACCCCGGCCTACCCAGTCAGTGTGAAACTGATGCATCTGGGAATGGTGTCTGCGGAATCTTTTCGCAGTTGACACCGGAGACTTTCCAACGTTGGAAGGATCGGGGGTTAATAACCTCTGGAGATACAGGCAATGGAATGCCTGTAGGAGAAGGCTTTTTCACAGAACCTACAAGGCGCCGTGAATGGAGACCAGTGGCCTTCTTCTCCAAGAAGCTATCGCTCACGCAAAGAAGGTATGATACTCATGATCAAGAGATGTTGGCAATAGTTGAATCCTTTAAGATTTGGCGACACTACCTTCAAGGTTGCAAGTATCCGGTGCAAGTTCTCACCGACCATGCAAATTTGCGTTACTTCTTGACAACAAAGAGCTTGACAGGACGTCAAGCCAGGTGGGCGGAGCTGCTTTCGGAGTATGATTTCTTTATCCGATACCGTCCAGGTCGGCTTAACCCCGCCGATGCGCCATCAAGGCGACCCGATTATGATATCGTTGATGGGGATGAGGATCCTACAAAGGGACCTCTACCATCACTGCAGAAGAAACTGGCTGCAGGGGGTTGGGGTTCTCTAAAGCTTGGGAACGGCGCCGGTAAGGCAGCTGCGCGACCCTATACAGGTGGAGGAGAACTCGGGTCCCCGCAGGGGACTGGCACTGAAGGTCATGAACTTCTCGTGCCACGTTTTGCTGCCATTGAATTGGCGGAAGACGAAACGGTCTACAACCTTCCAACCCAACGGCTTCTAGAATTCATTGGTGAGTTGCAGCAGGGGGACGCCCTTACTGCGGCTCGAATCCAGAAGTTGAAGGAGGAAGGATCCGGGTCGAACTTGGAAGGGGCAAGCCCTGAGCGGGGCGGTGCCGCCGAGGAACCAAGTCGCTGGCAACTAGGGGAATGTGGACTCCTACTGCTAAATGGTTCAGTCTTTGTCCCTCGTAGCAGGGCGGTGCGCCAGGAGTTATTGAGGATTCATCACGATGATCCCCATGCTGGGCACTTCGGATTAGAGAAGACTGAAGAGCTCCTGAGACGTAAGTACGTTTGGGACAAGCTTCGGACAGATGTCAAGGAGTATGTTGAAACTTGTGATGTCTGCCAGAGGATAAAGGTTCCGCGGCACAAGCAGTATGGCGAGTTGGCGCCACTGCCTGTTCCAAAGGGCCCATGGCAGGATCTATCGATGGATTTCATAGTTGACCTGCCGAAGTCGACAAGAGTCAAAGGATATGACTCAATTCTAGTTATTGTCGACCGCTTTGCCAAATATATCCCTACCCACAAGAAGGTTAAAGCCCCTGAATTGGCTGACCTGTTTCTAGATGCCATCATTCGTGATCACGGTTCTCCGAAATCGTTAGTGTCAGACCGAGGATCCCTTTTCACCAGTAAATACTGGTCGGCCTTTTGCTATCACCTTACGATAAGGCGCCTCCTCAGCACCGCGTTCCATCCTCAGACAGATGGCCAGACTGAACGTCAGAATCAGACATTAGAACACCATCTTCGGGCGTTCTGTTCATATCATCAGAATGACTGGCCTAGACACCTTCCGACCGCCGAATTCGCATATAACAATGCAAAGAATGCAACCTTAAAAGTGTCCCCCTTTTATGCTTGTTATGGGTATAATCCTTCATTACCTAGTGACGTCGCGGACGACGTCCTAAAGGGGGGGATAGACAGTCGGAATGTCGAACGGGATCGTGGGACAGAGTACCCCTCGGTGCCAGAAGTAAAAGCTAGATTGGAGCTTCTGGATAGAATCCACGGGGAGGCGGCGAAAAGCATCCGCCGCGCCCAGGAGCGACAGGCGGAATACTATAATCGAAAACACCTTCCAATGAAGTTCTCAATAGGGGATCAAGTGTTACTTTCAGCAAAGAACATCAAGACGACGAGACCGTGCAAGAAGCTCAGTGAGCGATGGTTGGGACCTTTCCCGATAATAAGGGTAGTGGGTAAGCAGGCATATGAGTTGAAACTAACCTCAGGATTCAAATCTATCCATCCTGTCTTCCACATTTCCTATTTGGAACCCTATAAGCAACGACCCGGGGCGGAGCCGCCTCGGCCGGATGGGCTCGAGATTGAGGGTAATACCGAATATCTTGTAGAAGGAATATTGGACAAACGAATGCACTACAACAAAGTTCAATACCTTGTCAAATGGGAAGGTTATCCATCATCCGAGAACTCATGGGAACCGCTTGAGCATTTAGAGAATGCCGAGGAAGAGATCGCAAAATATGAGGTGGCTAGTAGAGACCGCCCCGCTGCACGTCGGAGGTGTGGTTAGGCAAGAGCTGCTGCTTGAGACTTCTTCTTTTTCCCAAAGGGTTTTTTAGAGATGATCTCGCGGTGGTGAGCCGGTGCCTCGAAGACGCTGTAACACTCTTCTCCTATTTTTCCCTAGGGGTTTTTAGGAGTTTAATGAGGTTACGCAGCTCAAAGATCTCAGAGCGGTAGAAAGGAAAAAAGGGATATGAAGAACCAACAATTAATGCAATTTTATTTGGCCTGAGGGTCGCTATTATTCTATAAGGGCCGAAGCCCACGAAGATCGAAGAAAACACCTGAAGGCCTCATTCTTCCACCACCTCACCCCCACCGAACTCCTCCTCCACCGACGGAGTCCCTGGCACCGGCACCTTTGCCTGCCGTGGAGTTAGCGCTGCGGCGCCGCAGGGGGGTGTAGGAAAGTACAACAAAGTGTCAACTTACCAATTTGCAAAGCACCTCAGTCACCTGCTCCAATTGGAGCGAGATCCTCTCCAACAAACGATTTGTCTCCGTGGCGCTTCCAACGGCGGCGCCGGCCGACCCCTTCTTCTTAGGGCCGGCCATTCTGAAGTGTTTTTCCACCTCGGAGACCCACGCTTTCGCCTCCTTCTCCAGACGGGCCTTGGGAACCTCCCCAGAACGGACGGAATCCGCCAACGCCTGGAGATCCACAACTTTGGCCCTGTACTGCTTTGGCACCTATACGCCTTGTCAGAACCGGCACGGCGCCGTTACAGAAGGAGCAGTACGTACAGGAAGGCAGGTGTCGTTGTTTTTCACGCAACGGAAACAGCGTGAATGGGCGGAGGGGCGGGTGCAAAGGATCCCCCCTTCTCGAAGCTGCTTGGCGCAGCGAAGGCAGGTAGCGGTGCCAGCCAGGCGCCGCACCGGGGTTTCCCCACAAGGAGAAAGCAAAGGAACCAAGCTCTCCCTGAGGTCCTCTCCGAACGACCATGCGGGGTCATACATCGCCCTGTTGATTGGCGGGGGGGGGGCGGTGTGACAGCGGCAGGGGGGGAGGAGCAGAACCCCCACAGCTGCTAGGTGTCTCCGCCTCCGCCTCCAACCTGGCCCTTTTGGCCGCGACAGAGGCCGCAGCTGCACCACGTAGACGTTTTTTACCCACTAGAAAACATCAGAATAAGCCCCCTTACTGTCTTCCAAGGACGACGTTCCCATGCACTCACTATTGCAGACCAGGGGGGGGGAGAAAAAGAAGGACTGCGCATTCAGCAGAAGAATCACGTCGAATAAGACTCACCCATTCCTTTATGCCGCGCAGCGCGCGCGCTGCCAAAGCGGTTGGCAACCGTTGCTACACAACAAAGATAATTCCCAATCCGGTAATCTTGAGGCATCGGGACTATGCCTTTAAAGGGGAGGGCATTGTCACACCCTTGGTTGTGCCAAGGCCCCGTGACGGCTCCACACGGCCCATCGTTTCCCTCAGATAATCCCATCTATCCCATGACATCACGCAGGTGTCCGAACCGGTTTCCAACCACCCTATGACATCATTCGGATGCAATAGAAGAGGATCCGATTGATGAGATATGAGAATCCTGTTTCTATACGGGGTCTGGATTCCTTCTGGCAGATCAATGCAGCGCCACTGCGGAGTTGCTTCGGCTACCCTCGCTTATAGAGTGAGGGGAGGATGGCTGCCCGTTGTCTATATAGAATAGCTAGATGCTGGCTCTCTATTCCAGGAGCCAGCGATTCGTCTTTTATCTTTTGACAATAAGATACCAGAGTTACCACTGTCCTCATACAATATTCATAGTGTGCCGAGTACCTCTGGTAGTTCAGTATTTGTATAGTATTCTACGAGTTCGCGGTTCAAGCGAGATAATCAAGCCCACCCATAAGGCTTCCCATTATATACCATCCTCCTCTGTGCCGCTGCCGAGTAGCAATCGCCTCGGCGCCGTCACATTACAATATAAAGAATATTAAGAAAGTAGCAATCTCTATTATTCAAAGCTAATTACTGATCTCTTAAAATCTCAGATATCAGTGAGCATTATATAGACAATGTTGCCACTACACTACAATTGTTCCGTGCCTTTCTTTCGCCATGTATCTATCGCTATGTATCTATTTTCTAATATAGATATCTCTGTTGCGTCTATTATATCCAGTTTGTTAGCAACATGGAAATGATTTACTCTATATTTTATATATGGATGAGAATATCAAATCAACTTCATCTATTCAGCATCTTTGTACCACCTTGAGATCTAGGAAAATCAATATTTTATGATGGTATCAATTTTTATTTTCATATTCCCATTTCTTAGATATGAAGTATCACCTTAAAATCAATTCATTTTTTTTTAAACACAGAAACAATCTGCTATTACTTGATTTCAATCAGAAAAAAAATGATTATTTTTAATAAGATATATCTATATTAAATATTGATTTTTTTAATATAAAAATTATATATTTATATTTTTCTTTTCTTTAGCTACAAGCTAAGATGATTCACAAATATCAAATATATATGATGATTGTGTAATTGAAAGTAAAAGTTGAATAATTTGAAGAATCTATGAAAATCTCAACAATCTCCACAGAAGGATGAACTGTTTCTTCTCTGATGAGAATTGCTCTGAGCACATGACTTGTAATTAAAGTAGTTTAGTGTCATGCTGCTGCAACCGGAGCCATAGAGGGTCTGAGCTCGCTGAGATAAGCATTGGATTTGAAGTTGCAGAGCAGGTTTCCTTTTTAGGCAAAGTAGTCACATGATCACGTGTTGAGATCGCGTTTGCCCAAACCCTTGCAACATTCGAACGTTGATGATAAGTCAAATTTCATTCCGAAACACGAAGAAGCGCAATAAAAAGGTGCTGGGTGCTGGCAATACCTCTCGTGGTTTTCTTTCTCTTTCTTCTATTCCACTCACTGATAACTTTTGGCCTTGGATATTCTGGTTCTGTGTTTCTGTTTCCCGCACTTGGGATATGAACTTGACCGTCGTTTTGGATGATGATATATATGCAGAAATTTATTAAATTGATATCTTCTTAGGAGCACAACTGACTTGTTTGGGTTTGCGTGCTCGGAACCCATCATGCCTGAAGTCATCAGCCTCTTATCATCGCCGTTTTCGGAGACACATCCAGTCCGTCCGTCGCCCGTAACATCCGAGCCACTGACTCGCACAGCTGGCATCCCGTCTGATGATTCAATTTTCGACTGGGGAGACACAAACCCTTCCAAGAAGCGAAAATTGAGTTCCCAGCGCGGCCTGAGCCCTCCCAGACAACCTACCCTTCCCCCGGAAAAACGCCCACTACTCCTATTTTCTGACTTGGAAGAGAGTATTATATCTTCTCCAGGAACCCAATTAGACAATGACTGTAATTCAACGAAAAGCCGTAAATGGAATGGCGACATATCAGACCCTATTGAATTTACATCATCAGCCGCGGATGGGACATCCACGCACGATGGGGGCAATCATGCAAAAAGAACTCCTGCTATCATAACATTAGACGATAGTATAATAGAAACGGACGACCTACCTTCTCCTGGATGTCCGCTGAATATCCCGTCACCAACTATTTTGAAAACCGGTTTGTCCGATAAAACAACGAATCTACTCTTGCGGATTCAAAATCGTTCGTCGGCTGAACCCATCCAATCCAAACAGAGAGTTAGCACCCATGTGTCCAAATCAATACCCTCAAACTCTAGAATGCGAATGCCAGACCCAAACCCAACGACAGGTATAGATTCGAGCTCCCCTCCGCCAGTGCTTCCAACGTCCAAATCAGAAAGGGCACCCAAGATGTCCACTACTTGTAGGGAAATGCGGGAAGCAGAAAGACGAGCTGCAATGGAACGCCGCGAAAAAGAGAGGGAAGAAGTGAAAGCACGGAAGCAAAAATTAAAGGAGCAAAAAGCAAAAGAGAAGCAACTAGCTGCTGACCTCGCAGAAGCCAACAAGCGGAAATTCGATAAGAAAATTTCCACGCCGGAAATGATTATAGACATGTCGACTAGCTTTGAAGAATCCAGCGTTGGCAACCAAGTTACGGAGTACATGCGACATCTCGGAGTGGAAAAGCATTTCGTTTCTACTCGCATACCAAATATCGTTACATGGAGGAGGAAAGTCACTGCTCAGTATGATGATGAGGCTGCACTCTGGGAGCCTTGCCCTCTGACCATTAGAACGGAAACACATGTCCTATGTCTACTGTTGGCACAGGAATTTGTTGACATGTCGATAGCAACAGTAAATAGTGACAATAGCCTCGATTCCCATGTCCTCAAAATAAAACGTACTTATTCCGGCTGCAAACCAATTTATCTCATCGAAGGCCTAGGCATGTGGATGAAGAAGAATAACAATTCAAGGAACAGAGCATACCAGGCATCTGTTCTTCGAGAATTAGAATGTATCCCGCAACTTCAACAACCGCAACAGCCACCCAAACGCCAAAGAAAGCCCAAACAAGCAGCGCTCCAACCTGCGCTAGTCGATGACGACACCATCGAAGATGCTCTGTTACAGCTCCAAGTGCAGCATGGTTGCCTCATCCAGCACACCGCAGCACCGAGTGAGTCCGCAGAGTGGATTAAGAATTTCACTGAACATATTTCCACGATACCCTACGGTCAGGAGCTCATAAATCTGCACGA
Organism: Histoplasma mississippiense; assembly: GCF_000149585.1. NCBI lineage: Eukaryota > Fungi > Ascomycota > Eurotiomycetes > Onygenales > Ajellomycetaceae > Histoplasma > Histoplasma mississippiense. Next base: position 1,116,382 of record NW_001813982.1, on the reverse strand, counting down.
CGCTTCATTCTGCATGGACGCCGGTCAGGTGAAGTCAGGCGAAGATAACGCTGACACATATGTCAAAATGCTACAAGAGATTCAGCGTGTAACCGCTCCGATATCATATGGAATAGCATCGCAATATCCCACTGTGGGAGATCTTGCGACAAAATTGAAGGAGCAAGGGCCCTTACTTCTGGAGGATGTAAAGGTATGTTATGTTCCCTTATATCTGGTGGCCCTATCTTCCGTTTCTTTTACTGCCAGGCCTCAACATCCCTTCCAGACTTCACTTTCCCAATTGTCTCTTAGACACTAAGATTGTTATAATTGAATAATCAATAAGCTAACGGTCAAACCCCCATCTCAGAAATGTGCAAATAGAAGTGGTGCCCTGACAGATGCCCGCGTTGGCCCCGCTATGAGCAAGCGTTTATATAAAGTTTTCACGGGCTTGAATCCATCATCAACCGATATCTGATGGCCTTGTGCATTATATATACCTATCATTAACGATCGCCCCCTTTATTACTACAGCGGCCACGATCTTACTTCATGGTCTGTAACGCTTTCGATAATTAGATCAAAACATAACTCTGGCACCTCTCATTGGAAATTTCTTTGATATATGAATACAGTTTCACTCTCATACCCCTGTTTGTTTATTTTTTTATTGGCATTTCGATTGGGTATCACTGATGGTTTTTTACTTCTTTATATCCTCATGCACCTTTCGCAGTTGCCAACAGGGAAGGGAGGATCGAGGAAAGGGGCCAGGCGAAACAAGAGAAATGAGAAGTTATTGGCTGAGTACGGTAGTTCCCGATCACCCCACCTATTGGACACATCCCGGTAGCAATTATTGAAGAGTTGGTAATCCACAGTCATGACCTGGGTTTGGGCTGTGCTGGTGGTATAAACACACTCATGTATATCTACAAAACACTTTTTAACGCGAAGTCGTCGGTTTCTCTGCATTCGCACTACTCCAACTAACTCAACCCGTAAGAACATTGAAGCGGTTACAAGATTTATGACAGGAGTAAAATTGCCTTAATTAAATCCCTCTCTTTCTCTCTCCCTCTTTCTCCGCTTATATAGATGTACATATCTGTAGCAAACGACCCATTATAACTCATTCACAAATTCTGCTCAATCTAGCCACGCACAATATCTATCTATCTATCTAATATTTGGGGGATCCTTTGACTTTTTCTTCATACTTTGCTCAGATGATTGCTGTTTGACTGAAGCGTTGCATCAATCCCTTGCTACCCTCTAATAAATTGCCTATTCTTCAAAATCCTCAACCTACCAATCCCGGATCCAAAGAGCGGAGCTATCTATCTGTATTTCCATGGGCAACGGCAAATCAAGCCAATTTCCTGTCCATATTATTAGTCTACTTACTATCCATAAGGAGGAAAAAAAATCTATATATATTCCCGAAATCAGGTTGTTATCTATACTATACAACAAAGCTGGGGTGGTAAACAAAAAGCAAAACAAGACATATACAAAAAGAAATGTTCAGAACAGTCCGCAGGGGCCGATCCAAAATGCCAAGCACAACTTATAAGTCCCTGTCCCGTCAGACAAGCCATAATATCCTGCTATGGCTGGCTACTATAGCGAGATAACCAACTACACCCGCATTTCCAAACCTCATCGCTGCGGATCAATCAGACCACAACCCGCCGCCGCCTCCACCCCTTCCACGCAACCGCCCACAACCCAATAGCCACCCAGACACTAGCCGTGCACCCGAGGGCCCAAAACCCATAACAGCGCCAGCCAACACACTGCTGATTCCCATCACCCGTCCTCCTCGCCGCCTCATAGCAGGCAGAGTAAACCGCACCCCAAACCGCGGCCCCCGCTGCGGGAAACATGGCAACAACACCCCAATTCGTTCCGAAGTTCTCCACGCCCCACACGACGGAGATGATGATGGGGACGAGCGCGAAGGAGGCGCCGTAGCCGACGCCCACGAGCGCGGTGGTTAGGTGGAAGGATTGCGGAGCGGAGAGGGGGATGGGTGTGGCGAGGAAGAGGAAGCCGAGGGACAGGAGGAGGGCAGAGGGGAGGAGGAAGGTTAGGCGGGAGAACGTTGTGCGGCGGATGAGGCTGGATTGCGGTTGCTGGGATGCGGTGGGGGAGGAGGAGACGGGTTGGAGGTGGGAGTGGGTTGGGGACGGGGCGAAGAGGTCGGATAGGTAACCGGTTAAGAGGCGGGCGAAGGTGGAGGTTAGGGCGATGGATGTGACGTGAGTTGCCCGGCTGCCAGCGGGAGGTGCAAGGTTGGGAGGGTATGAGGGAGGGGTTAAGGTTGGGATTATGGTGCCGACCTTTTTGTTTAGAGAAGTTAGTGGGGATCGTGTAGAATGGAGAAGACGAGTTACAATAGAAGGAAAAAAGATAATTGTGGGGGAGGGTGAGGGGAATTAGTAAAACATACATTATTTATATATGCCTCCCCAGGGCCCGTTATCAAAAAGAACCCAACAGCAAGCCACCACATTGTCCTATCTTTCAAGAACAGCCTCGTCTCTTGGTTAAGCAGCCAGTCCTTCTTCCTCCGATCCTCTTTCTGGTAGTCGTCCCGTTCCTCCTGCGAAAGCGTGAGGGATTGAGCATCAGTCTCGATGGGTGTGTCGGCCCCGGCCACGATGCCATCCATAGTACCATACGAAACGGACGAAGAAGCCATAGCAGCCCGAATCTCCTCTCTCGAGCGAAAAAAGTCATTTTGGCCAATCATCCCACTCCGCTCCAGCTCCTCCACTGCCTCATCGATCATCTCTTCTTCATCCACAATGCGCAACGCAAATGTCCCACCAACCCCAACGACAATCAACAATATCCCCAGGAAAAGGAAATATTTGAACACATCGACATCGCCCTTCTGCCCATCCGGCCCACGCTCATAGAGCAGGTGACTCCCCACCTGGCTCTGCCACATGCCACTGAGCCCAAAAGCCGCAATAGGCAGTGCAAGCATAATGCCCTTGCGTTTCCCGCGGCCAAAGTTCTTCGCACACGTCGTGACGGCGGCGAGATACATGCAGCATGTGCCAGCACCCACGCCAACAAAGGATATAACCATAACCGCGAAGGGCCAGCCCGTGCCGCCCACGTCAAGCGGCGGTCCGGATTTGTACGTGAATGCCGCGAGGAGGTAGCCACTGCCGAAAAGGAAGGCAGAAATTAACGATATAGGGCCCGGGGTGTATCTATCGCAGAGATAACCGAAAAATGCCACCGGGAGATACATGGAAACCGCAGCGGCGACGGCGACGGCATTGACGCGGAACTGAGAGTAATGGAGGCGGGTTTGGAGGAGGGGTCCGTAGAGGGAGAATGCGGTTATGCTTCCGGCGCAGAGTCTTCATCATATATATCCCCAACGAAGAGAATCAATTAATTGGTTTGTGTATATATGATGGCCATGGAGCAAGCCACTTTATACTCCCAGGAGAGGGGTGATGAAAGATTAGGAAGAATAAAAAGGGCCTAACATACGCACTCCCAACTCCCCATGTAAAGCTCACGACCTTTACCACTTGTCGCTTCCACGTCTTCCTATCCCGCTCACTAATTTCGCAGGCGACATCACCGTAGTCGTCACCGTCGCCGTGACCGGCATGGCCGTTGTGGCTGCGGCCATCACCACGCAGCTCACCTCTGTCTCTCCCACGGCCAATATCACTATCTTCCTCCTCATCTTCAGTATCGCGAAGGAGAAAAGGTCGACCGGCATCGAAATCGCGCTTATCGATGACTTTTGCATGGCGGGTATTGTTGGGGGTGGGCATCTTCACGAAAAAAAAAGGGAGAGGGGGGGGGGGGGGGGGGGGGGAGAACAAAAGCTGCTTCGAAGGGATATTATGGGATTCCTCTATTCTTCCCGGGGCGGCAAAAACGGCCACAGGGTTGGGTTGGCTCCCGGAGTGCGGGCGGTTGCCCAGATTTGAGGCATTTTTATAGGATTTATCGGACTTCAAACCCCACCCCCGAAGATTTGACGAGAGAGAATGCACGTATTGATTCGAACAAAAACCCGGGCTCACCGAGCGGGTAGGTTGGGTCAGGTAGGCACAAGATACAATATTCCCCTCTCATGAAACCCCCTTTCTGTAGCTTTTCCCGCTCCAAAAAGTCTTTCGGAACGTTGAATTTTTTTCAAACAAGTCCAATATTATATCTATACATATGTAGTATTCGGTGGAAAACAGAACCTCATCGCCCCCCACCCGGCTTTTTGCACTCGCAGGCTGCAAAATGGCGCTGAGCAAGTAATTTGGGGTAAGCGTACCAAATAAGCTAGACGAGCAGCCCCATCTTGCATGCCGGATCGCTGGGTTGTAACTTGCGTGCGTGCGGTATGCGGTAATGTTATGACGAATTCAGGTTGTTAGTGGAGCGGGATATCCAAATCCTTGTCTCAACAGCTGCTGTGAGCGTTGTCGGTTGCCGTCTCCCTTGCTTTCGACCCGTCGACCCTAGTCTCGATATTAGCCTGCCTTGTCCTGGAGCATCCCGTTCAACAGGGTAGATTGAGGTTGTTGATGTTGTTTATCACCAGCGAATGTTGCAGTTTGAGCCGCGGGAAGCTTTTCCTATTCAGGCAATATTTATGGTACCCAAGCGCCGACCAATAACCACGAGAAAACATTGCCTCTGCTATGCAATAGTTAAAAGGGAATAAATAGACTAAGTTATAGCATAATATTCATTCATTTCATTCATCAATTCTAGTTAGTTGCTAATGTTACGTTATGTCTGGATTTCCGGAATTTCCGCAAAGAAAAATGAAAAGGAACAAAAACAAGCGCCCATATCCGAATTCCAAACCCCAAATCCTGTTCCCATGTCCCATGTTGTATCCATGTCCCATGTCCCATCAGCCCATAAATGTTATAAACCGGGGGAGGAGGTGTAAAAAAAAGGGGGAGGGAGAGAGAGAAAAACATATAAGTAAGGAAGAGGGTGAACGGAAAAACACAACACCAGTAATAAAGAAGCAAATAACATTCAACGAAGAATCGGAATCAAGTGTCAACCCTGTAATCTTAGCAAAAAATAACGCATGGGGGGGTAAATACCCACAATAGCTAATAAGACTCCCAGAATCAAAGTGGGACAAGAGCAACAAAGACAGCACACACTCCACCAACCCAAACTAAAGGCTAACCTCCCCAGGGTCTGTATCCATAACCCCTTCCTCCCAAAATGCTCCATCATACTCATCATCCCCAACCTCTCTCCCAATTGCCATCCCCGACCCACCTCGTTGCGAAAACGTCATCCCCTCCCCTTCCCCCCTCTCTACATAATCCTCTTCCTTAATCTCCTTCAATATGCGCTGAAAATACATGCGCAGCGAGCGCAGGCCGCGCAGGTATCCCCGATCAATATCACAAGGGCGATGGGGCGGACAGGGCGCGTCGGGTGGTATACCATCTTCGCCCGTGATGCAGTTGGCGAAATCGACAATTTTCACGCGAAGGCCAAAACTATTGTGCCCCTCTCCGTCATCGGTGGCTGGTTTCTTCTTTCTTTGTTGTTTTGCGGCAGAGTCACGATCGCCTGTTGTCGTGACATCATCAGGCTTTTCTGGTTCTGCGGATTTTTCCGCGTCATAGAGGATCAAGAGGCTACTAGCGTACAGCCTGTAACCGGGGAGCCGCCGCACCATGTTTTCCAACCGAGCGAGTTTGTCGAGTATAATAGGGATCTTCTTCGTGACACTTGAGTAACTAACGCCATCATACAAGAATCTTGTGAGTGCATCCTGGAACTGTCGTCCAGCTTTGAGGTCACGCCCGAAATACTTATCCTCGAAAAGATAATCTTGTTTTTTGATATTCCAGACTTGCATTCCACAAAGCCGCACTCCCAACTGTTGCGATGTCGTGGTTTGGCACTTGCGTCTCTGAGATTTCTTCTTCTTCTCAGTAGCCTCGATTCCATACTGACGAGTACCCATTTTTAGATCGAGAACACACGGCCTATTCATGCCGGCAGTAAGGTCTTCAAGGAGCAGGAAGAACTGAACCCGTTCATCTCGTGTAGTCCGTGCTTCTTTGGGGTTTACGGGGAGCCGTACAGGAACCCCCGTGGAAGCTTCCGGAGCGACGGGAAAATTTTTGTTCTGTCGCGAAGTGGCTAGCTCCAAAGTAGTCTCACTGCGCTGATCAGCAGAAGAAGCCCGGTCAAAACCAAGGGCGGGGTTCATGACAGATTCCACGGAAGCAGGCCGCGGTGGCATATCCCGTTCCATCTTCAAGATTTCATCTTCCTTATCCCCACCATATCCATCGTCATCAAAATAAACCAGTTCCCCAGGTTTACTATTGCTCATACTTCGTTTTCTTTCCAGCCCACCGCCAGAATGACGGCGCCGTATCCGCGAGGCAATGGGAGCCACGAGCTTAGGTCGACCGTGTACTTCTTCTATATATAATTTCTCTGGCACATGGGTATCCCCATTCACAACTGTAGAGGCAGAAGAAGACGATAAGTTGGCCTCTTTTTTGTCTTCGTTACGGTTCATTAGAAGCGGGGGGGCTGATCCTTCACGCACAGTACCCATGGAACTGTCGCTCTGTAAAGACTGACAATCTATCGAAATATGGCTTCGTCTTCGCGAGGTCTCAGCCCGCAGTCTGGAGAAGGAGTTATGTCCACGAGAGTGGCGCCGATGATGGTGGATTGGAGGCGGTGCAAAAACCTCCCGAAGGACCTGTTCCTGTAGTTTTGTATTTACAGTTGTCGCGCCCCAGCTTGCTCCATGTCGTTTTGGAATATGCGAACGAATGGATGATGCTGATGTTGACTTGCGTGCGACATCGTCATCGTCATCATCGTCGTCGTCATAACCAGCAGTTTTTCGGGTGCCAGAAGTATTTCCACTATTCGCTGACCCAGCAGAGGTAAAGAGATCTAACGGAATTATATGCCTATTATTCTCAAGGATCACCTTCGGAATGACGCCCGTAACCTGCGATTGGCTAAAGATCCGCGCACTTTCTGGGTCTTTGGTCTTTTTCGAAACTTGCGAGGCTTTCTCGGCGCCATTGTTCGTAGAAGTGGAGGGGGCAGTTCCGTTTTCAACTGCAATATCATCGGTCTTATTCTTTGGTCGCTTTGGGCCTTTTGAGAATGTTACATTGAGAACACCAATGTACCTGCAGGAAAGAGAGAGCCCGTCATAAGCATCTCTTTGATTATAAAAAATAGAATCCTGAGACATGACATCTGTGCTGCAAGCTTGGGTGTTTCGGGATGAACTTGGGAAACGAGATAAAAACAAGTGAAATAAAATAAAATAAAATAAACGAACCTTGCTAGAAACATTAACATTTCCGGATGTCTACGCTCAATTCTCTCGTAAAACTCATTCTCCCGATTATTCAATTGCTTACAAACAGCTCGTCGAGAAAATCTAAATACGGTGGTATGGCCCCCAACTTGATGCCGATAAGGTTTGAGCTCAACAGCTCCAAGCGGAGCAGTAGGCCCATGAGCATGTTTACGTTTAGGGTGCGTAGGGTAGCGATTACGGTGCGCTGTCGAAGCAGCCGGAATCGTACCAGCATCGTCAGTTAAACTAGATTCTTCCTCACGTGCAGAAAGCCCGGTTTCGTCCGCAGAACCAAACTCAGACTCAGACGTCGATTCATGGCCGAACTCTGAAATCGTAGCCAGTGAGCGGTCGTTCCCCTCGCTAACCTGGCCCTCGGGGGCCGTTGGCAGGTCTCCATGGAAATGTCGAGTGCTGCCATCAGAACGCAAAGATATGTCCACATGGTTGAATGGCTCACTTGGGAGACCGTCATGACTCTTCTGGATGGATGAACGCTTGAGATCCTCTTCAGGAGGTTCCTCTTCCTCTGGGGTGTTGAGCTGCTCGATATCAACCTCGACTTCGACGTCCTCTGCATCGGCACGTTTGTGTGGAAAGTAGAGTGCCGATGAAATTCGTTCTTCATCCTCGTAACTATCTGAACCTGTCCCTCTAAGATGCTGTGTACTGTCAGACCCCACAGAATTACTACCGAAAGTGGAATCTGGTCCAAAAATAAGGGCTGATGACCCACGGTCCATGATCGTAGTGGGCAAGCTGTTTGTCGAAGGAGGAACGAAGCCGCCGTAGCTCTTTATTTCTTCCAGGAGGTCAACGGGAACCTTCCTCCACCTGTCAGTCCGGGGTTTTTCTTCAACGATATCGGAGTGAAGAGGGTTTCGGCGGGCGCGTTGGGTAGGAGTGGCATCAGTGGCGTCAGATACATCACTCCCTCCATCCTCATCATGCGTATTCTCGTCATCCTCCCGCTGTAACTGGTGAGGCTCTGATACGTCTGGCGGAAGGAGTATAACCTGAGAACGTGATGAAGAGGAGGAGTTTTCACTAGGGAACACTCTCCCCCGTTCGCCAGAATAATCACCGTCACCACCGAGTTGACATTCCTGATCCCTAACACTCCGCTCCACAAGACGCTCATCTCGTTTTTTGCGCTCTGGAGATTTTGTATTCTCCTTGAACAGACCTAGGTAGTGGCTTGATTTGCGACTCCGAACGTTAGAAGCCGGCTCTGCGTTGGCCAGATCAGCTTCAATGGAAGTCTCTAGGTGTGAGGGGTGACCCTTGGTCGAGCTGCGGGCGATGGGAAGATCTCGACGAGAATCAGAGGAGTAGTCCCCTGACCGAGACTGGGACTGGGACTTGGGACGGAACTGGGATGGATCGGGTTGCTGCGTCGAGGTTGTGGATGATGATTGGGCACTGGTATTATTTTCTCTGAGGAATGGCTTCGTTGCCATCAAGGGCGTCGATTTGCTAGAACTCGTCGTAGCCGTAGCTGATGTGGTCATGACAGGTGTTTGCCTAGCTCCCGCGTTGGAGGAATCCGGGAGGATGGAGGAGACGGCTCCAAGGGAATCCCAGGTTCTTGCTCTGGAAAGCCGTATAGATCGTAGCGGGTGTTCTGCGGGTGTGAAATTAGGGGTAGGCGAAGGCCGTTGGAGGAAGGTATCAATTCCGTGAGATTGATTAGAGGTGGTGACGGTCGCACCACTGCCACCAGCATCATTGGCGCCGCTTCCAGGGACAACACCGCAGGTTCGCTGCGGAAGCTGAGTGGTAATCATCGAGAAGAGGGGAGGGGAAGAGAGTCGGGGAGGCGAGGGTGGCGGGGGAGAAGCGTACAGGGGAAACGAAGGCTGCGAAGAAGAAATCGACTTGAGGCTGTCCTTCCGCACGGAGTCAGTGGACAGAGAAGAAGCATTGCCATCTTGTCGAAGGTCGGGAAACTGCAAAGGGGTATTATTGTAATTATTTCTGGCGTTATCACTGTTAGGGTTGTTATTAGCACTCTTATCCCACGCAGATGATGCTCCGCGGTCCGCTGACGTCTGCAGTGTTGCCAGCGGCAGCGGCAGCGGCAGCGGCCGTCGTCCTTCTCTTTCTTCTCCCTCTCCCGTTTGATATCCGTCTGCAGCTGTAGCGGACTTCAACTGTGGACGGATTAAAGAAGCTCCTCCCACGGCCCTTTCCGCCGGAATACTATTTACATCGTTGTCTGAGGGTAGATAATGTGTGGCAAAGATGCTTTCCCTCTCGGACAACTGGGGGCTCCGGGATCGAAGGACGGAGGAGGTGGAGGCGGCGGAGGAGGCAGTGACGGGGGTGACTACAGAGGGCCCGTAAGAACAGGGTGAAATAGAGGAGGGAGAAGACGGGGAGGCAGCGAGTATCCGGTGAAGAGGGAACGAGGCATCGAGGGGTTTTAACCGGCCCGCGGGCGCAGGCGCAGGTGGAGGTGTAAGGGGTGCCGTCGACGCATTAGTGTCGAGTGGTCCTGATGCAATGGGCGCAGCAACGTGGGCAGGCTGTTGGCTGAGCGACCCGCAGCCGGGGGCTTTGGCTCTGGCTCTGGGATTGGAGGCTGGAGTCGACTGCAGGCAGCTCGAATCAGGAGAAGAATCGGGCACAGGTGTCACCAGGGTTGTGGACGAGGGATCAACGGGAGCGAGAGCAGGTGTTGACATGGGGGAAACATTGGTCAGGCCAGTGCGATGAGGAAAGCCAGTGGGGTTAATAGGAGGAGGAGAAGAGGAGAAAACAGCAGCAGCAATTCATAAGGAAGGCTAGTAGGACGAGAGGGAGTGGGAGGAGCGGACAGAGGGCGGTCGAGGAGCTGGGCTGCAATAAAAATAATGAAGCTGGAGTGCAAGTTCCCGAAACTGGGATGGGGCGAAGGCTGACTGATGATGCCGATGACCTGGGGAGGTGTGGCTGGTGACGGCAAAACCCTAAAATTCAACAACAAGAACAGGATTCTCGGGGCCAGGGACAGCGGGTGGGCAAGCACAAATGGTTTCTGTATGTATATAGATGTACAGAATATATGGCTAGCCAGTTAGAGCGATTCTGATCCATTTTATCTCATCTGTCCTTGCCGGTCAAATTCCACAGCAAAGAAGACTTGCCTCTGACCCCAGCCGCTGATTGGGCCAGGTGCTGAGCTGGAGCTTTCGCTGCGTCAGCCCCCAAAGGTTGTGCCTGGCGACAGTGGAACTTGCCACAGCTGCTCCGTCGAGGTCTCAGCTACAGGAACAGGTACAGGGACGATGCACCACCACCGTGAGATAACGATCACAGTCAATAACACACTGGAATAATATCTCCCGATTACTGCGAAAGCTTACCCGTGCCGTGCCACTCTCCATCCTTTAGTACCGGGTCGGGATCAATGCTCCCCAGCCACTCCACTTGCATCTTGCGCTTCCTCTCCACGTTCCGTCTCCACGCTCCTCTCCTGGCAATCATCCCGGGCCAACACACCATCGATCCCTCCAAATGCCTCTTTTAAACGCTTGCTACTCCGTACATGAGCACTGATTACTTCTAGTACGCAGCAGCCGTGACCAGGAACAGCCCGGCCCGCCGGCGACACCCGTGGCCATATCTCACACCTCCCCTCCCCTCCCCGCCCAATCAAGACCCGCCGTGCTCCCACGCGCTCTCCTCCTCCGCATATATACGCTACTCTCCTGGCCCAAGACCAGTCCGAGTCTCAGACACAGACACAGTTACCTTCCTAGGCACGAACCGATAACTAGTATCCATTGTCAGACACGCTGCACGGCCAGCAATCGTTAGTATGAGGTATTTATCAATCCACCGCGGTTCCATAGGGGACGGGAACGGCAACGGACGGGCAGGGAGTGTGTGTCTCGACTCCGCAGTGCGAAAGTATCCCCCCCCCCCCCAAAAAAAAACCCATTCATCCATTCATTAGCATCGTGGAGCTATGGATGTCCAAATCAATCCATGGAGATATGATATGCTAACACTAATACCCTCCCCCGCACTGGAAAACGTTCCTACCTCCTGTACTTGTATCCAACCAACGACACATGAAGAACCAGCGTTCGATGCTCCTGGAGCTCTTACATAGCAAGCAGATAACCTGCTCCTCCTCCTCCTCCTCCTCCTCCCCCCAAATAGTACTTACAATCTCCAGGTTAGATACCGTGTACTCTATCTATACCAGGTCCACGATAAAGATACAAAAAATGAAAAAAGGGCGGTGAGAGAAACCCAGACTCGTAAAAAGAGTACATAAAAAACTCAGTAAGAATCGACTGGTAAAAGAACTCAGGGTCCTGCCGCGGTTCGAACGCGGGGCCTCTCGCATATTTAGGCGTTGGAAATAATAGCGCAAACCCAAAGCGAGAATCATACCACTAGACCACAGGACCAGTCATTCTTGGATTGGAGGGCCCATACCATAACAACAATATTTACTTAACTACTCCGTAGTTAACTACCAACTAGTTAGTAATAATAAATAAGACACAGCTTTGCAGAGTACTTACTACAGAGCACTGCAGAGGCCGATTCCTGGTTTTTGAACAAACGGCTCGATTTAATTAAAGTAAAATGTGGTTATAGTAAGGGCCTTATCTAATTGCAAATCTTGGGACTGCGTACTTCCCGTACGTACGTACGCCTTTCTTTGTCTTTTGAACGTGGTACGGTGGCAGAGTGAGATTACATAAATTATATACATTTATTCGCGGAGTTTGGCAGGTATCAAAAGTCAATCATCACCAAAACAACAAACATTGTTCAAAAATCAAAAGAGAAACGAAAACCAGAAAAGAAGGGAGGTGGCAGAAAGAAGAGAATAAAAGAGCCATTTTGAAAAACTAAGGCAAGAAAGAACCTACGCATGCTATGTACAAAATGCTATTAGAACAGGGTATTTCGACAGAAAAAGGGGGCAAGGTCCCAGGCAAGAGAACAGGCAAACCCCATGATACCAAAAGGAGGAAAACAAATAAGAAATGAGACCAAAAGCCAAGATCACATACCCCGTCCTAAACGCCATATATATCAAACAAGAGAAGGTGGAAAAGTGAAAACAGTGGACAAACCCAAACCCCTTCTCCGTGCTGAGTTAATGTCCAGGCAGGAGAACAAAAGCAAATTTCACGTAGAAAAGAAACCCTAAAACCTCAAAAGAAAACCCAGGCAGAAGAACAATAACGGGAAGGCGAAAAGATTCACCATCAGCTATCTTGCCGCTCCTTTTTCTGATTGCTCTTCTTTTTTTTAAGAACCCCTAACTCTTCCAACCGCCTCCACACCTCATCCTTTCTCACATACCCACTCCTCCCCATTGCGCCACCATCACCACCACTGCCACCACTGGAGCTAGCACCCTCATCCCAAAAATCACCTACGCTACCCCCCGCACATCCATTGACAACAGGAAGTCCATTCAAGACCCTCAACCTCCCCGCAGCCGCCGCCAGCACCATCAGCTCCACAACTCTTCTCCGCAACCTCGTCGCTTCGTCCAGGTGTACGACATACTTGCGATCTGCAATGACATTCGTCGGCGGCACAGTGTAGTGGTCATCAATCTCAATCTCAACCCTCCCCTCATCCTCAGCTTCAACCTCATCACGAGCCTCGTCGTCATCACTGAATCCTTTCCGTGCAATATCTGTACAGCCACCCAAGGTCGGGAAACCCGCATCATCCTCCCCTTCCTCCCCATCATCACTTTTGCGAACCTGTAACTGCCTTTCCTCTTCGTCATACCCATACCCATACTTTTTCTCATTCTTTCGTCTTCCCACCTGTCTGCCCCCGACAAGGCGCCCCTTCTCATCCCTCCACACCCGCCCACTTCCTGTGACAGGTGCCGGATAGAACCCCACCGTAATTGGGTTCCCTCTTAAATCCACATCGCCCAGTGCACCGCTGCGGCCACCGACGGATCTCAGAACCTGGCAGAGCTTCCGAAGCCGAGCGATGCGGTTACCAACTAACAAAACGCGACCAAGGCGTGTGATGCCTTGTAATTCGGAGATGTCGGAGAGCGCGTTGAAGTTAAGATTCAAGACGCGGAGGTTTGGGAAGGCGATGCCGAAAGTATTGGGTAGAGTTTCCAAGGCACACGAGGCGATGTCAAGGTATTGTAGGCTAGGGACGCCGGTTGGTGGAGCGAGAAGAGCTGGGGATAGGCGGTTGGATGATAGGTATAGCTTCCGGAGGGAGGCGGCTGCATCAAGGTCAAGGCGGATGAGGGGAAGTTGGGCCATCACGGATTGTTGGGAAGAGGATGGCATTGTTTGTTCGCGGAGAGATAAACTGTCGAGGTAATGACACTGGTCCAGACCGGTGATCGTGGAGAGATGGTTCCTGTCTAAATAGAGGAGGTGGAGGTTGGGGAATTTCCCGATATCTAGTTCCTCTATGTTATTGTTCGATAGAATAAGTGAGTGCATGCAATGAAGAACTTCCAACGATTCGAATTGCCGAATACGATTTCCTCGAAGGTCCAGCTTTTCGATAGTTTTGATGAATCCAATGTTGCGAACACTCGTGAGGGAATTATCACGCAAGTCCAGGTGGATCAACCGAGTCCTTTATATAGCCGTCAGCGATCAATCGTCCCCTATTGAATTAGACTGTATCCAAAAATTGAAATATACTTACAACTCGGCTTCTCCAAAGTCAACTTCCTCAATCAAATTTCCCCTCACCTTCAGCGACAACAACCCATTCAAATGCATGATACCACGAATATCCCGGATCCGATTCCCATCCGCCTTCAAACCCCTCAGATGAACAAGTCCCGAAAACGCATCAAGATCCTCCAGCTTGTTCCCCGACACATCCAAATATTGAAGGTTAGATAGATGGCCCCATGCAGTCAAGTTTGACAGGCAGTTGCGTGGGATCTTCAATGTGCGAATGCCCGAGGGGACACCGCTAACCTGGCCCACGTTATTGTCGGATGCGTCGAGCTCCTCAAGTCGCGAACAGAATTCGTTCAGTCTGTGTAACGTTATTAAACCTTTGCTGCGAAGGTTTAGTCGACGTAGGTGTTCCCAGTATGGTTCGTAAGGCTCTATGTCAGTAATATGTTTAATCAAATCTTCAGTCGCCAGAGTAAATGTCCCATGCACCTGTCTGAGAGAGGTCGGACGAGTCCGCTCAGCAACATAACTAACGTCACGTCGCATAGACTCATCAATTTGATGAAGCGTAAAATCCGACAGAGAGGCAAGCTGGAAGCTATAACTGCTATCCATGTTTGGGCTCCCTGGTAAAATCATCGAGTGGTCCTCATGCCCTGGGGCTTGGATAACAGAAAGGTCATGATGTTGAGTATTATGGTCATCAATGGCAGATTCTTCAGTTCGCTCATCGATTCGGGAGATAGGTCTTCCCTTGAAAGTGCGACTATCGAATGAACTATTCTGGACCGAAGAGATCCGGAAGGGGGAGCCTTGGCTGCATGGACGCGGTAGGTTGTCTGAATGGCTCAGAGAATACCCGAAGCAATTAGACCCGAGGTGGTCATGATACGCCGTAGATGGCAACGGATGCTCCTGCTCAAGGGATTCCTCCCGGTACACCACATGGGATACCAAAGGGGACGAGAACGAAATCGTAGGCACCCGACCACGCCTTTCGCCGGCGGAAGGTTGGGCACTATCACACTTTAAACAATTTCCTAAATCATTAATTCCAGCAAGCTGTCCAGGAGCAGCTAGCTCCTCACTACCCCAGGACGTAGCTCTGGTTTCCGGCTTCGGACAGCTCGACGTAAACCGTGTGGATTTCGATTGTACGGAACTTGTCTCAAAACGTGCGCCATCTCGTGTATTTGGTCGGAAATCAGGAATCTGCTGACGATTATCCTCCCTTGCATCCCCTTTCTCGCCTTTCGACTGTTGAAGCTGTTGCTGAGATTCTTTTAGATTACTGGGTCCCCGTTCACTAAAAGCAGCCGTTATCTCACATAGTTTGCCTTTTGCCGTTGCCGGCGACGAAAACGTTTGCATAGCCATGAGCTCTTGTAGCTCATCAACGCTAAGGTCCGGAATATCTTTAAAGGGGTCTTCTTCACTGATAATGGCGTTGTCTTCTATCGCATTCGACACTAATGATCTTTCTTCAGCAGGTATCACCACGTCTCCGCCCTTTACCCAAGCATGCGCTGAGCGGTCATAAGTCATCGAACCGACCTGCTCGGGTATCAAGTGAGCTATCATCTCGGAAGATATGATCCCTTTGGCCCCAGAGCCACTCGAAGAGCCCCGGGAAGATGCTGTGGGCAATGAGTTTCCAGCTGACCTTTGCGATGACATGTCCTGCTGGGAATCCGCGCCGCCATGGCTATTAGAGCCGCTGGGTAAACTTGAAAAGGTGCCTGTTGCACCTTTCTCCAGGTCTGGGGCGGACAATCCTCGTAGATGCATCTTCGTGCTGTTTTCAACAGCATCATGCTCATTGCCGTCATGCTTATCTGCCTGCCTATTAATGGAATATGTAGCCATATACCGTTCCCGATTAAGACGTAGGGACTTTACGGACCCCCCCATATAAAGCCCAAAGTCATCCTTGTCTTCAAACTTCTTCAAATGGCTCACTATACGCGGGTGCTGCTTACGTGGTTGCTCTCGTAGCCTGCGAAGATCAACAACCCCCTCGCGACTTGGCGGCCTTGAAAACTCTTCCTGGGTCGACTGCTCTTCAGCATCCTTATAGGAGTAGTCCGGATCGCTAGCAACATCACTCAAACGTTCGGTTTCTTCGACACTCGACAAACCGTGATTATGCTTGGCGCTTCCTCGGGCACGTATTATGTCCATGATCTTAGTAGCTTCGTTCAAAAAATCTTGCGTGGTAATTGAGACTTTCCTACTGTCGTCGAAGATATGACTGGGGCTTGCGATAGAGGAGAGCTTGTGCTCATGTTTATTCTCGGCGTGTTGGACGATATCAAGGGGAACTTGTGGTTTGTGAATATGTTTAGTTTTAGGTATCTCTTGGTTTCCAACCTGAGACCTTATTTGCGAGGGAGTTGGCGTTCGTGGACGAGGTGGGAGTTGTAAGTCACCATCGTCTCGTTCCCCATTGCATCCAGCTTGAATCTGTCCATAGTTCTGGTCGTTTTGGTTGTTATAACTGGCAGAAAATTGAGGAGATTCAAGAAGAGAAGACGCCAGAAGTTGATTATTGGGATCGATATTTTGTAGTGTTCTCCTTCGTTTTCGGCTCGGGTCTTTCGTCGGACTGTTCAAAACCCTCTTCGTCTCGCTCTGTCTAAATGGATTTACATCGCAATTTTCGTTTTGCATTGCTGGATTATTTGGATGGGTACCCATCTTCTTCCTAGCTGCTGGAGCTGGAAAACCCTTAGTCTGTGAGAGGCCAAATGGATCATGTTGTTGTTTTGAAGATTGTATTTGGCTTTGTTTGCCGGATTCTCTTCCTCGAGATGGAAGATCTGATGGTCCTATCCCGTTTTCAGTTGTGATTACCAGGGAAAGGGCGGGGAGCAGACTGAGACCGTCGGTTGGTTGCTCTGATGAACCGCAGCTATTTGAACTCAAGTGGTCTCTGGAATTGGCTTGATTCCGGTTCTCCTCGCAGGGCGATTTGGTGGGAGTTTCACAGCAACTTCGAGAGGACGATGTGGTTGCTGTTTGGTTTTTATTACGGCGTGAAGTCGGTTGGCTTCGGCTTCCCGTCTTCTGACGGTTTTCTGTAGGTGATGGGGTTGCTTCATCTGGGCCGTTATTAAATGACTCTTCAAATTGACTCATTCTTCTTAGTAGTTTGTTACTGGTAAATGTGTCGTACTCCCCGAATAACTTCAAGGGGCTACCAGACGATCTTGGTCTTGAGTCGTTCGTCTCGCGGCGTGCGCGGTGTGGCGTAAGGAATGATTGAGGGGGAGGGTGTTGTTGCTGTGAATTGAATGTGTCCTTTCGACTCTCATTGAGTGGTGTATTTCTGATGCTAGACAGGAAGGAGGCTGAATGAAGCGGCGAGAGGAGAGAAGTTGATGAAAGTTGGCGACGGCGAAATGACCCATCACTGGAATAACCACCACGACGTATGCTTACAAAGCCACCACCAGTGGAGCCGAAATCCATTGTTCCAACAGATAAGTCTTCAGGTAGCGACTGACTGGTCATTTCGATAGAATCCTCTATTCCTCCCGTGAACGTTTGATGTTCCCGACGGCTGAGGTAATTGCCATCATCACTGGCAACTGAATTGTGTCTGCGAAAATCGGGAAAGGTTTCTTTTAGGTTTGGGTTTCTTACTTGCTCAAGAAGTGACTCCAGAATTTCCTGATTTGTGTAATCGCCAGCGGTATCATTGTCGTCCTTGGAGAAGAGGATCGGAGTAATTTCCTCGTTACGCAGTTCCTCCCTACCGCTCACAGTTCGTGATCTGGGATCAAAGCTAGCACTTTCGCTCGCGTGGACACCGTCCCCCAACCAGCATTTAGCGTTGTCTAAGGACGTACTATATCTCTCCACACTGTCTTGGCCATCACCAACAGAATTTCCGCTTCTAGTCCGGGAATCATCCAAATCTTTCAGCAAAACGTCTGGCAGCTTGTCGCTGGGCGATTTTGAAGGCTGTAGCGACCGTGGCTGATCAACCTGGGTCTGCACGGATGTAAAAAGATTCGACCTTGCGTTTGGTTCAGTATGGGTAGGCGGCGGCTTAAACACATTCTCCAGTTCCATGGGGCCGAACAAGTCGCCCCCTTCTCCCATCGGACCTTCACCGCGATCAAGACGCTTCTTCCATTCTGGGGTACTGTCTTCTTTGGTATGTTTACTTTGGGGTCTTCTGCGCATGGTACAACTTGTGATAGGGGTATTTTCGGATTGAACTTGTACGGATACTATAGCAATATTGAATAAAAAGCATTTCTCATTAGTTACGGACTAATGAATGAAAATTTTCTTCATGTGGTACGAGCAATCTTGCCTTTTGGACCGACACTCGAGGTGACAACATTGATCATGGAAAAAGTGTGGTTGGACGAAACGTTGCTATTGTTGCTTTCGACGTCCGATAAGCGGAGTGGCTCTGATGTTTTGCGCAAATTTCGGGAGAAGAAGGATGGTTTGTTTTGCGACGAAGAAACACTGGTGGGCGGAGAGGCGGACTGGCCGCGTGACGAGCGTTTGAAGGAGTTGGAGATGCGGTCGCGCAAGGAAGTTTGTGAGGAGCGAGATTGTGGGATCCAGTCTTCAGACAGGTCATCTAGCCAAGGTTGCTGTTTACTCATGTTGAGCTTGATTTGGATTCAGGGTTATGTAGTCAAGAGGTCGATAATTAATAAGAGGGTGAGGGAGGCTCAACGAAGAGGTGGAAGGGAAGTGTGCGATCTTGGAGGAGTAGGGATTGCGGAGAGAGGATACATAATGGTCAGTTAATAAGGATATATAAGAGGAAGGCCTGTGGACTAAAAATGGGCCATCAGCTAGTTAGGCGGCGCTGAGGATAAGAGATGTTGTTGAAGTTGTGGAAATGTATATAGCCCAGGTTGTGGAGAGTTTGATATCATTATGCTTTGGTCAGGGCGGCGCCAAGAAAACAACAACATCCTGCCAAATGCGGGCAACACTCGGAAAAACAGATGTTCCTGCCGCCTCTGACGGTTGGGCTAACTCAAGTGCGGAATATATCAATCAGTCACGAAGTGTAACTATATACAGATGTACAGAATAGAGTGCTGCGTATTACGTACGGATAGATAATATTAGAAAGATCTCCACGGCGGCTGATGCATGTCCATTACATCAATGTAGCACGGCGACGGTGAGATTATCAGATCCACGAGATCAGGCGCCATAATGAGCGCGTTTACCTGAACGCACTGATAATTACACATCGTTCACCTCTCATCCTGTTAACAAAAATGTAAATGCTATTTCGCAGATTAGACTGTGTGTGCCTTTGTCGAATTCCAGGATCCAAGCCCGATTTCAGTCTGCATCCTGCATCAACGACTTTGTTGGCCCAGCAACCAGCCGTAGCTCCCGAAACTTAGAATTCTACGCTTAGCGCGTTAAGTGGGACACGGGACCATATGACGTGGAGCTCTTGCTTGTCACAGTTCGCTCAGGCCTCCATCAAGGCCACAAGCTCCTCCAAGAGCAGGCTTCAACATCCCCGCAGAAGTATACTATACCGTCAAGCTACTCCTCGATCTCCAAATGCCGCCCTCGACGTCCCTGTCATTGAATTCCCCATTCCTCACCCTTGGCTCATACCGTCCCTGGAGGCCATGGTTTTCAAGCGCCACACCTCTCCACTACACTTTGAACCCCTGTCCCCTCTACCCTCAGAGCTTCTGAGTGAATTTTCTGATAGCGACGATGGACTAGACCGTGCTACTCGAGCTGCGAAATGGAGGAAAATTGAAAGGTTGGGCCAGGATTACTTGGAGGGAAGGCCGTTGTTTATTTTCTCCGCCGGTTTAAAGGGACCCCTGGAAAATGGATGGGTGAACCCCTGGAAGCGGAATAAGGAAACGGATAAGACACCACCACAAAAGCTATCGTTGCCAAAACAAGATAGGGAAAGGGGATTGAAAAATGGTGTCCAACCCTCTATAGCGGTGCCCTCAGAAGTTCCCTCGCCGCCTCTGAAACGCCCCTCGAGCCGACCCCCCCGGGTTCGCCGTCAGGGAAGTGGGTTTGAGTCGTCTCTCGAACCAGAGCAAACTCTAGAACTCCAATCCAACCAAGTGCAAAGACAGGCGAGCAGTAAGGATAGCGGACTGCTAGGAGCGGATGTATTTAACAATGCTCGACGAATGCCTTCAAATAGTATATTCTCAAAACCCCGAGCAACATCGGCGCAAGTGAATTCAACAACAACTGAACGAACTCATCGATCTATATCCTCATCCACACCAAATCGTTGTTCAGTTGACGCCAACAACAGTTGGCTGAAGACTGATGAAAGGAGACCACATCTAGAAGAGTACGAACGCTCAACAGGCTCCAGTCCAACCCCTGGCTATCGGCCACGCCCTTCTGTAAAATCTGGACATGGCGCAGGAAGACCACACGACAAGAAAAGACAACGGGTGTGTGATTTGGTCAATGATGACAGCAGGAGCTACACCCCTCCTCGTATTGCGTTTACTCCTATCAATGGACAGGGAGTGTTAAGCTCCGCATCATCTAAAACAACCGGACAGCTTCTTCCGGAAGAAGGGCTCTCGTCCGGGAAGGGTTTGAGGTCGTCAGGTGGCGGCTCACACTTTTCAAAACCCGGCAAGCCCGCTTCCGCTTTCACGGGCCATTCCAGTAGTAAGAAAAAGCGAGAGGTTCCTCCTCTCGATGAGAATACGGCCTGTAAAACAGTAACCATGATACAAACCCCGGGATCCTTTCAAGCTGGACTTTCTACAGACGGCTTCCCAGAGTCTCAATATCGCCTCCATGACCAGCCCGCATCAAGCTCGGATACAATTTCGAACTCTAATTGCAACATCGAACGTGACAAACATTGTCGATCTCAACCGTTGCAGCATAAAACCTTACCGCGGAGCACAGAGAAGAGTCAGATAAATAATAGCTCCCACACTTTGCCGGCGGATCCAACCCCTACTGGAAAAGATGGATTGCAAGACAGTCCGCAAATCTCCAGCAATGCGACAGCGTCAGCAACGATACCATCGGCCCAAATATTCCCAGACCATTTCAAGTTTCCAATTCCAACTATGTCTCTCCATTCCACGAACTTTTCGGCGGCCTATTCCAGCGCTGTTAGGCGTGGAAGTCAAAACGGTGGATATGAGGAGCACTTGTCGACGCAGGCACCTGTTCCCAGTGCTCAAAAGCTTGTACGGGATGAGTTGGTGATACCAGCCAAGCTGGACGATACAAAGGCGCCAAAAGCCAATAAAGCCTCGAAGGTAGCTGTGGGTAACGAGCAAATCAAGCGGTCATATTTATCCGAGGCTAGCATATCGAACGTGCGAGCAATCACTCCATTTTTCAGCACAGTAAAGAGGATAAAACCCGGGAAAAGGTCCGAAGCTGAAGCGGCGACAGCAGATGCGGCTGAAAAAAATAAGGGTCAACAGAAACAACAACAAAATGGAAACCGAGCCCGAAACTCAGCTGTCTTCAATGATCCCTTATCGCCCATCTCTCACTCTCGAAGTCAATCACATTCACCATCGCCAAAAGCTACATCTCCGCCATGCCTCTCAAGCCACACTTTCAACGCACCCTGCGCCAGCATCAGCATCCAAAAACTTTCTCAGTGTGTTCCATCCGGCGAGTCACAGAGCTCGAACCCAGCGTCCACACTCCCCCACTTCAACCTCACGTCTTCCACAAACGACACACGGGGATACCAAGACTGCCAGGGCCAGGGTCCGGGCTGGGAAAATTTCGACCTGAGCCAGGCGATCGCGGAGGCAGGGACATTTTTGGGGACCTGGGATTTTGACAAGGTAGACCTTGAGAGGGTCACTCAGGGTGATAACACGAACAGCGTGAACAGCATCAAAAGTCATGGGAATACGAGAAGCCGCAATGCCAATGAAAATAGTAATAGCGGCAGTGCTAAATATGAGATACCGTTCCTACCAGCTTCGTCAGGCACGAAGTTGCAGTCGATACTAAAGCCAAATACACCTGGGCAGTGATCGGGATTTTGTGTTCTCATCTTTTCTTCCTTGCTGACCCAACATTCCGTGGTTGGAGGATCTTACTGTTTCCTTTATATCTTTTTGTTGGGTTTATTTTATTGGCGATAGAGCGTTGAGCACTACTGCGCAGAAGTACAGAAGTACAGAAGTATTTAAACATATATTAAGACATTGAATCCATGGTGTAGTTAGCGTTAAGCGTGCATGACGAATGCTAGAAGATCAGAGAGTTTCCTTTGAACGGCTGGGACTTCCGTAAATTAGTTCTTTGATAAACATCTAGCATTCGAAGTCAAGTCTATGAAAGGAAAATAATTTTGACACCGTGTCATGTCTATTTTGATATATGTAACTAGTATGCCAAATGAATGCGAGCTGTTTAGGCGTCTTTAGTGGTTAGTCTGTATTCCAATAAGCTTGCTTGCTTAGCTCGGTCCAGAAGGAACGTCATCCCGCCGCCTACCACAACTGCCAACTCCAACATCTATCTATCCTCCCTTCATGACCTCCTCCGCCCCATGGCGCCGGTGCTAGGAAATGGCTTTGACCTCGGTAAGCGGCCCATTTTCCCTTGCTTACTCCGAATCAATAAGCAAAGAACCAAGCTAACATTGAAATGTAAAGTGGAAAACGTTTAACTTCTTCGACGTCGCCCCTGTCCAATTCCCGGACGACGATAGCTCGATCTTCAATGTATGCGATGCGCCCGTGTCTCACATACACATTACGCACACACATGTATATGATATACTAACGAGAATACCATACGACCCCTGCAGGGGGACATAAGCAGCATCTGCTCTGGCTCTGAGAACCTCTTCCTCGGCACATCCGATGGCATCGTCCACATCTTGTCGCAGACCTTCAAGGTACTGCGCACCTTCAAAGCACACGACACAGGTTCCATCACGCACATGAGGCAGGTTGATTCCACCTCGCTGATCGTCACCATCTCGGAGGACCTGCTGAACGACCCGGTGTTGAAGGTCTGGGCGTTGGATAAGGAAGAGAAGAAAACCGGGTCACCGAAGTGTTTGTCGACGGTCCAAGTGCACAATGGACGGAGGCAATTTCCGGTATGGTGACTTGACTCTTTTCCTTTCGTTCCACATTTGATATTTTCATTCTTGACGCTTCTTCTGCCAGGTATCCGCCTTCGTCATCCTCCCAGACCTATCCCAGCTTGCTGTCGGCTTTGCAAATGGCTCCGTCACTGTGATCCGTGGCGACCTAATCCACGACCGAGGCGCAAAGCAACGCACAGTCTTTGAATCCGAAGAGCCCATTACCGGCCTGGAAATCCAGCACGGGCCCGTAACGACCCTCTACATCGCTACGACGGGCCGGATCCTCACACTCGTCATTGCGGGCAAGGGCCAGGGCCAACCCGCCCGCGCGCTTGAGGACCTAGGCTGTGGCGTGGGTTGTATGACGATCGATCGCGAAACGGGCGATATAATACTTGCTCGCGAAGATGCGATATACACATACGGCGTTTCTGGTGGCCGGGGTCCTAGCATTGCGTTTGAGAGTCCGAAGACGTCCATAAATGCGTTTAGGGATTATATAGCGCTCATCTGTCCGCCTAGACCGGCGTTGCCGAAGTCTTCTGATGCACTCCGACGGCTTGGTGGTAGCGGTGGTGGCGGACAGGTTGATGAAATCTTGACTACATCGACGTTTACGATATTAGAGCCAGATTTGAAATTTGTTGCTCACACTGAGTCATTCCCATCCAGGGTGAAATATGTGTTTATGGAGTGGGGTGATTTGTTTATTGTTAGTGTGGATGGGATGGTTCGTGCCGCTATTCCTCTGGATTTCTTACGAGAAGGGAGCTCTCTTGCTGAAAAATATAATTTTGATGAAAATAGGTTTATCGATATCGTGAAAAGTCTCTCCAGCAGAAGTTGGAAATCCTCTACCAGCGAAACCTTTATATTTTGGCTATCAATCTTGCCCAGAAAGCTGGTATTGATACGCTACAGCAAAATATCATCTTCCGCAAATACGGCGATTATCTATATCAGAAGGGGGATTATGATACTGCAATGCAACAATATCTACGCGCAATTAATAATACAGAACCCTCCCAGGTTATTCGAAAGGTAATGCTTTTCACATCTCGCTGATCGACGTAGCAGAAGCTTAAGCTTGCTAAAAAATTACACACGCACAATATAGTTCCTAGATACCCAACGTATCCACAACCTTATCGAATATCTCGAAGAGCTCCACGATCATGAAAAGGCGACTGCTGATCATACAACGCTACTCTTGAACTGTTATGCAAAGTTAAAAGACACCAGCAAGCTCGATTCGTTCATCAAGGCTCCCGGTGAACTGAAATTTGACCTAGAGACTGCCATTGCGATGTGTCGACAGGGCGGTTATTACGAGCAAGCTGCATACCTAGCGAAAAGACATAACGAAAACGACATGGTGATCGACATTTTGATTGAAGACTCTCGGAAATATGAAGAGGCATTGAAGTATATCTGGAGTCTGGAGCCTGATATTGTAAGTTAATATACCCGATAATATTGATCTACTATTAACAACTGGTTTGTGACGACAGGCATATCCAAACCTCATGAAATATGCTCGTGTTCTCCTAGGCCATTGCCCACAAGAGACCACAAAGCTTTTCATCCAGTATTATACAGGTCGCTTCCGACCCCGGCGAACAGCTGAAGAGGAACCGGCAGAGAGACCCCAACCACAAACCGGAAGCGCCATCCAAAGTCTAACCTCCTTCATCCCATTGCCAGGATCACAGGGACCGAAAGCCCCGGCTGCCCAGCCGCAATTATCCCCAGAGCTCGAGTCACCAATTCAATATGACATACCGAAAGCGCGTAGTGCTTTTTCAGCATTCGTGGATCAGCCGCAGAAGTTTATAGAATTTCTAGAAGAGTTGATTAAACAGCATAATCTGAAAGAGGAGGATAGGGTGGATCTGTATACGACTTTGTTTGAGATGTATTTGGATACGGCGATGCATACCAAGGGGGATGGTGAGAGGCAGGAGTGGGAGGGCAAGGCGAAGAAGTTAATTGAAGGGAAAAATGTACGCGGATATTATTATTGTTTTTTTTTTTTTTTTTTTTTTTTTTTTTTCACTTTTGAACTTTTTCGTCAATTGTGGCTGATGATATATGGCACTCACACAGATTCCCGTATCCACCTCGAATGTTTTATTACTCTCCGACCTCTCGAATTTCCGGGAGGGTACGACCCTAGTCCGAGAACAGCAAGGCTTGTGTTCGGATATATTCCGCTCTTACACCTCGGCCAAAGACACTGCTGGCGTCATCAAAGCTCTAAGAAAATATGGCCCGCAAGAGCCTCAATTATACATCGACGCCCTAGCGTACTTCTCATCTAGTCCGAAGATCCTCGAAGAAGCCGGCGACGAGCTGCATGAGGTTCTCAGAAAGATCGATAAGGATGGGTTAATGGCTCCGCTGCAGGTGATCCAGGCACTGAGCAACAATGCGGTGGTGACAATGGGAATGATAAAGAAGTATCTCAGCGACAATATCGAGAGGGAACGGAAGGACATTGCAAATGTGCGTATCTTATCTTCCATATCCCCCCCTTTCTTTCCTTTCGCCAACTAACAAAATGCACACGCAACCCATAGAACCGCTGCCTAATATCCAGCTACACTGCCGACACCGAGGCAAAGCAAAAAGAAATCGACGAGCTAGGCACCAGGCCCTTCGTCTTCCAAGCACGCAGCTGCTCTTCTTGCCACGATAGACTAGACCTGCCCACCGTACACTTCCTCTGCAAGCACTCATTCCACCAAAGGTGTCTTAACAGGGTTGATGAGGACGCTGAGTGTCCTGTATGTGCGCCGCAGAATGCGACTATTCGAGCTATCCGCGAAAGGCAGATTAAGTCTGCTGGCCAGCACGATATGTTTAAGAGTGAGTTGCAGCGGAGTCGAGATCGGTTTGGGACTGTCAGTGAGTTTTTTGGGCGGGGGGTCATGAGGGCGAATAATGTAGAGTAGTATTTGGTTTTGTTTCTGCTATATATATATATATATATGTTTTTCAAAAAATTTCTCAGTTGCGTGTTTGTTTTGCTAGGATGGAAGGTTTATGAGTAGCGATAGTTTTTAATTTGGTATGTGGAATGTGGAATGACCCCTTATATGCCGAGTTATGAAGAAGATACATATATATGCCACGTTTAACTAACCCCATAAATAGAACGAGAATTCAATTATTGTAATTGAATTAGTGACATCAGTGTCATCAGTGATATTTTTACTATTTTTTGCTGTTATTGTTATCTCTACTGTCATTTGGATTTATTACAGACAGAAATCTCCGTGTAGAAACCTGTTGAGCAATACATCTTCCTCCCATTGGATTTTGGGAAGGAGTTTAGATAGGGGAACAGACCCAGATGGATTCTGACATGCAAAAGCTTACGGAAGATGCAGCAAGCGTAGATGGGAATTCAGAGTTTCGCGATGGAAATTGGCTCAAAGACTGTACATTTCAATCAACAACAACAGGGTTTAATAGTATAATGCACTGCTTTTATGTTATTTCCATCAATATATTTGTTTATTATTGCCTTTTACTATGTGCTCACTAGTGTATATATACATCCACATGTACTCCGCACATCTTCTTTTCTCTTTCTTTTCT
The DNA here is from genome assembly GCF_000149585.1 of Histoplasma mississippiense. Classification (NCBI taxonomy): domain Eukaryota; kingdom Fungi; phylum Ascomycota; class Eurotiomycetes; order Onygenales; family Ajellomycetaceae; genus Histoplasma; species Histoplasma mississippiense. The sequence goes on along the minus strand of NW_001813982.1, from coordinate 1,089,711 downwards.
TCCTTAGCGGTTAGCTACTATTATCTCTTACCACCACTGCTATTTACTATATTAATATACGCTGCTTACTATCTTCTGCTATTCACTCTTCACACTGTTATCAACCCTCACATTTAAATTCATCACTTTTTCAACTAATTACACTGTTGCACTTTATAAAGTGGATTTTGAAGTCAGCTTGACACTCTTGGTGAGTTATACAGGGTTATATACAAAATCTACCGAACAGCAGGCCTTTTTCGGCCAGATTAGCGCGTACAGAGCTGTATAAGTCCTATAGCTGGCACTGTACAGACTTATACGGCCCTGGACGGGGTCACCGAACAGGCCCTAAGATCAAATACAAAAGTGATGTCACCTAAAAATGTGGATCAAAGACCACTTGAAATGCGAAGCGAAGGAGGTAGCTGAGCCCGAACTCCAGATGGGGTGTCTTGAAGCACCACGAGAGGCCAAGGAGCAGGATATCAAACCTCCTCTTTTTGCCTTACACTTGGCTATGATAAAAAATACTGGATATTTTTAGATAGTCAAATACAGACCTCCTTCACACTAAGTTATGCGGCCTCTCTTGCATTTTTCTTTTCTTTCTCATGCAGCAAATATGTCACGATATTACCGATAGGAAAATCGCGGAGACTAAAGAGCCCAGCGAACCCTTCCAGATTATATCACGTGCCCCATAACTTCCTTGAGACAAAGGAACATTTAAGCGTTTAACCCAACTTGCATCGGTTCCCCGCAGCTGTGTCTTGACTCACTCGCCCCTTCTTCCTTCGACTTGAAAGGCCACACCCCACCATTTCCTATCTCCATAATGGCTCGTCATATTGATAAACCTGAGTGCCATACGCTAATTTTGGCTAGAAAACGCCGGGCACCCGAAGACAAAGGTAATATCCAGACCATCTCCGCTGTACTTACGACTGATTTGTTATAGGGAAGCAAGTTAAGCGAGTTAAGACAGAGGAACAGGAACAGCAATCGAAATTCTATCGCAGGAGCGCGCGTCTAAGCACTAAAAACTGCCCTCCATCTGTATGTGCACTTCTTTGATCGTATGACAGACTGGCATGATACTGATTAGACAAAGCTATTGGGGGAGCCTCCCACACGCACCAACAACCGAAACCAGAATACGAAATCAAATCATGAATGGCACTGTGAAGATCAACCGCACCGCACTTCAAAGCGACCCCGACCGTCCACGAGCTCAGCAATTGAACATCCCTTTGTGGAAGATCTGCGTGATACTGCCAGCTGGAAGAAGGTTGATCTGATCAGACATTGGTGCAAAAACGATTGCTGGCCTAGAGAATATTTTGGAGCACAGCCTGGACAGATGGAAAAGATGAGCCATCTTCTTGCAAAGAAGAAGTCAACCGCTTCTCTTCTTCATAAAAGCTCAAATTCAAGCCTTGTTACAAGTTCCAACACACCTACTGATCAAGAGTCGAGAAACACAAAGAGTGTCAGGTACAGAAGTGCTACATATGAAACCGTTCTCGCTACTAAAGGCAGCTTCATGCGCAAGTCAGATCTAGGAATAACAGATAGAAGCAAGGAAATTCTTAAGGAGTTGCTGAAAAAGGATCAACCTGTTCCCAAACACACGCTATTTCGAGATGATATATTTGACGAATTTTGTCAAAGGCTACAAGGAAAGAATGAGTCAAGAGTTATCCAAGATATATCTCGATTAATTGTGCCTTCGGCAGAATCTCTCGCAGTTGATGGGGACAGGAACCTTAAACACTTGGTTGAAAGTGTTAATGAACAGTGGAACTCCTCCATTGCTCTCTGTGGACCATATCCTCAGCCTGATTATGCGGTAGGGTTCAACCGTTCTGCGTTCACAGAAGACCAACTAAAGACGTTTGAGCCTTTCCTCGGCTACGACCCGGATACCTACAGCTCCTTCTTCTTAGCCACCTTCTACATGTACTTTCCATTCTTGACCAGTGAAGTGAAGGGCACTGCCGCGCTCGACATCGCTGACCGACAGAACGCACACAGCATGACCCTTGCTGTAAGAGGTGTCGTTGAGCTGTTTAAACTTGTGGGACGTGAGGAGGAGATCAATCGCGAGATCTTGGCTTTCTCGATCTCGCATGACCACAGGACAGTGAGAATATACGGCCATTATGCAGTCATCGAGGGGAACAAGACATCATTCTACCGTCACCCAATCAGAACATTTGACTTTACCAGTGAGGAGGGGAAGGATAAGTGGAGTGCATACAAGTTTACCAAGAATGTATACGATGTGTGGATGCCAGATCACCTGAGAAGGATCCAGTCTGCCATTGATGAGATCCCTTCCGGGGTTAGTTTTGATGTTTCACAGTCAGACCTTGGACCCTCTCGATCAAACGCCCCGTCATTTTTAGATGAGGATGCCAGCCAATCAAGTCAGGCCAGCCTTGTCGCTTCAGCAGAAGCTACACCCAATACTTCCTTCACCCAACAGACGCAGGTATTGAAGCGACCAAGGAAGCATAAATAGATTCCATCAACACGGCTGATTAGAACAATAATAAATTATTATCATCCGGACTATTCTACATGCCCATTTAATTAAGTATATTGTCCAATTCCTGGCAACGCCTGATCGGCTCTTCAGGATAGAGCCGCCGAGGACCCTCGAACTGCCTTTTTGATGCAGGAATTGCCTCACAGATCGCCTTGACACGAGGGAAGTTTGCTGCCGACACCTTTCCAACAAAATCCTTGCTTTGAAAACTCGCAGACTCCTCTCTTGCCGGGTTTATCTTCGACAGTCATTCCATTTTGAATCTTGCCCGTCACTTGGAAGAGATGGCCTGATCGCCATTTGTTACCACGAAAATAGCGTTGTGGTCACCTCGAAAACCATTTCGCGGGGCGACTTCCCTTTTGCCCTGTCAGTAAGGAACCGAGAATTGTAGGAATGGCTCTCTTTTTTGACCTATTTGTCGCGCTTTTGCACCTTGCGAAGTTATTTCTGTAGTTTCACCAATGTGGTATCCAAATCGGAAGCAGATCTCAAACTTCTTAAGGGAGCGTGTAATAATATTTTGGACAGAAGCAGTGGATGATCTTCCCACTCCCAAAAGGTGCAGTGGTTGATACTTTTTATTGTGGGCACAAAGCCCAACCAACATCGATATTACGGGAGGGCCCGAGCAGGAAAAAATCCTTACCATTGTTAAGTTAGCTCCTAAACCCAAGCCGCCGCGACCACCTGAGAGATTCTTACCCAACAATTAAATTTACACCGTTCCATTCCTCTTCTCGTCACCATCCAATAACCACGGACAGCTCAGTCAGATTGCCATACTATGCAACAAACGTCCCTTTCCCTCTCCCGACAGAAGCTGAAAAAACGCACCGAATATATCTCCCGAGTATGGAGGGCGACGGGTTGTCCACTGAGCATATACACCAATTTCTTGGAGGAGGATAAAAATTCATGGGAAGGAGGATTCTGAAGAGACCATGTTAATAGCCAAATCCACCATCAAAAGCTGCCGCTCCTTTGATATTCGAGAGTTCGCCCGATTATGAATCTCTCACTTTGTATCTATACTAGATAGTTCTTCAATTGCTCCATCAATATAGATTTTGTTTTCTCCTTGGATATCTTCTGCCAGCCGTTCGACGGAGATCAAAGCACGTAACAATGTGGGTCTGATATTGACATGTCATTGGTCCATGGTGTGAGGGTTGATGACGGTGTGAAGAGTGAATAGCAGAAGATAGTAAGCAGTGTATATTAATATAGTAAATAGCAATAGTGGCAAGAGATAATAGTAGCTAATCACTAAAGAAGAAAAGAAAGAGAAAAGAAGATGTGTGGAGTACATGCAGATGTATATATACACATGTAGAAATAGTGGTAGCGAGAACATAGTAAAAGGCAATAAAATAAACAAAGTCAACTAACCCTGCTAACTGCAAACAGCAACAAACCAACGGACTCCGTTCTTACCAACAACAATCCTTCTCAACATTGCCAGTCCAGACCATCATTTTTTTTTCTATCTCTTGCAAACCCCTGTCATCCATACTAGCCACTCTGCTTTTCCTAATGTCCACTACTAGACTACTATGGCCATACCGCTCACGAAAGAGTGTTCGTTTTCAAATAATGTCTGACCTTCACCTTGAAGTTGGTCAACAGTATTCGGATTTCCATATCATACCGCGCGGCTCGTCTGATTCTGGCCGGCGATATTGGCAAGTGAAGCTTGTTAGCAATCAACGGGGCTACGTGCTTCCAAAACGTGCTTCCAAATAAAGCGAAGAATGGGTCTCAGATCTCAGGGAGCTTTCCATCGACAGTCCTAAATCTTTGGGGATATATCAGACAGAAGCAAAACGCATTCAATGCTAGGAAGACTATTGAGGTTTGAGCTTCGTTGTGTTATCTGATGACAGGCTCGATGCGGATGTAGAAATTATGAGCTGAAAGCGACGCGAGGAGGTTTTAGGAAGGATTGGTGCTGTTCCATATTTGCTTTCACCAAACTAACTAGGAGCACTTGAACAGGCAGGTGCATCCATAATATACACATCTATATAACGCTGTCAGTAAAAAAAGCATTGGTGTCCACATCTCCTGTTACGCTCCATCATCCTCATACATATTCAGACAGTCTTGGATCTACAACATGCACCAAGCTCGTCTGAATGATGCAGCTATTGCACTGCACCGTCATCTCATCACGTCATGTGAAGTTTGGCATATTTGGTGGCTTTGAAGTGTCGACCTCGGGTGGACCGCGCGAAAGTAAAGACATAGACTGTTACTGCGCCTCCTAGCACTCAGACAGGCTCCAGTTGATGTTGGCTATTTTTGATCTTTTTTTTTTTTCCCTCATGCTCTCTATTTCTTTCCTTGATCGACATTGAAATCCATCAATTATGGACGCTAGTGGGTTAGACACAAGGGTTAGAACATGGGAGATAGATCAATGATGTAGTCATGGTATATTTGGGCTTCGTCTTTTGCAAATGTACGTTTAAAAGTGTGTGGAAAGGATTCAATGATCATTCATCCAGGTACTGAACTCTCTGTATCGCGACCCTCAAGACTGTGAAAGCAGATATTCTCCAAATCTAGCTGGGCTGCTGCGAACCATGGAGCAATGAGCAGACCGGCCTCAATGCACCAGGCTGAAAAAATGTGGATCTCACCTGACGAAGTCAAATCTGCCACTAGTGTTCGGCGACACTGGTTCTATGCAACCAAAATTATCCCCTGCCAAAACAAACAGGGAGTTTGTGCTGCAACGGGACATTGGCATCCCTCCAGTTGTCAACCGCGAGACAACCATACATAGTGTGCGCGGTACTGATGAAAACGGTAGCACCACGGCATGTGGTTTAGCGGGGTACATATCATTCCGCATTAATTTTCAATAGGAATGTCACATTACAAATGAATTATAAATAAAAATGAAGGACAAGTACTGTTAATTAGATAATTTTGAACAGAGTGGTCAATCAACTTCTTGGACGTCTGAGGGGCTCGTTGTTATCTTATCAACACGTGACTCCGCGCCCTGGTCGCGTTTGGGTGGAATTTGGCTTGTATTCCCTCGTCGCTATTCATCAGCAGGGCTTCAAGCACATAATCTGTCCCCCGCGGGACTTCCAGACGCATACGCCCCTCCAACCACATTACCATTATCTAGCGAGATGCCGTCCGACCTCGTAATCCAAGACTCAGACGAGTCAGACGCTGAACTGAGCGATATCGCTACATCTATTGACCCCCTTCAAGACAACAAAACCACCGCCAAGTCTGTCGTTATCCTAAGGGATTTTCTTCCCCCTGATCAGCACTCACAATATCCCCGTAATGGCGATAATGATGATAATAATCAGCTGGCAGAGAAAACCATCAATGGGATAGGGAGCGGCGCTGATCTCCACCCAAATACCCACGGTGCGCGAAGCTTCGATCCCACTATCAGCGTCAACTTCCATCAATTCCTCACGTCACAATCACAGGATCAGACGGCTACAGGCCCCGTTTCATTGTCCCAACAACGGAGGGAGAGGGCGTGGCTGGGGGAAGAGGACGGGGACGGTGCATATCCTATGGTGGTGGAGTCCCCCAGGAAAAGTATCTTGAAAAGGGGGAGGACGATGGATGCTGGTAATACAGAAGTGGATGATATTGTTGTAAGGGAAAAGAATATTAAGAGGAGACGGACCATGAGTGTGTCCGAGGCATTTCAGGGTGCCGTGGTGAAACGTGTGGGCATTGCTGGTTCGCGAGAGCAAGGTGAGGAGGGTAGCTATGGTGCCAGCGAGGAATGGTCGACTGAACGAATGATTGCTACTGAATCCTCTCTATCCCCGACAAAGGACGATGGAGATGGCACTTGCGAAGAAGGTGTGCCAATTGAAGATCCGGTTATTCCTGAAAATCATTCCTTTACAGCTGAAACCATACCAGCGCCTCCAGCCACTGGGTCAGAAGCCCACTCTCAAAAGCAACCGATCGTGCGATCAAAGTCCACGCAAGGATTTGACGATACTGCTTACGATACTGAATTAATGTCTTCCGTAGCCCTCGCACGACCACACAGGACAATGTCGTCATCTTTCATACGCCAACCGCCACAATCATCAACAGAAAGTGCTTGCGATGAGCTTGCCCTACCTCCCGTCGTTCAAGTTGCGATAACCAATATGAGACCGACAGCGATGTCAGAGAAGAAGCAATCAGTTGCAGAGTATGCTGGGATGGAGAGTGATCAGGATGAATTGGACTGTATCGATTTTGGTGGTATCCCGAAAGAACGCTACAAACCACGGCCGAGTAGGTCGAGGAGTAAAGCTGTGATTGACCCTGGTATGGGTGGAGACGGGATTGGTGTTGGTGGCGATCCTTACGTTGAAGTTATGGTGCCGCGTGAGGATTTCCCAGTCGTACAATCATGTCCATCACGCGATGCCAGAGACTCAATTGTTGCAGAAACAAGGAAAACCCCAGAAGAAAATTCGTTAAATGCCATGACTCAGGATGTCCCTCTGGAAGCATCTAAACGACCACTCAAATCAGCGAAGAAGAAGGTTAAGCGGGGAAAGACCACTTCAGCGATGTTGAAGACGGCTCTAGAATCAGATGTCGAAGATGATGTGATATGGATGGACGAGAAGCCAGCAAATGTTTCATTCAAGGATAAGGCGAACGATTCATTATCAAAGAGTCGGAAAGCTGAACGCGGCGAGGATAGCAAGGGAGAGCCCCTTGGCAACCAGACCGAGAGTATCCAGGAAGAAATTCCTCTTGAAGAAAAAGTGGTGGACGAAAGTGATGTGAAACTCGACAAAATCCAGCAGATTCCGTTTGACCCTACTTCTGCTGCCACCGTGTCTGCGTCTGAGCTCAAAAAACGCGGTCGAAAGCGGAAGAGGACATCAGACAGCCTAACTATGGAGTCTCTACTGCCTCTCGCAGAGCAAGATCAGAATATTCCTACATTGAAAAAGGCCCCGGGGGAAAAAGACTCCAAACCGGATATCACGACAGATGCTGGCGCCGCAGAAGAAGCCGATCAAGTAGTACAACTTAACGAGCAAGAGCAAATGAAACCGATGACACCCAGCCCTACATGTGCGTCTCATTCCCCCTCCCCTCAGTCTCAATTACAGCCACAATCGCAATCGTCAACAACGACCTCAGCGCCCCGGCCAGTCAAAACACCCCAAAAGACCCCCATGTTAGTACAAAGGGGCCCAGACAAACACAGTCCCATCATGATAAACAAGAAGGCACCATACCGCGTCGGCCTGAGCCGTACGGCGAAGATCGCACCGTTGCTGAAGGTGGTTAGAAAATAGAAAATACACACAATTTAAGGGGCGTAGTATCTCCGCACGCTGGACTCGGGAGTTATGTCACACTGCCTCCAGCAATCGACAGGGTTCAGTCTCCACAGTTGTTTATTCATCGCTGGAAAGGTCAGGGAGGAGGTTACAGGCGTCGGACGGAGGGAAGAGGAGGGGGGCATATACTTCCGATTGTATGCTTTACCAATGACGATATGTTTAATCATTCATTGTTCAGCTTGATTTACGCGTCGGCGCATGACCTGTTATCTATTTTTAGGACGTCTATACCCTATAATACGAATATATTATTATTTGTTAAGTGTAATAATTACTGTTTTTATTTCTCCCACTCCTTACCCCTGCACGAGTTCTCTACTTGTTCCGTACACCGATATCCCCTGCTTCTCTCTTGTCCGTGATACGTACGAGATACCTGGTCACCGTCCTGGATCAGGTTTATTGCCCAGAAAAGGGATCAAGCATATGCTACGAAGTTTGTTGAACAAACCAAGTCAGGAGATTACTCTACGGCCGTAGTCTCCGCGAGGGCGAGGATTGTAGTGACATTCGCATGTGCTGTCTGTTGGAGAGGAACGTATCAAATGCCGAAGAAATTAATCCAGATGGATGTTCAAAGAGAAATCTACAACATGGTAAGGGGACATGGAATCCTGCAAGTCTAAGAAAGTCCTGACAGCAACGCCCCTGTAACGATAATGATAGTCATGTGTAGAAGAAAGTACGGATAAGGAGAAGCACTAGAGTTCATGTAAGCAATCAGAACAAAAACAACGTGCAAGGAGCAAACAAGGGAGCATGGCAACACGGCATATACATCGAGGCATGGACATGAACATGAACATGAAGAAAAAAAAAAAAATGCGAAGCGAGGAATTTGGGATCATCCATCAGACCATGTGGATAATTGTGCATATCCGTTGAGTATACGTATGGCATCAGATCAAGTTCGTCTCATCGTTTTCGGTGTTGTCTTTCTAGACGACATTGACTAGTGATCTTGGGAATTTTTCGAAGGGATCCAACGATACCAGTTTTCGGGGTCGTCTCCGAGACATTCTCCCAGCGTAACTGCTCGATAGCCCGCAGCATATATACCATCCAACATATGAGAGGTAAGATTGTAGACAGTTTGCTTGTGAACATCATGAGCTATAACCAGTAAAGGTCCCCCGTAGGGCTTAGCAGAAGCAAGAGCATAATCGAAGATGTCCTTGGAGGCTTGAATAAGGTAAGGTGAGTCATTATTGTAATCATCCGTGTCCACATCGAAATAGGCGACATGATATCCTAGGTCATTTAATTCTCGAACACAACCGGATTGGTCAGAGCAACTCGAGTATGGGGGTCTCATGTAAGTTGGAAAGCCACCAAAGATATTTCGGAGAGCCATTTCGTTCTTCACCAACTGGCTGCGGAGTTGATCGGGAGAAAGGCTATCGAGATTTTGATGAGCCCATGTGTGACTAGCAATTTGATGTTTATTCAGCATTCGGTTTATTAACTCTCTCCATGGCAAATTGTGATCATCAATCGGGCCCTTGTTCGAATTGATTCCTGTCACAAAAAAAGTTGCCTTCGCGCCAAAAGAATCAAGAATGTCGAGTAGATCACTGGTATAGATATTTGGGCCATCGTCATACGTCAACGCAACTGTATTGGGCACTTTGCAGTTGAATATCGGCTGGTTCGCATACGGAATTTTCCCAAGAGGGTCACGAGGGGCACTTAATGTACTCTCCCCGTCGGGTGTTTTCAGCGCATCGCAGCCGCTCCCGTAATCAATTAAACAATCTGGGGCCTGACAATAGTGTCTGGAATTACCGCAAAAACCTGGGCATACTGTAAGCGAGACAGGACCAAAAATCAAATGTCAAGCCTAGCTCCACTCATACCGGATGGTGAGCAGCAGTAACCGTCCTGGCAAGGTCCATACGTTGGACCACATTTCGGTTCAGGAGCATCGCGTTTTTGCAAGCCCAGAGCGGGCGTATTGTCCAACCCTCCAAATCCTGGGGATGGAACATGTATCGGCGGCAGGGAGATCGGAAAGTCGGGTAATATTCCGCCATTGACGGTCTCGCCATCTGGAGCCTCTTTATCATCAAGAGTAGTGGCGAAGGTGATACCTACGAGGCCGAAGTGGAGAGCCCATACCCAGCGGCGAGAATGCATGGCGACACTTATTGTCTGAAGATAGAGTTTCACACCAGTCGAAGAAGAAAAAATAAGTAACTAATTGAACGTTGAACACAAAGGATACAGCTGTAAGAGTTGGGCAACATAACGACCTTGGGGCGGAGTCAACAAAGTCTTGTTGTTGGACAAGTATGGCTGGGGACAATTGAGAGCGAAGTGGAGAAAGAAAGCGGAAAGATACACCCTGATGCGGCAGCAAAACGAAGGAGCCGGTTGGGTCAAGTCGAATCTAGCAGCCATGTATCCAATATCGTACTTGCCAGTCACTCAACACGGTATGTGGTCAATTCCTTCCCTCATTCTTGTTTGTCTGGCGGAGCGGAAAATCAATTGCGAGGAACTTTAGGGGGACAACGAAACTTGGCTTGTAGACAACGTCACAGCAAGCAGCATGTTGGTGGAAACTTGATATAAACGGTTTTGAGGATGGGTGACGAGGCCAACGAAGATTGTGAACCCCCAGCGACAAAGAAACAAGGAATCCGATTACACATAAACAACGCAGAGCTAGTGATAAAAATGGAAGAAAAACACGGTATGGTCTCGAGTATTACAAGGTAATCCGGCATTATACAGAAAGGACAAATTCAGTGGGTTGTAGCTGAGGGGCAATATTGAAATTGGTCCTAAGTAGCAGTTAGCTCAATCGCAGCTTAGTTGGGAATCGGGTGACTTATAAAAAAAAAGTATAATGGCCGTTCCCCGTTTGCACAGGGAACGGCAAGGAGCTCTCTGTGGCATTACCAAACTGAAGAGAAATATCGCTCGCGTTGCTTTCCTAGTCCACAAATCTCATTCGCTCCCCGCTGATGGCCCGTCATGTAGAGTTAAACATACTTGTAAACGCTAAGCCGACACACGCTTCATCCTTCCATCTCCACTGGAGCCAACAGCTCAATGAATTGTAACATGATGCTGAAAAATGGCAAATAGAATATGAAAAGGAGAGGGGCATACGCCAAACACAGACAAGCCGAAGCTTTGATCCTCACTCGAGAGAGGTCCCGATTTGACGTACATTCCAACCCCAATTTCCATACATCCGCATTTTCGCAATACATGAAACAAGGTCAATGAGGTTTGTGAAACCAAAGGGAAATTTTCAGAACTTTGAAGCGCAAAGTCAAAGGCGATAGCTGTAGTACGATCACTCAGGATGATCATATCACATGGGCGTAGGCGAATAGCGTAGGAGATAAATGGGCTATCCAGCAACGCAGCTAATATTTTTCATACTCGTGGCATGCTTAGGAGGTCCTATGTTTGGGCGATTGGTCCTATCTTGTCTTCCACTCAAGGCGTAACAAATTCACGGTGCAGTTCATTCACAGTCGCTCTCCTCCATTCAGCGTTTGTTTCTCTCGACGCCAGTCTTTCTCTCAAAACTCAAACATCCAAGCCCAACACTCGATGTTCAAACCCCGAATCTTTCGAGACCGGGATGGAGCCTCTCTTGTTTGTTATACAGTAGTCTCAGAGACTAGTTTTTGTTTCCTCTCCAAGATGAGCCGAAGATAAAGCTAGATGTTGGAGGGCATTTGAAAGCGGACAAAAGACATCCTCAAAAACCGCTTCTTCCTGCCAGCTATTGGTAGGTTCTGGGCACCATTGAAGGAACTTCGCAGGCAACCATTTGTCGGCGCTCACTCAAGACTGTAAGCTAAACTTGCAGCGAGATGACTAACACGGCGGATCGGGACGCTTGGGACCAAGCTAACACTCATGGCTAGTGCCGCAGTGTAAGGCCAGCGAGCTCTAATTTAACAAAGGAGGAACGGGGTGGATGGTGGGGGTCTGGCGGGTCGTGAAGGCGCGCTCAGAGGTTCGAGACATGCGCGGGACAGCCAATCACGGATAGCAATGGATACCAAACAAGTAAATGTTCAAAAAGACATTCCAAATCTGAGGAAAATCCCCTGTCTTCGTTACGTCCCTCCGCCACGGCTAGGACTGTATATTACCGCTATGGACGCAAAGAAGCCAACCGGAACATGGCAACAAGCGCAAATTCTTAACGGCAATCTAGCAAAGCTACCAGTTAAGACGACCACACATATGTTTGTCGTCTTGTTGACCTTGCTACGAGCCATGTAATCTGGTTTAGAGATAATATGGGACGATTCCGACAAGTGGATCTCCAAGAAACAACGCGCAAATGCATCAGCGGTGGTCGGTGTGAAGGCAACCATCCTTATGCGGGTGGATTTGTTGCGTTCGAAGCTCAATGCCTTTCCAACAGACGGTAAGATAAGCCCGCTACATAAATCTGGGGGCGGGTGTAACGAGAGTAGGAATCCAACGGCGCGATCCAAAGATTTTCAGGCTCCCAAGGGCAATTCCTCAATGCGAGATTGTCCGGCATGTCCCTCCCACCATATCCCATTTCACTTTCCCAAAAAACGAATGATGCATCCAACTGACCATCCCTTCACTGATCCAAGTAATTTCAGTCCAGCAGATAAACTGACACGTGTTCCTTTTGGACACTTTAAAACGTATAGTAAATCATCTTTATTAAGCTCTGGACGTCAAATACCCTTTCGCCCAATTCGAACAGTCAAACAGCTCAAACGGGTTAATCAGGCATCTGACAACTATTGACCGCGAGACTCACGTCCTTCATGACGGACAACCGACGATATAACTTAGGGTTAAGTTCCAATATCCACTACCCCACAATGTAACGCCTCGCGAGGACAATAAGCTATGACGCGACGAGAGCAATGAGGGGCGGGTTATTGGAGAACTGTGGGGAGGCTGGACTGTATATATAATGCCTATATAAGGCAAGAGAGTGGTGAACAAGGAGTGTCCGTAAGGGCGGACGGGATGAGCGATATCAAGAAAGACGCGAATCGAGGTGAAAACAAAAGCATTCGAAGTGAAGAAGTACGGCGATTAGAAATATGCAACACTCATGGCAATGATACCCTTCCTGCAAAAAGATCAAGACGAACGAAGTCACGGCAATGGAATTGTTGCAGGATGTCAAAATTCAGGAGTTGCTTATACCTGATGATCACGTGAAAACGCGTCTTTCCAAGGTTCAAAGGCTGACCCAAGACTTCCTATTGCGGACTAGCGTACCGCGTTCGTATCCAGAAACCATCGCATTCAGCATTAACGAGTCCTTATGTTGCAAGAAAAAGGAAAAAGGCCAGTGAATGTTGCAGAAATATGGAATTTGCTCATCAAGCCGTGGTCTACATGGAACAGGGCTCAAAAGTTACTACAAGGTGTGAGTGGGGTTCAAAGCTCATTGTGGTTCGAAATTCCTTGGCAAATCCGCCAGATCGCGAATTCACGTGATAATGGTGTCGTGGAGCTACGTCACTTTCCCATTTTCTCCGATTTTCGACGATGGAATTGATAGCTGAGCGACGGAAATAGCCATAACGATATTACTGCACAAATCATGGCGATGGGATGTCGTCAGCTCGTAAAGGCATTCGATGATGCTCATGAGTTTCTGAGCCCGGTTCTAAAAAGAGGCACGCGACCTTAACTTCTACTCCTCCGAAACATCGCTAACTCTCTTGAAGAGGAGATACAGAAATCACGCGGTCAATCTATTGTCCAAATTCTAGCTCGAAAGCTCTCAGTTCAAGGCCAAGGACATGGCGATGCCACGTTACATGTAATCCAACGGGCACTAGATCTCCTTGTCACAATTCATCGCGCCTATGTTGAGTCAAACCTGGATGTTGGGATCGAGAATTCTAATGGAAATGGCTGCAGAGAAGACCCTGTTCTTGAAGATACCAGGCGGCGACGGGCAATCCATGGCCTCCTTGACTTGATTTCCCTTGAGGGCATATACCCTGCACTATCCCAGGGAGTTGGAATACCCCTTCAGCAACGGGTGATGTCTACCCTGCCCACTGGCGTTGTTGCAAGACAGCCAGAAGCGACTTCCAAAGATAGGTTGCATGATGAACGCTTATTGCGGTTGATAATAGACGCTTTAACGCCGATTGTTTGTCACAAACACTCTGGTATTCAACCAATAGTTATGGGTAGAATTCTCGGGGACATATTGTGTGCCACTGCAGAGCTCGCATTTCATCCACATTCTCTTCCACAGGAACAAACCAGCGCTTATGCGGAACTATTTCAAAAGCTGATTCAAGAGTAAGACGCACATTGTTGATGATTTGATGATTTTTGAGTGTATGCACCTGCTAAATTCACCCAGATCTCCCACACCCACGTTGCTATCAATTCTCTCATCGTTTATCCAAACAAGTTCTGCTCCGTGGTTCAAAAACATAATATCTTCGGAACTATCACACGTTCCTTTACGGAAAGACGGCGTGTTTCATACAATTATTTTTATAGCCTCTCAATTTGAGCCGGCTTTGGGCCAAAGTGCAGAAACTGCGCCTGCTCAAGGCCCTCCAATCACAGTGCAAGCTATCATGCAAATTTCTCGGCTACTTTCCTCAGTTCCTCAAGGAATTTCGGCAGACGACTATTTCTACAATACTTCTCCAAAACTACTAGCGCTTTTAGATGGAGATGAACCCGATTTACAGAAAACTGCATCCTACGTGATTGGTAGTGGAATACTCGGAAAACGGGCTCTTGGAGAGCCTGGTGCGATTGGTTATAAAATATTCGTGAAACCTATCCTCGACTCACTTCATGGAAATATGACAACTGAGGTTGCTGCGTGGCTGAGAAGGTTTTCGTTAGATGGGTCCGCTCTGCCGGAGAGCCCACTAAGTGATTTGGAGGGCGTAGTTCTCATAAATGAACCAAAGCTGCTTCTATCTCTTACAAGGCTGAGCGCATTAGTTTTATTACATCCAAACCCAAGCCTTTTAAAACGATTAATTCAACCCGTCTTACTGCCACTGTGGGCGTTAGGGTGTTATGCCAAAGAGCATCAAAAATCATCCTGGTATGGCAAAGTTTCCACGCTCCTGCAAACCTTTTTCTCCATGTCCACTGGCGTATCAAAATACGACAACTTGTCTGATAATATACTGTGGGACGGAGGAAAAACCTGGACATTTGGCCCTGGGCAAAACGGGGGCGTTTCAATTAGAAAACGCACAAATTCCCCTGCCCAGCAAGTACTCAATACAATGCTTCTCATGAAAATTTTGGATGACCGCATCGATGGCGTCTTAGAACTGCTAGGCCTGGACCCTCAATCAGAGGAGCTTGCTGGTGATATTTTTCTCCATGTTAGCCGGAAGTGGCTACTTGGGCATTCTGAAAATCACACCCAGAAAGAACCAGAATTTCTGCACGGTGGTGAAGATTTGCAAACTACTTTGCAGAAATTGACCAGTGCCAAATTCACGGAGAAGCTCCTGAATAAGTTCAAAGATAGTTTGGCACGGCACCCTGACAGAATACTGGGAATTGTTGAGCAGTTGATACAAAGCGAGGTCTCATTGAGAACAAAAACAGCCCACGGGAAACTGAATAATCCCTCATTTCAGTCTTTAGGTAATATCGTTGAGAATTCCCAAGGGATTTCTGACAATGATAACCCCGAACAGTCCGAGTCGTTATCAGCTTCGTTCAGTCTTCTTTCGACCATTCTTGCTTCCCCCGATTTTTTCCTGTCAGAAACATTATCTCCAGTAATTCAAAGAATAAAAGTCCAACTGGACAATCTACTCCCTAACTTACCCTCCCATCTTATGCAACCTGCAAACACCGCGTCGATGCTACTTGAAATGACCCTCTCATCTTCATTATCCCCAGAGCGGAAGCCCGAGGCAATTTCCTCCCGGATCTCCGACCTGGAAAAACATCGCCAAGCTCTTGAACATCTCTCATCTCCCTTACCTCCGATACAGGCAGAAGGGCTTACCATTCTCTCATGCCTGATCACCGAATCCTCTCCAGTCCTTGATATACCTGCAACCCTCTCTCTTCTCCTTTCCTTATTAAGCAACTCGAATATCGAATCTTCCTCAAATGATGAATTTGTTTACCTGCATGTCATTAAGATTATTGGAATTCTCGCGTCCAGACACCCCCGGACAGTTATTGGGAGCCTAGCAGAGCGTTATGCGGATAGAAGCGAACAACATAGCCTAGAACAACGATTGAAAATCGGGGAGGCGTTGTTGAGGGCTGTCCAGGAGCTAGGAAATGCCTTAGTAGAGGACACGGCAAGAACATTAGGCGGAACCATGGTTTCAGTAGCCGGAAGACGTGGCAGGAAACCCTCCGCGAAGCGGGCCAGAGGGGAAATGGCGAAGAAATTAACGACGCAACCGACCGAGACGGAGGATGATACGCTAGATCGTGAAGCTGCCGACTTAATGCAACAAATTGACGAAGCAATGGACTCAGAGGTAGAAAACCCCGCTCTTGAAGCTTATTCGGCCAATATAATCGATGCATGGGCTGCTGGAGCGGCATCTGACTTAGAACCTGACGATCTACGTGTCCGGGCATCCGCCATGTCCATTTTAGCATCGGCCATCCAGACAAATGTCGCAGGCCTTGGACCGTCCGTTGTATCCTCATCTGTTGACCTAGCACTATCAACTCTGAACTTCGAACAGGGCCCGGAGAGTGTCATCCTGCGACGAGCTGCCATAATCCTGATTCTCGACCTCGTCAAAGCGCTCGATACAGCAAGGGAAAATGGGATTAACCTCGGCTTCGGCTTCTCGTATTCTACTACTACCAATAATGATAATCAGTCCACTGACTTTATCAACCCTCAACTACGTTACCCGAACCAGGGAATCATCGGGAATATACCGGATATACTCCGCGTCTTAACTTTCGTGGAAACAAGCGAAACCGACCCCATCGTCCGTGGACATATACGAGTTCTCATCGAGAGCTTCGAGGCATGGCTTGAAAAATCGTTATTGTGGGGAGTAAGGACTCGTGAGGGCATGGGCGAGCAACCTAGCTTCGAGTTAGGGGATCGTTTGGCTGGGTTGGATATTCATCCGCGTGTTGATGGTGGTGGTGGTAGCGGCCGTCAAGGGTCTGGGCAAGGGCCACGGATCGAGGAAATTGAATAGGTGTCTCGTTCTTAAACAGGAGCGTGAAGACCGTCTTCATTTTGGCGTTTTGCGGTCACCACATGTATATAGTTGCATTCTAGTTACCATACGTGAAATATGATCATCTCTGGAATGTAGAATGTAGTACTATATAATATATAATATGCATGTAGTTTGATTCAAGTTCCGACGGCTCCTTGTAGTTACCAAGAGTATCCAGAGCAGAGTAAGAAACTACTGATGTTTTCAGTGGTTGACGAGGATTGAAATTCCTTTCAAGTGATCATGCTAGTGAAGTTGGTGGATCCAGACTCGAGATGAAATGCATGATAATTCCCATCGATCGATTTGTTTTTCGTAAAATCAAGTGCCTAGTCATACACGAAGAGTACAAAACGCCTACCATCCCGCCTTCCCTGTAGTCCATTCCCAGAAAAGTGAAAAATGAATCAATGTAAGAATAAAGCGCTTGAAATCCTGCAACCGCGGATATATTATCATATCATTCATTATATCGGGGCGCCATAATATTCCCCACGGCCACCACGGCCACCACGGCCTGCCCTGTTTCTGCCTCCACCTCCCCGGCCACCACGACCACCTTGCCACCGGCCACCATCCCTCCCGAATCCTCTCCCCCTCCCCCTCCCGAGGGAATTAAAAGATCTATCTTGATGCCCCCGAAACCGCTGTCCATGCCGCTGCTGAAGAGGCTCCGGATGCGGCCCCGCATCAGCCCGCGCAAATCGCTCCTCATCACTAGCATGAAACTTATTCTCAATCCCAATGAGGTCACAAAACTGCGCCGTTTGCGGGTTCGTATACTCTGGCGGCATCTCAGTTGTCGTGATGGGCACGGCAGGGTCGTAGACGGGTGCGGTGATGGAGAAGTTGTGCGGGATGGTCATTCTGCCTGGTTTGACGACGTTTTCTTCTACCCATTGTTCCGCGGCGAGGATGCTGGGTTTGTAACGTGCGTCTCCCTTGTTCGTGGGTACGGAGGCGTTGGGATCGCCGAGTGTGAGTTCGTCAGCGAAGGCTCGAGTGATGGCGAGCCATTCCTTGTCATATTTCAATTGGTATGGGCGGCTCTCCTCTCCAGTTTCTCCCTCCTCAGGAGACGAGATGGCCGGGTATTCCACCAATTCAATAAATTGTCTATGTCTGTCGCATTTATCAAGGGCCAGGAAGTTTGTTTCTGTATTGCTGATGGCTTCTGGTAGGGTAGACTCGAAAACTGGGGCATCATCTAGAATTGTTTCGGGTTTCCTGAAACTTGCTGGTAGTTGATCTCGAATTTCCTTAGGGATATCCCCTGATTGTGAAGCTTCAGCTGCATCCACTGCAGCTGTAGCGGTTTTTTCCGCTTTCCCTGATGAAATACTATGTTCAATTTCCATTTTATCCGTACTTCTAGTCTTAGTGCTTATGGTATCCTTTTGCTCAAGTTTCTCCGAAGTGTCAGATGAGCTATCAAGACAAATATCAATCTCGTCGGGATTTTTAACCTCGGTTCCTCCGTCTCTTATCTCTTGTTCGGTAATTTCCCGAAGTTCCTGCTGGGCATTATATCCGATTTTTGCAACACCCGCAATTTCACGTCCTAGGTTATCGTCCTTAACCGCAACCTTTTTCCACGTTAGCTGGTAATTTACCTCTGGTCTACTTATCAAGCCAGCCTCAATCTGTTTCTCATACTCGGCCGCTTCCTTCATGAGTCGAACATTTTCTTCAGCATCGTTTTTGGTTGCAACTGAGTGGAAGTTCTGCCAGGCTGATAACTGTGCACGATCACGTTCTGCACCTTGAGCAGGCTGTGGCTGTGGGGCGTTTTTGGCGCTCTCTGCTGCGCGCGTAGTGGCTTCGTCATCGCCACCGAGCGTTGACATTATGATCTCCTCACTCATTGCAGTATCTACGATTGTAGTCGATACTTCCTTGGATGATATATGTGCTGCATCAGACCCCACTTCGACACTGCGAGTAGCTGTCACACCTTCATTAGTAGAACCAGGCACCTCAGGCTGCTCATTTGTAACAAGAGACGGTGAACTGAGAACATCATCTCCTAACGATGGCTGCTGGGGTTGGTGGTGAGGCTGTGGATTTGGATTGAATCTATTTTTCAACTCCGCTGGCTTATAATCACCATGTGTTAAACTTGCTGCATATTTGCAATGGAGATGAGCAGAAAACCAGAAGGCGGGTCGAAGGCGATCCATAATATATCTCGCAGCAACACTGCCTAACCTTCCTGAATTCGCGTCCGGTTCAAACAATGGCTTCTTCTGGAACAGTTTTTGAAAGTCGCCATGCCATTCAATACCCTGAGGCCAGTCGTGGCTTAAGCCCAGATCAACCTGGGTTCGAATTTGTAGCAGTTTGCGAACATCAAGTTCCCTGACATGGTAAATACTCTGCATATCGGCACGATTATACGGGAGCCTTTCAAAATGGGATTTGCGATAGTCGTATCCTTTCCAGATTCCAGAGATACCTGCGATTCTAAGAGGCCCACAGCGGATGACGTTGGCAGCGCCAAGATAGTAGATGTTGGGGGCTACCCACCCTCCATAGTAGAGCTCAAAGAGATGATTGCTGGCTTCATGGTTTCCTCCAACAAAGATCGTCAAATATGGAGCGACACGGGCACCGCTGTAATACTCATGAAAATCCCCAATTTGTTTGTACTTCTGCGGAACTGACATGCAGCTCAAGTCATACGAGTTGCGCACTGCCTAGCAGAGAGGGATGGGTGAGAACAAGGGAAACAAATGTATATACGAGCGGCAGAAGAAGGGGGGAAATAGCACACCTGAAAATCGCCACCAATGATGAGGAGATCAACGCCATCCCAGCCCTTGACTTCTGCCGCTCTAGTGACTGATGAGTATATGTCATTCAATTTACCGTGTCCCTGTGTGATGTTAGCAGTGTGTTTCGGTACCCCACCAAAATATCAATATTACTATAGCAAAGTCGGAAGCGAAAACATACGCAGCCTTCAAGAGCCACCCTTAGATTTCGGGAAGGAGAAGCGGGAATGTGCTGCATGTTGAACAGTTTTGGAGGTTGGCTGCTGGGCTTCAACGAGAAACATGAACTTTTCAAACGTACAAAAATAGAATGAACAACGCGTTTGTCTCTGAATAAAAGAAACTGAAAAGAGCAGACTGAAGATGGGAGGGCAGCGCTCATGGCCCAGAGCCCATTTTACTATTTTGTTTGATCAAGTTGTTGTTGCTGTTGTCAAATTATTCGCGTCCTCAAGCGTTGACCAGGAAAAAATGATTACTAAGCCGTATTGACAGGTAGTTAGTTAAGTTAATCTTCAGATCTCTATGATGTCTTCCTTGCGACCACTTACGTTGATCTTGGTTTTGACTTTGCTCCTATTCATTTAAACATCGTTTTATCCTTACTTACACATACTGGTATATTCGCAAGTACAGTGCATCACTTAGTCTGACCTATCCATGAATGTTCGTTGGTGCTACAGAAGGAACGCTAAATCCATTGATATTTGATGACTCGAGTCCAATAAACGGCTTATACCTTTCTTTTCGAAAGTTCCTCGAGTCCCTAGGCCAATCAATACACAAAGGTGTAGACTGACAACTGCCCACCATGGCGATAAGCAAGGGCCGTAATTCAGCAAACCCAGCCAGCCCATTGATCCAATTCTGCTTTCACTACGGAGTATAATAAACGGGAGTGTAATGCCTGTTTTTGCTGTTTGTATTCTCACTGGACCAATTTGAGAATGGAAATCGGGCGTAGGTTTGCCGAAACAATTTTTCCATCGCTGGAACAATTCACAAAAATATGTTCGATAGCTACGTACAGGGATTAGCAACTCGCACGGCAATTGGGCATACAATGTAAATATGTCTATCTATATTTGTGTCCATGTCACCTGAAACTGTCCTGAGGATATTCTTCTGTTGACTGTAGATGGGGAATAAGCTATATGCTTCCCCCAGTCATATTTTAACACCCATCGAGGTGAGTACAAGAGGTAATGCGATCCGACGGCGATTGATACAAGGGAAACGGCACTTCCATCTCACATGTCGCATAGTGATAGGAGCGGATGGCCACAGGAACAGGCGAGTTCGAGAGTTTTTGCAACCCCTCGCTTGAATGAACCTCTTTTTGGGGTTTTGTTCGAGTATATTGAACAAGTTACCTCCCCGCACGACGGTATATGATGTACGGGTGGTTTATATGGCAGGGGATAGGCGGGGGTAGTATTCTCCTGTTCTGTAGCACCTGCAACGGTCGGAACCTTGTCGGAGGGGTGAAGCCGGTAATGGATTGGTCGCCGTAATTGTTTGCCCAAGTCGAAAGGGTTCGAGTCCCGGGGTACGAAGATCATTGTATAGCATATACGTATGCCGGCAGAGACCAGGGTGTCACTATGCTATGCGTCGCTCCGAACTGATCGATGAGTGTAATAATATAGGCTGCTCTTGGACATTGCCCCGGTACTAAAGATGAAATTGAAATCGTTCGGCTTCATGCGTGCTCGCTGAGTCATCAAGGGCTTGCCGAATACACGCCGCTTTCTATTTTAGGAATAGCGGTAGTGGCAAAACCATCACCGTCCCTGACACTTATCCGTATCAGGTTTGGTTCCGTAAAATTCTACGGCGCCGGTATGTGTTGTGTATGACCCCATTACATCACGTCCTGGTATCTTGTTGCCTCCACTGACGCTCGCTTCTCCCCGTCTGACTCCTTTTGAGTGTGTTGCCGTTTGGCGTTGTTATTGAGTCGGGCTGTGTTTGTGTGATCGTGCCGGGTCCTTTGTCCCGTCTCCTCTTGGTTAGCTGGTTTGTCGCATGTCCCCGTCACATCAGGCTCGCTTGATCACCACTGCGGTCCTCACCACTTCACAAGCTTGTCCTCAGCTACCTCGCCGGCTCCCATTCCCAATCCCATATCCCCAGCCAGTATCTCTACGCACACTCCCCTGCGGTGCCTCTTCTCCTTTCGTTGTCAATAATTTAGTCTCTTCCAGTTTTGCCGTCATAGGACGCCACCTATCCACAAGCACTACCCTTACAGCACAGCAGCCTCACCACCACCACCACCATCATCATCAGCAGCAGCAGCAGCAGCAGCAGCAGCAGATTTACCCACTATTTCCAAAGCCTCAGCACACTATGGCAATCGTTGAACGCCTTACTGAGGACCTCGAGAAGCCCTCCGTCGACGATCGCTCATACCGTGTGATCCGTCTTCCAAACAAGTTAGAGGCTCTACTAGTCCATGATCCAGATACGGACAAGGCGAGCGCGTCGGTTAACGTCAACGTTGGCAATTTCTCAGACGATGATGACCTCCCGGGAATTGCCCATGCTGTTGAACATGCTCTCTTTATGGGGACTAAGAAGGTGAAGCCGTCTAACCTCTGGCTGCGGAGATCTTAAAAATAGGGGAAAAAATGACACTTGCTAATGAATCTCGTCGTCTAGTACCCCAAAGAAAATGCCTACAACCAATACCTAGCAGCACATTCTGGGCATTCAAATGCATACACTGGAGCAACGGAGACAAATTATTTCTTTGAAGTAGCTGCCACAGCAACCTCAGTTTCCAAAAGCACTCAGTCGAGCACTCCCGCCACCCCAATACCCGCAGAGGTGGAGCCATTGACGGATGGCCTTTCAAGACCAACCATACCGCTCACTGCTACTGCTGCCGACAGTGCAGTGTCTTCTTCCAGCGATTTGGTCCCCCCTCTTTATGGTGCTCTTGATCGATTTGCCCAGTTCTTCATTGCTCCACTTTTCCTCGAGGCTACCCTCGACCGCGAGCTCAGGGCTGTAGACTCGGAAAATAAGAAGAATCTCCAGAATGACGACTGGAGACTCATGCAGCTCAACAAGTCTCTTTCAAACCCCAAACATCCCTACCACCATTTTTCGACCGGAAATTTGCAAACATTGAGGGACGGACCCCAGTCACGTGGTGTTAATGTACGTGATGAATTCATTCGGTTCTACGAAACAAACTACTCGGCAAACCGTATGAAACTTGTTGTCCTGGGTCGCGAATCTCTGGATGAGCTAGAGGGGTGGGTTGCAGAACTGTTCGCCGATGTCAAGAATAAAAACCTGCCGCAAAATAGATGGGATGATGTGCAGCCATATACGCCGGCCGATTTACAGAAGATTTGTTTCGCTAAACCAGTCATGGATACTCGATCCTTAGATATTTTCTTCACTTACCAGGACGAAGAGAATCTATATGACTCTAAGCCAGCTCGGTATATCAGCCATCTGATCGGCCACGAAGGCCCCGGAAGCATCCTTGCCCATATCAAAGCGAAGGGCTGGGCATATGGTCTTTCTGCTGGTCCCATACCCATCTGTCCAGGCTCCGCGTTCTTTACGATATCCATCCGCCTTACCGAAGACGGTGTCAACAACTACCAGGAAGTCATTAAGACCATCTTCCAATACATTTCGATACTCAAATCACGAGTGCCAGAAGAATGGATTTTCGAAGAGATGAAAACTCTTGCAGAAGTCGATTTCAAATTCAGGCAGAAGTCCCCAGCAAGTGGTTTCACAAGCAGCCTCAGCAGTGTGATGCAGAAACCATTCCCTCGTGAATGGCTCCTTAGCGGGCCCTATTTGCTGCGGAAATTCGATGGACAGGCCATCCAACGCGCTCTAGATTGCTTCCGGATCGATAGTTTCAATATCGAACTTGTTTCGCAGACGTATCCCGGGAACTGGGACTCGAAGGAGAAATGGTACGGGACCGAATACAGAGTCGAGAAGCTCCCAACAGACCTGCTCTCTGAAATCGGACGCATTCTGGAGGCCCCTTCATACAATCCGATGCCAGAGCTTCATTTGCCACACAAGAATGAATTCCTCCCGACTCGCTTTGATGTTGAAAAGAAAGAGGTTGCGCAGCCGGCAAAAAGGCCAACTCTCATCCGGAACGACGACCGTGTCAGGGCATGGTTCAAAAAGGATGACACTTTCTATGTCCCTAAAGCAAGTGTTGAAATTATCCTTCGGAACCCGCTGGCATATGCCACCCCTGGAAACAATGTTCTTACAAAACTAGCGTGTGGGCTAATCCGAGATGATCTTCAAGAGTACTCCTATGATGCTGAGCTAGGTGGGCTTGATTACAGTTTATCCCCAAGCGTTTTCGGTCTCGAGGTGTCGGTGTCTGGATACAATGATAAGATGGCAGTCCTCTTGGAAAAAGTTCTACATAGCATGAGGGACTTCAGAGTCAAGCCTGACCGGTTTAAGATCGTTAAACAGCGAATGGCCGATGGATTCTCGAATTCTGAGTATCAACAACCCTACCATCAGGTTGGAAATGTGACAAGGTACCTCACGGCGGAGAAGACGTGGATTACCGAGCAACTGGCAGCTGAGTTAGAGCACATCGAACCCGGAGATGTAGCCGCTTTCTTCCCGCAACTCCTCCGTCAAACCCACATTGAGCTTCTGGGCCATGGTAATCTTTATAGGGAAGACGTTCTGAAAATGGGAAACATGGTCGAATCCGCATTCCATGCCCGCCCATTGCCGCGGTCCCAATGGAACGTGCGACGGAACATAATCATACCACCAGGAAGTAATTATATCTACGAAAAGACTCTCAAGGACCCCGCAAACATTAACCACTGTATCGAATATTATCTTTTCGTAGGCGACATTACGGACCCGCAATTACGTGCCAAGTTGCTCTTGTTCGGTCAGCTCACCAACGAGCCCGCGTTCGACCAGCTCAGAACGCAGGAACAGCTAGGCTATGTCGTATGGAGCGGCATCCGGTACGGTGCCACCACATTGGGGTATCGGGTCATCATCCAAAGCGAAAAACCCAACCAGTACCTAGAGTCTCGCATCGACGCTTTCCTCATCCGCTTTGCTCGGGCGCTTGACAGCATGACCGACGAGGAATTCGAAGACCACAAACGCAGTCTCATCAACAAGCGCCTGGAGAAGCTGAAGAACCTGAATTCCGAAATGAGTCGGTTCTGGTCGCATATCACGTCTGAGTACTTCGACTTTACCCAGCATGAGACCGACGCGGAGAAGGTGGCGGGATTGACAAAAGATGATATTGTCGAGTTTTACCAGCAGTATATCGACCCGCAATCACGAACGCGCGCGAAGTTATCCGTCCATTTGAACGCGCAATCCAGCGCAACCGATGACGAGCGCAAGAAAAAGGTAGTCGAGAAACTGTCAAACCTTGTATCATCGTCGTCAACGGAGTTCGATAGCGAGAAATTCAAAGCGTCATTCGCCAACGTGAATTTCATGACGACTGACGTCATGACGAATAAAGACGCCATCGTGTCAATTCTCAGGGGATTTCTGGAGACTGAACTAAAGCTAGATAGCGAGAAAGTGACCAGCATCGTCGAACCGGCTACACACGTGCTTAATGAGATACTACAAGGGCTCGAGATAAAGGCTATACCTTCACCCCCCTCGACAACTGGGGGCGCCGCAGTCCCTGCTACCGAGAAAGTCAACGTAACGGTTAACGGGGCAATCAATGGGACGACCAATGGCGCCGCAAATGGCCATGCTGTCATACCAGCGCCGTCGTCAAAGCCCGGGCAGCCGGCGTACATTACCAACGTGTCGGAATATAAGGCGCGTCTTGCCGTCAGTGCTGGGCCGTCTCCAATCGTGGACCTGAGTGAGTTTGAGGAGATTGATCCGAAGTTGTGAAGGAGCTTTAGTCTGATATTTTTTTTTTTTTTTTTTTTTTTTTTTTTTGATCCCTGTAATTTTTACCTTATTATTTTCTCCATTTATTGGCCGATGGGGGTTGTCATTGGGGAAAGGGAATTGCACAATCAGGCGGTGGGGTATGTAACTGACAGTTACCAGTCGCCAGGGGCTTTCGACTGGTTTTCTGCTTTGTCCATTTTTTTTCCCTGCTAGTTTCATAGATAGATACTTTGTATCGCATGTTAACTATACATCTCGTAAGGGAATAGCTATTAGAGGAGGTAGTTACATCGCTAGCTTAGGATGTAATAGAAAAGACAGACAACAGAATATTTCGCCACGCCACAACCACGCCACACCACACCACACAGTTACTGCTGTTTACCCATTCCCCGCATTGGGTACAGCCTGTTAAATAAAATATGATATCTACCCTGTAATAAGGCAGCTTGATACGAACGATTCGGGGTGTCCAAACTGGGTTTTTCCCCCACTTTCTCCACCAGAATTATAGATATGGACTCGACATTGAAGCAAGGTGCGTAACAATAATTAAGAATTCTAGGGTATATATTATTTATTTCTTTGTCTTCTTTATATATTGTACAACTTTTGGGTATGACGGAATGGCTTGGTCGGCTGGGGGAATGAGTGGATGGGAGCTTCCGTGGGAGGTATGGTACTGTACATAGATATCCTAGAGAGTTAATTGTTGTTGATGAGGGTCATCACTTTCAATCCAGTCAACCAAGACATAACCAGGACTTAAGAAAGTAGTTCTTCTCCGTGGGATGTGTTCACATTCCGGGCTCCCATATACACGAGAGAAAAAGGGCGCCAGGCGTAGAACTTGAAACGTTGCCAGAAGGAAAGGGATATGGGATTGAAGAACTGTGGAAAATTAGCCCATTATCCACTGATTAACGGAGCATACTGTGTATTGTACTCTCACTAAGAACACCGGGGACCCCAAACCCACGTAGCTGTGGGATTGGAATATCTGGGCAGTGCTTGTTGATCCAGATATGGAGGCGCTCGAATCCAAGCCATGTAGTGGCACAGACAGATGGCAGCCATGTACATCAGCTAATAGCAGAACATGGACGACATCTGCAAGCGATCTCGCTAACTATATATAGGGGTAATCACGTGCGGTGGAGGGCAACTAGTGCCCAACAGGACATACGTAAGAATAATGTGGGGAGAGCCAGGTGTTAGTGGGTACTACGGCTACCCTATCACGTGCCCCCCAACATATTATATTGCTCTCGCGTAGTTAGTTTAGTAACAACGAACGTTATCCTCCTACAAGTTATGGCCCTTATAAGCTACAAAAAGAGCTGCGAAATAACGTGCTAACTACGTCTCCACGCATCGTTAAAAGCCTGCCTAGACAGCTTGTTAAGTGATTTGAACCTAATGGTTAATCTGAGATTGTGTGGAATGCCTGATTTAATAAAGGACTATATGATGATGTGTAGAAGAAATCCTCAAACATTAGAGACATAATAAAAAGAACTGAATGCAGATTTATCAACATCTGCAATCAATAGAAAAGTAATAACATCAGAGACATTTGAATCTAATGAAATAATTAAAGAAGAATTGAATAAATCAAGTATTAAATATGAAAATTCAGTTGACAACAACAAAATGTCATATAACACAGATGACTTTAATAACTGTGAATGAGAAAACTTATATGAAATTGAAAATCACAAAATTTCAGCATAAAATTCAATAGATGAAAATAAGTAGAAATGAACTCTTTGTTAATAATGAGAATATTAATATAGATTTAATAAATTATTTGCAAAGAAAAAATAAAACATTTACTATTATGAAGATTTTTAATAAATTTTATAATTAAATGAAATTTATAAAAAAATCAGTTATATTGATTAAATCTGAGAATTATTTTGAAAAGAGGAGATTTTTTTCACAATGAAACAATTTGAAATTGATGATATTCTGGAGAAAAAGCAAACTGACTCTGATGATAATATCAGCACTTATATGCAATGATTTTGAAAAGAATACAATGTGTGATTATATAACTATATATAATTCTCAGTTGCTTCACAGATGAAACTTTATTTTATTATATTTGTAATGTGACAGCGCCAAGGCGGTTGCTACTCGGCAGCGGCACAGAGGAGGATGGTATATAATGGAAAGTCTTATGAATAGGCTTAATTATCTCACTTGAACCGCGAACTCATAGAATACTATACAAACACTGAACTATCAGAGGTACTCAGCACACTAAGAATATTGTATGAGGACAGTGATAACTCTGATATCTTATTGTTAAAAGATAAAAGATGAATCACTGACTTTTGAAATAGAGAGCCAGCATCTAGCTATTCTATATAGACAACAGACAGTCATCCTCCTCTCACTTTATGAATGAGAATAGCTGAAGCAGCTTCACAGCAGCACTGCATTGATCTGTCAGAAGAAATCTACTGATCTCATATAGAAATAAAATTCTCATATATACCATCAATTGAATCCTCTTCTATTGGATTTGAATGATATCATAGAGTGGTTAGAAACCGGTTCAGACATCTGCATGATGTTATGAGATAGATGGGATTATTCAAAGGGAAGCAATGAGCCATGCAGAGCCGCCACAGAGCCTTGACACAATTAAAAAATGTGACAATGCCCTCTTCTTTAAAGGCATAGTTTCAATACCTCAAGATTACTGAATTGGGAATTATCTTTGTTATGTAGCAATAGTTGTCAACTGCTTTGACAGAATGTGCACTGCATGGTATAAAGGAATGTGTAGCGTACGCAGCTCAGTAGGATAATACACGTCTGATTCTTTAAAAGATGAAGATGGGCGGACGCCCCTATATATACATGCTTGTTTATTTACAGTGATTGATTCCTGCGGAAGGAGCGATCGCAGGGTTATAAAAGGAAGGATAGAAGCCTTGAGTAGGGGCGGAAGAAGGAAGGGGTGGAGCGGAAGCTCTGGGAATCAGCGAGGGGTGGGTAGGGGCGTAAGTACGCCACAGAATGAGTGAGTTTTATTCAATGTGATTCTTCTGCTGAATACACAGTCCTTCTTCTTCTTCCCATCACTGTCATATTCAAATGTTCAGTAAGTGGATTCCTTATATATTGATTTGAAACGTGAAAAATATGGTTAATAAATGACTTGCAGATTTTCATCTTTATCCCTGTTCTGTGTATGAAATTTCTTATAAAAGTAGTGCATTTTAGAGGCAAAGTTAATAGTAATGGCAGAGTTCTTCAAAATGATTCTCCACTCTTTGATACATGTTTTTCTCCCCCCCCTGGTCTGCAATAGTGAGTGCATGGGAATGTCATCCTTGAAAGACAGTAAGAGGGCTTATTCTAATGTTTTTTAATGAGTAAAAAATGTTTACATGGTGCAGCTGCAGCCGCTGTCACAGTTAAAAGCGTCAGATTGAAGATGAAGATGGAGATATTTAACAGTTGTAAAAATTCTGCTTTTGCTGCTGTTTCTCCTGCTTCTTCTGTGCTTTCAATGATTGTGACAGAGATGGTATTATTTGTCTGCTGTAAAGGTTCCACTCCTCCCCCCTCTGCTGCTGTTACACCGCCCCCCCCATCAATCAACAGGGTGATGTATAACCCTACATGATCATTCAGAGAGGAGTTCAAAGAGAGCTTGATTTCAAGAACAGCAGTTCAAATAAATTCAATCTGTAATTCCTCTTCTGCAGAGTGTCTGAGCTCTGCTCAGAATGTCTGTGAGTTGAATCTGCAGAGTTCCCATGATTTCTTCGCTTTCTTCTTGTGGAGAAACTTTAATGCAGCATCTGACTAGCACTGCTATCTGCCTTCACTGCATCAAGCAGCTTTAAGAAGGGGGGATCCTTTGCATCTATCTCTTCACTCATTCATACTGTTTTCATTGTGTGAAAAACAATGATATTTGTCTTTCTGTAAGTACTGCTTCTTCTGTAACAGCGTTATGCCAGTTCTGACAAGATGTATAGATGCCAAAGCAGTACAGAGTCAAAGTTATAAATCTTCAAATATTGATGGATTTTATCTGTACTGAGAAGGTTTCCAAAGCTCATCTGAAGAAGAAGGTAAAAGTGTGAATCTCTGAGATGAAAAAACACCTCAAAATGACCGGCTTTAAGAAGAAGGAATCAGTTAACACTGCTGTTGAAAGTGTCATAAAGACAAATCATTTGTTCAAGAGGATCTCACTTCAATTGAAGCAGATGACTGAGATGCTTTGCAAATTGATAAATTGATACTTTATCATATTTTTCTACACCCCCCTGCAGCGCCGCAGTGCTAACTCTACAGCAGGCAAAGATGCCGGTGTTAGAGACTTCATCAATGAAGAAGAAGTTTAATGAGAGTGAGGTGGTGGAAGAATGAGATTTTCAGATGTTTTTTTTCAATCTTTATAAGCTTCGGCCTTTATAGAATAATAACAATTCTCAGATTAAATAAAATTGCATTAATTTGTTGATTCTTCATATCCTCTTTTTCTTTCTATCACTCTGAAATTTTTAAGCTACACAACCTCATTAAACTTTTAAAAACCTCTAGGGAAAAATAAAAGAAGAGTGTTACAGTGTCTTCAAGATGCCAGCTCATCATTGTAAGATCATTTTTAAAAAACTCTTTGAAAAAGAAAAAGTCTCAAGCAGCAGCTTTTGTCTAATCACATCTCTGATGTGCAGTAAGATGATCTCTACTAACCATCCCATATTTTACAATCTCTTTCTCAGCATTCTCTAAATGCTCAAGTGGTTCTCATGAGTTTTTAGATGATAGATAATCTTTCTATTTGATAAAGTATTAAACTTTATTGTAGTGCATTCATTTATTCAATATTTCTTTTACAAGATATTCAGTATTATCTTCAATCTCAATGCCATTCAGCCGAGGCGGCTCCGCTCTGAATCGTTGCTTATAAAGTTTCAAATAGAAAATGTGGAAGACAGAATGAATAGATTTGAATTTTGAGGTTAGTTTTAACTCATATATCTACTTACTCACTATTCTTATTACTGAGAAAGGTTTCAATCATTACTCATTGAGCTTCTTACATAGTCTTATTGTCTTAATGTTCTTTACTGAAAGTAAGATTTGATTCTCTATTGAGTACTTCATTGAAAGATGTTTTTGATCATAGTATTTCATCTGTCATTTCTGAATACAGTGAATGCTTTTCACTGCCTTTCTGTAAATTCTATTCAGAAGCTCCAATCTAGCTTTTATTTTTGACACTGAGAAGTATTCTGTTTCACAATTCTGTTTGACATTCTGACTGTCTATCCCCCTCTTTAGAATGTCGTCCGCGACGTCACTAAATAATGAAGGATTATACTTATAACAAGTATAAAAGGGGGCCACTTTTAAGGTTGCATTCTTTGCATTGTTATATGCGAATTCAGTGATTGGAAGGTGTCTAAGCTAATCATTCTAATGATATGAACAGAACATCTGAAGATGATGTTCTAATGTCTGATTCTGATGTTCAGTCTGGCTATCTGAATGAGGATGGAATGTGATGCTGAGGAGGCACCTTATCATAAGATGATAGCAAAAGACTAATCAGGATTTACTGGTGAAAAGAAATCCTCAGTCTGACACTAATGATTTCAGAGAACTGTGATCACAAATGATGGCATCTAGAAACAGATCAGTCAATTCAGAGGCTTTAATCTTTTTATAAATAGAGATATATTTGACTATCTTCATAAAGCAGTTGACAATAACTAAAATTGAGTCATATCCCTTGACTCTTGTTGACTTCAACAGGTCAACTATGAAATCCATTGATAGATTCTGCCATGAGTCCTTTGAAACAGACAGTGGCATCAACTCATCATACTACTTATGCCACAAAACCTTTATCCTCTGCCAAATATCACAAATTTCAATATATTTCTTGACATCTGTCTGAAGCTTGTCCCAAATATACTTACATCTCAGAAGCTCTTCAGTCTTTTCCAATTTGAAGTGCTCAGCATGAGAATCATCATGATGAATTCTCAATAACTTCTGATACACTGCCCTGCTACAAGGGATAAAGACTGAACCATTTAACAGTAAGAGTCCACATTCCCCTAGTTGTCAGTGACTTGATTCTTCAGCAGCACCGCGTCACTCAGAGCTTGTCTCTTTCAAGTTCAACTTAGATTCTTTCTCCTTCAACTTCTGAATTCAAACCACAGTAAAGACGTCCCTTTGCTGCAACTTATCAATGAATTTTAGAAGCCGTTGAGTTGAAAGATTGTAGACTGTTTCATCTTCCATCAATTTAATAGCAGTAAAATGTGGCATGAGAAGTTCATGATTTTCAATGTCAGTTTTCTACAGAGATCTGAATTCTCCTCCACCTTCTATATAGAGTTATACAGCTGTCTTATCGGCATCATTCTCAAGCATTAGAGAATTTCAACCCTCTACAGCCAGTTTCTTCTGCAGTGATGGTAGAGGTCTCTTTGTAGAATTCTCATCCTCATCAATAATATCACAATTGAGTCATCTTAACAATGCATCGGCGGGGTTAAGCCGATCTGAATGGTATTAAATAAAGAAATCATATTTCAAAAGCAGCTCCATCCATCTGACTTGACATTCTATCAAGCTCTTTATTGTCAAGAAGTAATGCAAATTTACCTGATCAGTGAAACTTGCATTAGATACTTGCAATTTTGAAAATAGTGTCATCAA
>NW_001813982.1:996199-1057070 GCF_000149585.1 Histoplasma mississippiense | reverse complement strand
CACAAGATTCCGCAGACACTATTCTCAGATGCATCAGTTTCACACTAGCACTAGTAGTAGGCCGGCGTTGAAGTGATTTAACATCATGACATCTGTAAAAGCTTGCTTCAATTCTTTAAACACTCTCATAATGTCTTGAGTAAGAATAAACAGTTCTGTTTTTCTGTCTTTAACACTTCTCTTTAACAAATCTGTAAGGGGGGCAGCAATCTGTGAATATATATAGATGAACTGTCTATAAAAATTCACAAACTCTAGAAATATCTGCATCTTATAGTACATACACAGCATCAACCAGTTTTTGATGATGAAGACTCAGCTTCTGTCCATTTAAATGCCATCAATCTCAACAATATAATCTAAGAAATCAATCTCCTGTGTGTAGAATGAGCGTTTTTCAATGTTTGTATAGAGTTGATGTTGTTTCAAGCAATTCAACATCTTCTGAACATGGGTATCATGTTCTTTTTCCATTTTCAAGAAGATTAGGATGTCATCCAAGTATATTATACAGAAGATGTTGACAAGACCCTGCTTGGGTAATGCGGCCACCCGGTAGCGCCTTGGCGTGGGGACCCAAGGCGCGTGGGTTCGAAACCCACAAGGGGACAACATTGCATCCGGAGCCAACTTCTCAGCTCCTAAAATAAAGGAATGTGAACCTGCCAAGTAGGTACCTTCGGGCGGACCTACTACCTGATTTAGCTTATTGTTTCTGGGCTGGAAACCTGTATCGCGAGTACCAAATCCCTGACTTTCATTAATTTTCCTATGTTCCTGTTATATTCTTGGCGTCATTCAACACTAAGCATTCCTCCTGTATAACCAACTCTTGCCTGTATTTAACATTACACAAGGACTCGTCATAAGCACTGCTTGCATACGAGTATAACGGAAGAATAATAATAATAATAAGTATCTGATAGTCAAATTACACCCAGATATTGCATGAGCAGCATTTCTATTAACACAGAAGAATACTGCATCTACATCTAAGATATGAAGGGCTCTCCTCCGCGTCATACAATATCTAAAAGGAACGAGCGACCTTGGCATCTTATACGAAGGCCCCAAGAACGAGATCGATGAATTCCCCAACGCGTCATATCTGCCGATAGGTTATACAGATTCGGATTGGGCAGGACCGTTGAACGGCGAACGCAAATCTACTTCAGGCTTCATATTCAAGTTAGCAGGTGCACCAATTTCATGGCGTTCGTCCAAACAACCTTGTGTTTCTTTAAGTTCAAATGAGGCAGAATACGTGGCACTTAGCGAAGCAGTACGCGAAGCAACGTGGTTGCGCAATATGATGATGGAACTAGGATTCGTTACAGCAAAGGACCCCTTGCCTATCAGGGCAGATAACAAAGGTTCAATCGACCTAGCTACCGTTGCCGCGATCACGGCACGCAGCAAGCATATCGACACTCGCTTCCACTATTCTCGCACGCAATTGAACGAAGGCGTTATTTCTATTAAACACGTTCCCACTGAGGATATGGTAGCAGACGGATTAACCAAACCTCTGGGCACAGTGGCATTTAGGCGTTTCATTGATTTACTAGGACTTTTCGCTGGTAACAGTGAGAATGATTAAATTTCTGTATGTAGCATGATTTTGGGATGATCCAAGTTGAGATAGCTAGCATAGAAGATTCATACGAACACATCATGCACGTTGGCGCGTGGGGGGGTGTTGGGCACTAGTTGCCCAGGCGGCCCTCCCTATATATACAGTAGTTAGCTAGCGATCGCACAATGAGAAGATCAACCATCCCACATTATCTAGTTATCCTGCGAAGCGGCTGAGCTTGCTGAGATAATCCAATGCTTTAATTCTGCATATGTATATCTCATATCACTGCTGTTCGATGTTAGTGTTCGCAATTCATTCTTACATTGAAGGGTAAAACCGATGCGGGCATAATGGGTTGCTTGTCGCATAGCTTCGATCAACCAAGAACCCATCCACGTTCAAGTTCAAATTCCGCGATAAGCAAATACGTCGTTAAGAGGATCGAGCCTTGAAAATATTATGTGGTATGGAGATATGAAACTAGGCATTGATACTCACGTTGCTTGCCAAGCCGAATGAGAATTCTTGAACAGCTAGCCCTGCGTGTATCTTGCTTGGAACTAATATATTCGTCATCGTGGACCAGCAAGCATTTGACCCGATTCTTCACAACAAAGTGCAGACAAAGGAACTGGGTTCAATACATTGAATATCTCCTTCTGCTACATATTGCGAACACAAGACTGGTATCAACATTGCCTTGTGCTATTTACTGTGATATATAAGGACCACAGACATGATTGTAAAACTTAATCCACTGGTGATTCTCGCGGCAGGTGCCATAGGAATAGATCCTGAACAAATCAGAGACGTCGTAACAATGAAGTTGCAAAAACCCAGGTTTAAGGAGTCCATGTAGATGCCACCACCCGTTGTTCGTAGGTATGTATCAAATAGGTCATCTTTTGCCTAAAAGCAGGAGGGACTTTTGGAGCGGATAAATCACTTCTCGCCTTTGCTCGATGGAAGGGGATTGTCGATTTCGAGGGGCAATTCCTCTCATTTTATTCGCAATTTTGTGAACGCCGCGACCAGCACAGCAATTTCCAACCCGAGAATTGCGACCCCAAATAAGAATACACGCCACATCCCAAGGAACGGACGAGCATCCTTGTCAAACATATCTTCAATTTCCGCTTCCAGTCGGTCTCCCATGGCCTGTAGCGAGAATTCCTTTTCCACTCTTTCTTTGCCATTGGCGCCTATTACCGCGGCTTCGTGCGCATCTATTTCCCAGAGCGCTTTGCGCATCACTGCTGTCCACTCTTCGATAGCGTTTGCCCCTCTCAGCCAACCAGTTTTCCCCTCTATAATTGTTTCTAATGGTCCCCCGTTGTTTACGGCTAGAACTGGGAGACCTACACGCATCGCCTCGACAGGAACTATGCCAAAATGCTCATATGATGGCGTATAGATGAGAAGCGTTGCTGCTGAAAGTAGAGTTTGTTTAAATGCGGACGGCACCGAGAGCAGGAAGAGGACCTCTATCGAATCGGGGATGGACAGGGCAGATATAACTGTTTTTGATGTGGCAGTTCTTAGGCTCAGGCCAATGGCTAGATCGTCCAGCTCTGTATGATATTGGACATTTTCTTGTACGCGGTTATCGTACCCACCTATACATAATAGAAGTAAGCGGCCACTATAGAATCATAGACAGCTATTAATAATAAAAAGAAGACAGTAACTTACCAGCAATGACCAACCGTGTCCCATGCCTCCCTTCTTCCCCAAGACCATGATAAGCCCGAATCGCAAGTCCGATATCCTTCTTCCTCTCAAACCGATTAATACTCAGCAGAATCTTCTTCCCACCCCAAAGGCTTTTCCCCTCAACTAGTTTTCTAAGATCCTTAATCCCCGTATCAACGCACGGATAAACGACCCGAACATCCCCAAACCTATTTCCGAAAACCTGCCTGATAACCCCGCACGTAAATTTCGAATTAGCCACAACCTTATCCGCAGCACTGATCGCCCACCCTTCAAACCAATCGAATGGATATCGATAGCACGCCTTAATCAGCTGCCGCATAACTCCACCCTCATCACGCTTAACGAGCAATTGATCCGGGAAATGACAGTAAAAGAGGATGCGTTGCTTCCCTCTCGCTTTAGAAAACAGTCGTCCAAAGGTCTTCAGAATAGGTACACACGCAGGTACCTGGTCGACGATATATACATCCTCCTCCTCCTCCTTCTCGTCGTCGTCGTCATCCCCCACTTCATTTCTGTCCCGCCTATCAACCGCATCTCCCTCCCGTCCCCGCTCCCGCGCCATTAACAACCACACCACTAAATGCACCTGCCTCAACACAGCAAACAACACCCGAAACCGCCCCGCAATCTGATCTGGGAACACAGTGTTTCCGCGCACAGTCACGTCCAGCGTGCCATCGCGCGCCTCCTCGAAGCAGTGGCTACGGTCCCGGTGCGACGTATAGATTTTCACTTTGTGTCCGCGCGCTTGCAGAGCCAGCGCAATGTCGAGGATGAGGCGCTCTGCGCCGCCGATCCCTAGGTCTGGGTGGAGGATGGTTATTGTTCTGCGTTTTTTGCGAGGTACGTGTTTTGACATCTGAGTTGGATTTGATTCGGATTGGAATTGGGATGGTCCGTTTTTTTTTTTTTTTTTTTTGGTTCTGTAGAAAATATGGAAGGAATTATATAATTGGAGAATTTCATTAAGGATAGAGAGAAGCTTCCGTGGCAAACCAGCCAACATGGTGGTCATAGCTCCGAGTATAGCTCATGTGACCTACAAATAGATAAGAATGAATCAGTATACCCTTTATTTATTTATTTTCTATTTATCTTTATTTTTACTTTTCCAAATGGTAATAATAGACGATTTGCTAGCCGGCTTCTGATAGTATCCTGATGGGACATATTCAATACTTACACTTGCAAAGCTACGTAACAATAAACTGAGAGGAGGAAGAGAACAGGCAAGAAGAGCAAAGATGAGGGTCCAAAAAAGGACATTTCAAAGACGAATTAAATTTAATAAACTCTAATCAAATCAATGAAATCGGTCAAGTCATGTAAGAGCAAGTTTACGTTTACAGGGGCGAGGGGTTGAAAAGCAGCTTAGCAATGTTGAAACTAACAGCTACACACCCACACACACTTAAAAATGGGGGCCAAACCATTCTAATATTGAAGTCAAGGCAATGACATGATAGTGAGCGGTTTTTCACAAACAAAAACACATGAGAGCCGCATAGTACCTGGTAAGCGGTATAGGGCGAATCACCCCTGCTGGTCGGTAGAATGGGGTACAAGTTTAGACTTTGAACGAAGTAGAGTAGAGTGCAAAAGGTGACAGAATGAAATGAATCTATCTCTCTCATCTTAGGTCCTGGTGAGGTGAAGGTGAGGCAGTCCAAGTGGAAGAAATACAAGAGGAAGAAGGTATAAAAGAAGTATCAGGAGATAAGATATCGAAAGAAGACAAAACAAAACAACAAAGCAGACTAACAGATGAAACAATACAAAATAAAATGTAAAAGGCGGCATGTAGCATGTACGGAGAGGGATATATAATTAACAATCAATGGAAGAAGAGTGTTGGGAGCTTTGGGATTGGGAGCAAGGGAGAAAAGAAAATAAAAAGAATATCTGGGTCATAAATGACATCGTCAAGAAGCGAAAAAAAAAAAAAAAAGGAAAGGAAGATAAAACTAGTAATAAAATATTGGGCGTGGGCGTGGGCATGGGCATAGGTATGGGGTATGAAGGGTGTTGGGTAATAAATAATTAGGAGCATCATGTCAATTTAGTTTTAAAACAGAAACACGCAAAGCACAAGCACGAGCAAGGAGATATTATATATCCAAAGGGACAGGACGGAAATGAACAGAGACGGTACGGAAAACAAAAAATGAAATGAAATGAAAAATTCACAATAACAACCACATAAAGGGGTGTGAAGGAAGAAGAACCTGCTAAAAACAGTTCAGCGTACTCTTCTTCTTTTTCTTACTAATCGCATTCATCTTCTCCTCCAAATGCGCCCGCGCAGCCTCCGCCTCCCGCCGTGCATTCCGTTCCTCCTCTACTGCCTGGATGGACAATCTCGTTGAATTCCGTTCAGACCGTAACTGCGTCAGCTCGTCCTCGTACTGCCATGCCTTCTTCTTCCACGCCTCCATCTCCGTCTTCACTTTGTTGCTCTGAGCCTCGAGATCGCCCAGTGCTTCCTCGAGAGTGGCAGTTAGTTGTTTCTCGGCGTGTAGGTGCTTCTCGATCGTGCGGATGCGCGCTTCCTGGTCTTCAACGAGCTGGGCATTGACGAGTTCCTTGCTGGTATGTCGTGAGCTGGGTGGGGATATGCTTCCAGTCTGCGCGGCGATGTTTGGAAGAGGGGGGAGAGGAATGGCCGGCGGAGGCGACGGTAGTGATGCTGCTGATGCACTCTTTCGGAGGTTCGACGTCATGGAGCCAGTGCGATCGATCGATGACGGTGCATCACCGTTCCGCATTTGACCCTGGTTCTTTACTGTTAGTAAGGAAGAAGCCCAAAATCAAGTGAAAAAAAAAAAAAAAAAAACAATTCAACTTACTTCCAGTTGCTCAATACGAATCCGATAACTCTCGATCTCTTTCTCCAAATTCCCAATCTTGAGATTCGCCTCATCAAGCGCTTGGTGTCTCTCTTGTTGAATCACAGAAAGGCGGTTATGATGTTGATCGAAGGTATTTGTAATCTGCTCCTCCAGCTCCTCCACGAGGCGGGCACTCTTCTGTTTCTCAACGGTGATCTCATTGATAATCGCGTCCTTTTTCTTGATGAGATCCTCTTTCTCCTTGAGAGCATCCTCATGGCTAGCAACGAGATGAGCAAGCTCCGTCATCTTGGCTTCGTGTCGACTGGACTTCTCCGTCAGGTCGGTGAATTGTCTCTCGAGTTTGGCATGGCTGCTTGTCTTCGTCTCCAATTCTTTCACGAGATCTTCATTGGTATCGAACAGTGCAGAGTATTTCTCAGCGAATTGCTGTTTCTGAGAAAGGAGGTCTTCAATTTGCTCCTGGAGACTATTGACGGTGACAGGAGCATTCAAAGCTGCAGTGACACCAGACAACAATTTCGCCAGTTCGTTTTTGGATGCAGAGATTTCCGCTCGTAGAGCGCTAACAGCCTGCTCATTGCGAACGTTCTCCTCCGCCATTCGTGATTCATGTTGTGCCTCAGCAGCAGCCTTGACCTTGACCTCTAGCTCCTCCAGCTCTTGCTTGTGTGCCTCTTGTAGGGACATAAGTTCCGCTTTCTGCGCCTCAACGGTAGCTTTGTGGGATTCGATCTCTTGCTCTAAAGCAGCAACGCGAGCACGGTATGACTCCAATTCACTATTGCTTGAACGGCCGTCGTTCTCATGTTGAGAAATCTCCTCCTTGGCGGCGGCGAGAGACGATTCCAATCCGGAGATGGTGGACAAGTGAGTAGAAATTGTGCTTTTCTGCTCTTCAATATTAAACTTAAGACCGTCCACAAGCTCTTGATTTTTAACCCGGGCAGTCTCAAGGCTTTTCGCAGCTGCAGCCATTTCATCCGCACTGGCTCCCTCGACTTCGTTGCGCTCACTTCGCAGGGCGTCAATATTAGCGAGAGCAGCTTCCAACTCGACCATTGTGTTTTGTAGCTGCTTTTCAGAAGATTGGAGAGATTCAGCCGCGGTACGGTGTTTGCTCTGCCATTCCGCTCGCTCCGCCAGCGCAGCTTGCAGTTCAACAAGGGTGGCTTGAAGTTTATTTTCAGACGATTGCAAAGACTCGAAGACGCCTTGGTGTTTGATTTCCCAATCGGAGTTTGCTTCCTCAAGTTGTACAATCTTTTGATTCTGAGCAATAATCTGTTCATCTTTCTCAAACACTAGAGCCTTCTGTGTCCCCAACAACTCGTTCAAACTTTGAACTTTAGCTGTCAATTCCTTCTCCCGGGCATCATGCGCTTCCTGCATCTCCTTGATTTGGTTCTCATGCTGCAGGATCTGATCCCGCATCTGTGAGACTACAGAGATATCCATCGGCGACGAACCGGAAAGACTAGATCGTTCCCTGGTCAGACCGGAAATAATAGTTGCCTTGGTCTCCATCTCCTTCTTGACATTCTTGTTCTCAGCCTCAAGAGCTTGAATTCGCTCCATGCGAATGTGCAGCTCATGCATTGCAGTGTTGAGGCTGACTTCGAAAGTCTGCATGGTATCGGGCTTGCCTTCAAATTCTTCGGTGGCAATGTTCCTCAGAGACGCGAGAGAGCGATGTGCGCGGTCAACGGTTGTCATGTTCTGACTGGTCATGCGTCGGATCACCTGAGCCTTGGGTGACGGAGTCGTGGGCGAGGAAGACTTTGTGCGCTGGAGCTCCTGTTTCAGATCTTCAACCAGGTTCAAGGTCTCCTCATGTTCCGACTGGAGCTGGGCATATTTCTGCGTCACTAAGCTCATGCCGTGCTGGTGTTCTTGTAGCAACTTCTGCATATTTTCCACGTCAGTATGATTAGGCTCATCCGTGTCGAATGCATTTTGTAGGTCGGAATTGCCCTGGTGCCCGTTCTCTGAGTGCTCCTGTGTAATAGCTGACTGCTCGGCCAAGGACAACTCCGAGGAGAGTAATCGCGAAGATGAAGGCTGTCCGCCAGACCTGAGCGCCTGTAATCTCGAGTCTTCTAAAAAAGACACTGGCCGAGAGCTGGTCATCGGAGTTGCAGCAGCAGCCGCATTCGCAGGATGGCGAGCCTCATCAACGGCATCCTGAAGCTCAGCAAGGGTGCGAAGGGCCTCTTCATATTTTGCATGAAGAAGATCGTATTCATTGGTGGTGGTCTCGTGCTGTATTCTAAGTTCAAACAGTTCTTGCGTCACATCCTCCAGCTTTTCCGCAACAAACCGGGACTGAGCAGGGCTCTGTGGAGGGTAATCGTGGTCTGTGGTTAGATTTTGGCCATTGCTCTCTCCAGAGGCTTTCTGCAGCGTCTTCAGTCCGTCGTTGTCATCAACTTCGCCGTTACGAGCTCCCACCTCTTCTCGTTCGGAAGGGCCTGACCCAGACTCTGGAGGAATCTCTCCGAAATCATCATCTGATTCAGGAATAGCAGTTTCAACAGCCTCCATCAGCACATCGAGAGATTGAGATAGGCCCCGCTTTCGGGTCTTCGGGAGTTCCCTACCCGCAACAGGAGCGGTGTGAGTGTATGTGTGGTTGAGAGTGTCCCCTTTGCCATCATCCGACTTAGCGCCATTCTGTTGGATATGGTCGAGCTCGTACAATAGGGTATCAAGTTTACCCAGGCTGCGTTGGCGATCTATAACGTGCTCTAATCTATCCATTTCGCGTTGCATCAGCTCCATGTCTTGATCAGCCTCCGCCAGTCGTTCCTCCAGTGTCGATATGTAGTCTTCACAGCTGGCTTCATTTTCACGCGCACGAGCGATTTCCTTGCGTAGCTCAGCAATAATAGCAGCGTTCTTCTCTTCACCAGTGGTATGGCCATCAAGTTTGGACTCGAGCTCATGTAGGTAATGTTCAGTATTTGCTTCACGATCCATCATCTTCTGAATACGGGCCTGTAGCTGGGCATTTACAGTCTCAATATAGGCACACTTGGTCTCCTTTTCTAGAAGGCTGCTTTCAGTGTTGGACAGTGAGGAGCGTGTGTTTGACAACGATGATTCCAAGCTTTGAATTGTCTTCTCATACTCCAATACCACTTGCTCGACAGACTCTGCGAATGAATGGGAGCGCTTCAGCCTTTCCATCGCACTATCACCAAGCAGATTTTGTAGGTCGTCAGTATCCCCAGTAAAATCAGTAGCCTTTGTCAGTTCTGAGATCAGTTTGGCATGTCGCTGGCTTAGTGCAGTATAGCTCTCTTGAACATCCAAAAGGTGATTCTGTAGTTCTATTTCTCTTTCATTTTGACGTTCTGCGCGTTCTTGGGGGACATTGCTCCTTCTATCCCCGCCCTCGGAATTGTTGATCTGTTGGCGCAAAAATGCTACCTCAGCTTTTAATCTATCGATGACAGCTTGTTTATCGCTCTCATCCGTTATTTGCTGGATACGAGGTTTGCTCTGGATGGCTCTAGCCCGCTGGGCATACTGTACGGTGTTTAGAGTCTCACTAAGGTGGAACTCGGCAGGTGTAACGCAGGCAATCATATAAGTGATCGCATTGCCACCTAGTGAATCTTGAAGTAGTCGAGTGAGCTTAGAATCGCGGTATGAGACGTGGGAACCGGCCTGTCTCGATGAAAGTTGTGAAATGACCTTGCCCAAACTAGCAAGACCAGCGTTAATTGATATTCCCTCCTTGGCCCGTTCTCCAGATGCACCAGTGTTTTTTAAGCGCTCGCTACCGGCAAGGTCAACAAAGTGCAATTTGCTATCCACGGTAATTGATATGTCAGCTCCAGAGAGGGCTTCGACAGGCATCGATAATCGTTTTTCACGCGTCGACAGATTCGAGGTCTGATCTTTGCGCTGGACTAGGTTCAAAGAAAACACAGCGTGCGAGCGGGAGGATTTCGCGTTGATCGCGGTGGCATCCGTTTGTCGAATAGAGGAACCAAAATTCAGAGCCCCGATAAGATCCTCGAATGAGTTGATGTTGACCTGGTGCAGGCCCGTGAGTAGGATCCGTCCCTTGGTATCTTCGCGGATGGTAACAGAACCTCGCTCTGCAAGGGGTGTGGTATCAGGGAGGAGGAGGTCTCTGAGTTGTTCATTATAAATCTTGACGCCAACAGGGTTAGAAGGCCTGCCTGATCTATCCAGGAAAAAAAAAAAAAAAAAAAAAAAAAAAAAAATTGATGATAATGAGGAATAATATACCTCTACATAAGTGGCTTTCAGCTGCCAACTTTTATCCAAAACACCCTTGCCGAAATGGGGCAATGACGAATTGACGGAATATCGTGTTGGGGTCCGTAAACCGGTTGAACCTGAGCGAGTATGTGTAGCTCCAGTCAACTTTTCAAAGAGAAGTTGGGCGGCACGGGGAATTATTCCTATATCAGAATGAAAATGATTAGACCCAGGATCAGTATATACGTATATACACATATATACATGATGGAAACGTTCACATACCCATAACTTTCTGGTCGCTCTGCTCTGTCGGACCAGATGTGCCCATGGTGTAAGACTTGCCAGCGCCAGACTGGCCGTATGCGAGAATTGAAACATTGTAACCCTGTACGAAAGAGTTGACGCTGTCCTGTAGGTATTCCCAAATGCCTTCCTGGTCCACTGTTTCCGCAAACACTCTATCGAATACAAACAGCTTGCGACCTTGCGGAGCATCGACAGCAACGCTGGTTGGTGATGTGACGTGGACTGTTGACCGTTGAAAGCGCTGTGGAATCAACTCGAATCCTGGATCGGTGGACTTCAATGGCGGGCGAACGCGAACAGCTGTTTTGTATTTACTCGTGTAAGTATATGCATTTTGTGCCAGAGAGTTTAGCGACATATATATAGTTATACTAAAATATCAAGAAAAAATCAAAATAAAAGAAAATAAAAACTGTTACACACCGACTTTCACCGCCGTCTTTGTATCCTCATCTGAAGCCCTGCTACCGCCCTGTTTGCTGCTCATACTCATGCGACTGTTGCTTCGTGGAGGTCGAATCATTGCGCTCATGGGACGCGGCTGGCCGGTGGGAATAGGAGAGGCAGGAGGAGAATTGGCCATGGTGGAGAAACCACTGTCTGGAAGACGGAATAGCTATGGGGCCGGTTTCAACACGGTCTGTCTCGCTCTCTTTCTTTCTCTGCGCCTGTCTCTCTGTCTGTCTCTGCTGAAACAGAAGAAAAAGAAACGAAAGGTAAGGGAAAAAAAAAAAAAAAAAAAAAAAAAAAAAAAAGGCCAGGAAAGCCACCCCCCAAGTTCTCGATCCACCAAGATCGATTCCCAGAGCTGTCAGGCCAGTAAGAGGAACGCGATCATGAGAGCCGTCTCGAGGGGCGTGCCAGAGGATGTTTTATTGATCTATTTATTTCCTTAGCCGTAAATTTGAAGTTTAAGTATACTTTCGAAATTTTGACGGTTCGTCTGTCAGATTCGTTTGTCTTTCCGGCGATTGCTGAGCCTGTTCCTGAC
Source organism: Histoplasma mississippiense (assembly GCF_000149585.1). Lineage (NCBI taxonomy): Eukaryota > Fungi > Ascomycota > Eurotiomycetes > Onygenales > Ajellomycetaceae > Histoplasma > Histoplasma mississippiense. Next base: position 1,045,387 of record NW_001813982.1, on the reverse strand, counting down.
AGAGCGTGGGATTGGGGCGGAATGAACTGTTTGATGGAATCGGAGAAAAATGAAGAGAGGATGAAGGAGAATGGGCAACGAGATGACAGGACAAGCCCCTATTATTTTTCCGCAAGAAAAGGGATCGACTAGCGCAGTAATTTTTTTTTTTTTTTTTTGGCGGGATCGTTGTGGGATTGGACGCCAATGCCAGGGGAGAGTGCACCAGACACAAGACTCCCGGATGGGGGCGTCGCGGGCGGAGGAGGGGGAGGGAGGAAATGCAGAGAGGAGGATAGGAGAGGAGAGGAGAGGAGAGGAGGCGATAGTATACGCAGCGGACGGAGAGGAGGTCGAGAGATGCTGGGAGAAATGAGCCACGATGGCGGTGGAGGATGTGGTGGTGCGGCTTGTTGCTTATTACTTTTCGCTTCGCCTACTCTGTAATGCTGTCTGCGCTAGGTCAACATCGCGTATCAGGGGGCAGGAACAAGGTTATCAACGCTGTTTCCACCGTAAAATACACCACCGTTGTAATATTTACCGCTAGCTTTCTAGCGGGGCCAGCCTCGTACGCATGGCCCTCTCTGCGGTACCGGGCTTGTGACGTATCGCTGGAACTCCCGGCAGGAGTGACCTGTTGGGCACTCTCGGCAGGAGTACCCTTGGTCTTTTACGGGCAACAAACGTCAATCGAATGGAGGCGCGCCTTGCTACAACAAAACCGGTCTGGGCAGATCACTGTCACAGCAATTCAAGCCTCAACGCCAGATTGAATGCCCAGATCAAAGTTTAAAAAAGGAACGAGCGAATAGAGACGAAACTTAAACTTAGACAGTGTCCTCTATGGCCCGGAGATAATGTTTCCAACGCAAAAATTCCAAGCTCCTTCCTTCTATTTGCCATAACATATTCCTAGATGCAGAAGAAAACTCTTTGAACACTGAACAGAGGAATTGTGGCACAGTTAGAAATGTCACAAGAGAATCACAGTCCATGGGTGGGTTATTTCAACAGTCGGCAATGTCACTTCCCATGCTGTGTTGCCCTCCAACCTCCAGCTGTTTTCCAGAACAAGTTATCCACGCGGTCGCGTTAGCGGTGTCATAACACGCCTCCCCCTTGAAGGCCACCCTAGCCAAACCCCCTTGTATAACTGGGTTATCGGTGATTATTTGCAGAGGCTCGGTCATTCAGTCATCTCAGCCATATAAATAATCAGATTATTGCTGATGCGTGTTTAATTTCATAGTCCGCATATATAGAATCCTAAATAATCAATAGAAAAAACACCGTTAAATTCAGATATAAATGACGTTATATAAAAACAAAAATTGATAAATCTTGTTAATATTCTAAAAATATAACCGTCCATATTTCACCAATAAATCACATGATATAAAGACTGTATCTCCGTCTGGGGGCGAGGCACAATTAGCGCAATACCATTAGTGTACTAACTAAGCTGTTAGTTCAGAAGTACAAACCAATAATTTCTCATACTAAAATATATGCAATTCTAACCTTCCAGCTGTGAGAATTCACCTTTCTACCCACCCACGCTCTGCAGAAATCATGGCATTCAAAGGTATTTTCAATTCTCTAATACTTCTTCAAATAATATCTGCTGATTATTTATTAGACAGTACAAAAAAGAGTGAGAAATGAAAATGATCTCTGAGTGAAATTATAGCAGATATTCCACCTCTGAAAGATGTCAAATTCAATTCTATGGAAGCTCTTCGTCGCCTGCCAGCTGTCAATCTGCTCAATAATATTGATCCACAGAGCCCATATGCCCTATTCTCTCTCTATATCTCAGAGGCAGATATTCAGAATATTACAAGCTCCACCAATGCCTACACAAAGATACAGATCTTAAAGAATCCAGCTCTCAATTCATGAGATTGACAGCCAACTACTTCTGCAGAAATCAAGGTATTTCTTGGGCAGATTATCTATATGGGAATACATAAATCTCCAACAGTTGGAGATTATTGGAATAAGAATGATGCTCAAGGGCCACTTCATCCATCAAGATTTCACATGGAACAGTATAGATTTGAGCAGATCAAGAGATATCTCCACATATTCAACTTTTGCAAACTGGAATCCTCCTTCATTCAGAAGCTAGAGCCTCTATACTTCAACTTTCATACAGCATGTCAGAGATACTACACCCCCGGTTCCAATCTCTCCATTGATGAGATGATGATTCGATTCTTCAGCCGATCAAAATACACAGTCAAGATGCCTCAGAAACCAATCAAACAGAGATATAAGATTTTTGAACTAGAAGAACAGGACTATCTTTGAACCTTTTCCATGTCTCATGATAATCTCCGCATAAGTACAATGTTCCGAACTCCAGGATTAACCAAGACTGAATCTCTTGTGGTGGAATTGATTGAACGGCTGCCAGTATTCTTGCAGAGCTCTGAGCAGCACTCTGAGCAGCACTCTGAGTTGAATACCACTAAAGAGGTTGCTGGCTACTCGATTTATATGGACAACTACTTCACCTCTGTTGCTCTATTCCACTATCTTTGAAAGAAAGGAATTGGAGCTTGTGGAACCACCCATCCTGCCAATCTACCACCTCTTTTACAAGAACTAAAAAACTCTGGATTATCTGCTCATATTCCCTTCAATACTCTGTGTATTATCCCTCAAAATGAAGTTCTCTGTCTTGCATGGAAAGATAATAATGTGGTTTTACTACTGTCTACAGTTCATAAGCCAGACAGCTTCATTGAATGTATCTGGAAATGTCCTGGGATCAATTCCACCAACGGCCTGCAGATTCGACGTCTATTTGGTGATAAATTTGAACAAGCTATGGAGATTCCTACCATTATTGATGACTATAATCATTATATGAATGGGATTGATCTAGCAAATCAGTATAGAGCTTCCTATGAGACTCATATGCCCACCAATCGCACGTGGTTGGCAATTCTACTCTGGATTATTGACCATGCTATTGTCAATGCTTATATCCTTCATAGATTGGCTACTACTGGCACTACTGCTGACACTGGCACTGGCATTGCTCTATCTCATGCTCAATTCCGCCAACAACTTTATCTTCATCTCTTTGAATTCTCAAGTCCTCTACCCTCAACTCGATCAAATTCAGATCTTAATCACCATCGAATTCCTCTGCCAGGACCTCGAGCTTGTGCCTGATGTCAGTATAAAAGAAAGAGAACAGAGCAGAATAAGGGTAGAGCTTCAAGATCAAGATATGGTTGTGCTGCATGTAATAATATTCCTCTCTGTCTGAAAAGCCGGTGTTGGCAGGAGTTCCATTCTAATAATTAATTAGGGTTAGATCAAATAGATTACATAAATTACACTAAAACACATCAATACAGCTGATCTCTCATATAATCCAGTAGTTTTCGTGTATTTAATACACTAAGGTACGCGCTAAAAAACCGCGCTAATTGTGCCTCGCCCCCAGACGAGGAGATAAAACTTGCTTAGGTAGACGACGAGTCCTAGATATTGTATACAGACTTTATTAGATGGACAAAGCTCCAGAAGGGGGGACTTGAAAGTTGTTTTATTTCATGGCTGAAAATGAACGAATCTCAATGATTTTATTGATGCATAGCTAGCAATCTAGCTGGCAATATCTATTCATATAGAGATTGATCAGATATCGCGCAGGGAGGTTGGTAGCTGGCATTCATTTCAGCCACAAAATGAAGCAACTTTTGTCTCCCCTCCCCCATCCTCCCCCTCAGAGCTTCGTATGATTCTCAAGAGACTTCGCTTCGCTCTGTCTAATTACAATATAGCGCACTCACTAATGAGAGGTGGGAGGTTCCACTTAGCGCAGTTAAGACTATAATTTCTTCGAATTTTCCTTTACGCTGTATATTTTCAACGTACTTTGTAATATCTGTGAGAGGTGAAAAGCTTGATTGATTAATTGCTAGCTAAGCGGACCATTTTATAAAGGGTAAGAGCGTTACACGAGACACGTGGTTGTCTCACAATATCACCGTGGTGGATGATATCTTGGGGAACATACACCAGCCTTACTACCACTTGGAAAAACGCAACTACCACAAAGTTTTGAATAACAAATAATTGAGTTATCGCAGGGATATCTCATACAACCAGAAGGCCCCCTTTTCAACTTGTTTAATACATGGGCAGACTGTTGGGTTCTCTCGGATGGTAGTAAATGGTCATAGGTTTTATGAACTTCAAAACCATCGTGACTCCGTGGTTGATATTTAATCACATTTTTATCATCACTAGTGGAAATTAATCCATTAGAATTTTTCTCTGAGTTATGAATCGGGTTTATTATGTTTTCCACTCTCCGCTATAAAACTTAGTATATATCGCTTTCATTTCTTTCAAAATGTAAAAAACTGTGTAATAAGATATAAATTCAAAAACCTATAGACTTACTAGTGTGAATGCATGTGGTACCATTATAAAATAAACAGTTGTAAGCAAAATTAAAAAACCCTTCATAATAAAAGCGGTTGCAGTTATTTTCAACAGATATTACCATATAGTTACTAGAAATGAAATTTATATTGAAACATTTCAAGGTGAGAGCTGCTGAATTTATTGCATCTTCTTCCGATCAACCGATATATAAGACTTGGAGAGTTACTTCTTCGTTTTCAATGATTATAGACATCTCATTGTGTATAATTATTAAAGTTGAACATTGTAGCTAAAAAGAGGGGGTGGATGGCGTAGTGGTAAGCGCTGTTATGGAATGCTTTCTCAAATCTTTAGACACTTGGTGTTGGGGCCGCCACTGCTGAGACAAGAAGGTAGTGAGTTTGAATCCCACTCTTTTCAAAAAGGATATTATCACATCTTGGTGGATATTGAAGGTATCCTTTCTTATCTCATTTCTATTGGTAACTGCCACTGCAGGGTGGAGCAATGTTCAACACTATGGCAATAATCAATTATAGGTGGGTCGGGTTACAGCATGTTCAAACTCAACTCTCAATAACCACTAGTTATATGCGGAGGAGCAGTATCAACATCACTGCATATAACCTGGTATGGTTATTGCTCATATGTACAGGATACTTGTATTTAGTAAGAGAAACACTATTAAATTCAGATACATGACTTTGTGTATGATTATTATAAAGTTGAACATTGTAGCTAAAAATTAAAGCATGTTCAATTATAAAACGATCGAGTCAAAGGCAACTCTGATATAATTAAGAAGCCCCACTCATATGCTAGCACAAGGTCTAATTGAATAATAAATGCTAGATTAAAACAGATAATTGCTTGAAAATGAGTTATTTAAAACAATCCACCATATTGAAATCATATATTATATGTAATTTACTCATTCAAATATATATATTAATATTTAAACAGTTTAAAATTTGAACTTATCAGTATACTGTTGAGTTATAGTCTGTATTATCTTATACTTTTGCTCATAAATTACACATACAAATTATGATGCTCTTCGGGAGGCCTCCGGGAGGTTAATGTATACATACATACATAAACTCCAACCAATTTGTACGGAGTAGTTTAAGCAATAAAGGCAAAGACACATCATTCAAACTTTGCAATTTTTGTTTGCAGATCTGAATTCATTTAACTGACAACGCCAGCTTCCATAATCGAAAAAGGAATCTTTTCAAAACTATAATAGTAAAGTAATTTTGATTTTTTTTTTTTTTTTTTTTTCTATGGGGTTTGTATACAATTCTGATACAAATTTATTTTTCGCCTATGCGCCGCTTATGAGGTATGTACTACCTATATACATATGGACAGGTATGATGTAGGTAGCTAACTAATCTTCTTAATGCCTTGATAGTGCATAACTACTAGGCAACTTTTGAAAGCGACCCCATATTCCATATAAATCTTCCGGAAAGGGTGCTTCTGCTCTAGCCTCTTTTGACCATCCACTTTCATGGTGACAGTGGCAGCGGTTTTCGCGAACCTTTTTGTGGTGACAATGATCTCAGATGAGTTGTTAACTTCCCCCATGTCTGTACAAACTTATCCCGCTTTTTCATAACCTCCTGGTTCCCCATTATCTTCTCTGCAATTGGCATTTTAGCAAGGAAACGCTGTGCTCCCAGTTTACCAAGCAAGATCTTAGTTATGTTATCTAGTGATTAACTATTGAGGCATGATAATTTGACTTATCTGTCTTGATCTGATCGATCCGCTCACAAATATCTTCATACCTTAGTGAAGACTCTATCAAGGCGAATGCTAAATACTGATCCGGCTTAGGATAGCGCCAACCCTGATCGCCATTGGGTTTATCGAAGATTTTCTGATTCAAATTGTATCTTTTAACCTTCCGAAACAATTCTAGCCGCTGCTTGTCCGCCTGGAGGGCCCACTTCTCCACATCAAATGACGCTGCGTCCGGGAATGCAAGTTCAAGGAAGGTGGTATATTGAGTGGCGAGCTGTAACGCAGATGAACGATAGTCCAAGCTGTCATTAATGCTCATAAGCTTATTCTCCGAAAACTGGGCCCCTTGTAGCAACTGACGGACCGAATAGTGAGTGGAGTGGTAGATTTGGCGCCAGGTTATCAGCGCCAGGGAATGAGTCCGCATAGGCCCTTGCTTTCGCCCTCACGACATTGTGGAACCCCTTCTCAATGCTACCAGCAAATCCCAGAGTTGGTACGCTATCAAATGCTGGCTGGCCAGGGCTAACCTGGCGTAGTTCCTCCCACTTCTTTTGGTAGTCAAGGAGTGGAAATCCTGATCGCGTTCTCCATTCCGATTCCCACATATCGTCCCGGGCTGCAAATGGCACACCGTGACTACCGTAAAATGGATCCGATTCTTTGTAAGCTTGGTGGACCGCACAGCACAGGTTTATATACGTCGGACAGCTCATTGCTTCGCTTTCATCAACGCCTTCCCGGTGAATTTCCGCTGTTTGCACCAGTGCATTCAATACGGCAGTCGCGTAAATAGAACCCCCTGCTCTCCCGCACGAGGCGCTCGATGCCCATGCTCCACTCTCCTGCTCATCACCAGCAGCTGTCATATCTGACACATTACGGCGTAAGTCTCTTTACCACAGAGAGGCGTGAATCCGTGTATGGCTTTACAAGCCACCCTCCTGAAAAACATGATGTCATCACCAGGGTTAGTTAAATCAACACTTGGGTGAATAGCTTCGTGTAACTTTTTATTAGTAAGTTGAGGTGCTCGGTCAGAACAGCCTTTGCCTCCTATGGACGCCCCAAAGGATTCCGCTTCTCCGTGTCCAAATATGAACACTAGCACCTGCTGATTATCCCGAACTGCAATTCGTGTCTCTGATCTTAGTGTTGCTAAAAAACGCTCCAGGAGATCCTTCGCGGGAATTACGCGGATTGTGTGGGTTGACTCACTTTGCTCCAGTTTTTTTTTTTTTTTTTTTTTTTTTTGCATCCAGGACAACTTCTACAATCACCAGACCTGCTGCCATGTACATATTCACCATACTTCGTCACAAGAGCTCGTGGTTCAACGCAGGTGAACCACAGTTGATTTGACGGGTGGAATGTATCTATTAATGTTAGCAACTGATCTGGAGTAACACACAATCACCCTCTTAAGAGATGAGTGCTTATGTGTATTTTGAAGAAGATGGTGGAAGAGAAAAAAGTCTGATAGAAACCACCCATCTTGTTTGGGGGAGGCATTATCCTCAAAGTCGTTGATACCACAGAGAGTAATACCATGAGTGTTCGGCTGCACGTCTGGGGGACAGAAGGAAAAGAATTCTTTGGCTTCATTTGCATGCTTCAGGGCCTTCCCGCTCATGCTGGAGGGTGTGACAGTGGGGGTTCGCTCTTGAACACTCCCGAGGTCGAGGATCCATGGATTACTGTCAACATCTTTCCTCCAAATTACCATCTACGAATTTCTCAACCTCAACAACGCTCTCCTATCAGAACAGTAGCAGTTAGTTTTTGTAATTGTTGGGCTTGGTGGTTATGTAATTACCTCTGTTGTTGAGAAAGGGTTCGCCAGTCGAAAAGGGTCCGCCGAAGGGCCTGCCTGCGAAAAAGGTTCTGTCTGTCGATTTGGGTTAGTGTGTTGCATTCGACCATGTCGAGTGCAGGTATTTAATCAGCTACTTACTCCTTGATTTGGGTTTGATTCGCGTCGAGGGCGTCGCCCGCGTTTTTGTCGAGATCCGCCCCTCGGATTCACTTGGACAACCGCTAGGTCATTGCCGAGCTGTGTCGCCAACTCGTTTAACAAGCTCAGTCGACGATGTCCCTGGTACTTAGGGTCTTCTGACATAGCCCGCACATTACCAACAACATACAACCCAGCTTTTGCCCTGGAGAGCGCAACGTTTATGCGCTGGGCCGCATTCAAAAATCGAATTCGCTCTGTACATGTTAGGTCAACAATACAGACTTCGCGCTCTCTGCCTTGGAAGCCATCGATGTTTGTGATAACGATATCAAGAAGCCTCTGGCCAATTTGTGGATACGCGCGTGCCATTGACAAAACATCACAACGATACATATTCCTTTAATACGAATACGGTATAATTATTACGATCTGTTCACCGAGGGCAACATTTTCCCGTAGGGGACTTGCTGCCAATTCCAACACAATCTTCCGGTGGTCAAGATTGGCTTTAGACTTGGTGGAATTCAGTTCCACTCTACTGCCGACAACATCGAGGTAGATGGCAGTGGGGTCCTTTTTCCAGTTCAGGTTGCGTCATAGGAGACAATTAGATTGGAAAGGCAGAGGATAGACTTATGGTACATTACATATGACAGTGATGGCTATCACGCCCAAGATCTTTGAGGTGTTCCTCCGAAGCATTACAGACAAAGGACTCACAATCATTGGAACGTAACAACATCAACCTTTTGGAATCAACAGCTTCCTAAAGGTAAGTCGAAACACCAGAACTCACCAGCCACGGAAGGGCTCGCCCTCTAGAAACGTTGAGAGAAATCGAAATTGAACAGATTTAATATTTAACATCGGCGTTGGCGATCGTTCAAGATGCTCGTAAGATACTAGAGGGTGGGCGCGGGATTCCGCAAGTCTCAATTGATTTGGTAGGATGTGAAGTGAAAATATCACGGCGCTAATCTAAGGATTGATTGATGGAGCTCTAAGGCATATCAATTTCTCTGTGGTTCATCTTTTGATATACATGATGCAGCCACAAAGAAGGGAGAAAATGGGGAGTGCTATAACAGAAAAATTCCCATCATGGAGAGCTGAATCGAAAACTACAAATACTCCTCCGTATATGTTAACATAGACAAAATTGCCATCACTGGTCATTATCAACCTGGGATATATATAACTCCCTTACCAGCTATCCTACTTATCATTTCGGCGGCGATGACTTCATTACAATCCGACCCATTCGCCCTTCTCCCTCATTAACTTGAACCAGTCCTTCACGTATGGAACAGCAACATGTGGGCCATAGGGGTCCTTGTCCCACTGAGGGATGGGGGGAGACAGGCCAGTTTCTTCGAGGCAAGCAGCACGCAGTTCAGCCAATGTCCCACCACGATCAAAGAGCTCAAGCTTGTCTGACCCCCTTGCAGCTTTGATTTCTGCCCTGAGGGCATCCGTAGCACTCTGGTCAACGGAATAATCCGACGGATTCACCACCACACCGTAATTTTTGCAAGCCCCCTCGATCGTGACTGATTTTCGATGTACTTCCAATGCCACTTTCTCCGCCGGCCTTGTGAGCGGATCACCTAGCCCACCACCACCCCAAGTGATCCATTCAAGCAAGTCCCCGGGCGCAACGCGGATATGATCACATTTGCTCTGGAGGACCTTCGTTGGCGGATTCTGCGGATCTTTGGAATAATAATAAATGACCTTTCTTGATCGGCTTCCTGGTTTTCCGCCGTTTACGCCCCACGGCTTGGTAAACCATCTATCATCATGGATGCTAAACTCTCCAGCGCTGAGGAATCGATACACAGTGCGTTGTGCGTTGCCGCCGCGATAGAACCCAGCACCACCCGAGTCCGCTACAGATTCGTTCGCTTCGAGTCGGAGCGGATAGTTAAATTCCAAGCTTTCCGTGGGAATCGACTTCATTGCCGGGAAAAGGCAGTGGCAATCGGGCTATGGTTTCAATCAGCATCTGACATATCTACTTCATTTAACATACAAGGTTTTCTTTCTTTTTTTTCTTTTTCTTTATTTCTTGTTTTTGGAAGTTTCTTACCCCATCTCCAATTGGCCTTGCTGGGACACCACCGAAGCCAATCTGGTAAAGCTGGAACCATTCGCCGGATGGCTTGAAGCCAGAGTAAAACTTTGGTTTAAGTTAGCAACATGTCCCTGTCCCTGCTTCCTGAATATGGACTTCTCTTACAAAGTGAGGGCTGTCGGAAAAACCTGCAGCAGCCATAAATGTGGGATTCCTCTGGCCAAACAATGCTTGAAGAACATCCAGGATTCTCCCAAGGAAATGCGTCCGGCAGCTCAGGGGTGCAGGCCGAACAGGTTTAAGCACCGAACCTTCGTGGAGGTGAATTTCGAGTAAGTCATGGAAGCCATCATTCACAACACAATAAGGATCATAAGCTGCCAAGAGGTAGTAACTAATGATATGTTAGCAGGGGGTTCAAAATTATCGCGAAGGGAGTCTGCACCGTACCCGATAAACATTTTAAACATGGTTTCAGAAAGGTAGAAGTTAATTCCCGTTTCACTTTGAGGGCTTGTTCCATGCCAGTCAAAATGAAGCTTTCCGTCTTCCTTTTTCTGCATTGTGCATTTCACAGCGTACGGCCCATATCCATGTCCATCATCATCCACAAAGTCGGTGAACTCAGTTGGGTCACTGCCAAGTTTTGTGTCGATAATCTTGGAGATAGCTGATCGGTTCTGCTCGAGAAGACTGTCGCATGCGGCCTTGTACACCTCCGCCCCGTACCTGTCATGGAGCTCACAGACACGTTCTGCCGCTGTACGTACTGCAGTAACAAGTGCAGTGATATCACTTCGCATCCAGTCGGGCTGCCGAGAGTTACGGCAGAGGAGCGTCATAATATCCTCGTTATATTGACCCTTGCGATAAAGTTTTAATAGAGGGATCTGGATACCATCCTCGAAAACAGTGGTTGCATTAACAGACATGCTACCCGGGACCTTCCCCTGAACATCAGTCAAATGACCAAAGTTAGCTGCCCAACCCACCAGCTTGCCGGCGTAGAATATTGGCAAAAGAACAATGACGTCGTTCAAATGGCTGATGGCGCCGTCAACCTCGTAAACGTCGTTGGTCATGAATACGTCACCTTCCTCAATGGTACCTGTCCATCTGCGCAAGAAAGAAGGCACAAAGCTTCCAAATTGTCCAACAAGCATCTCCCCTTTCGGGTTAGTTACGACGTTGAATTCATCTTGCTGATCTCTAATCGCAGGTGACATGGCACACCGAAGCATAAGGCGATCCATCTCCTCTCTAATTGATTGCAACGAGGCCGATATCAATGTTGATATCAAAGGTTCCTTCGCGACTAGTTCTGTCGCAGATTGTGGAGTATGTGAGGTTGGATTCCTATCTTCCTCTTTTTTAGTCTCCAACGGTCTAATCAGGATGTTTCCCATGGAGTCAATCTCGCCGTAATATCCGGGGAGAATGAGGGTATTAGAATCCTAAACAATCAATGTGTATTAGCTCAGGTTCACTTTTTTGCGAAGGTTATCATACCATCTCGGTTACCACGCAGGGTCCTTCAACCACGTATCCTTTTTTTGTAATCTTACTCCGATCCCAGATATGAGCTTCGTACTGTTTCCCCTCAAATATGATCATTGATTTCTCCCTGAGCGCCGATTGAGGAGGGGTATTACCCCCTGACACCTCATTGGCTTCAGCTAGAGCTATTTCAATATCGGCGGCGCCATCAATAACTATAACACCCAGGCGCATGATTTCAAGCTCGAATGATGGAAGGGAATATTTAAATTGCTGATCATGGAGTGCATCGAATTTGGAATGCAGTATCTCAGAAAATAATTTGGAAGAAGCTCTGGTGTCATCATAGGAGAGCGGAATGGTGAGAGTTAGTGATTGGCCTTTGTATCGCACATCAATCTCATAATTCTTGATGAGTCGGTCTTCAGAAAGATCATGGATTTGACTGATCATCACCTGGACACAGGACTGCTCCAGGTCACTATATACCTTTTGTAACTCGTCTGCGTCGATGTCAGAAAGTGATTTGATATACGATCTCGACAGAGCGTGGCTCATCTTTGTCGTGGCATCTCCCTGGGCGCAAAGCACGCCTGGAGCAGGAGGAACAATAACTGGCCAGGCCCCCAGCAGCTTTCCCACGGCATTCGCATGCATGGGTCCTGCTCCTCCATAGGCAACTAGAGCAAAGCCTCGAGGGTCATGGCCTCGTTCTACGGATACCAGTCTCACAGCTCCGTAAATTGTCTCATTGATCATACTGATAATGCCTTCAGCGGTTTTTTCGCGCGGCAGATTCATCTGTGCTGCTAATCCATCAATCGCAGCCTCGGCTGCAGCAACATCCAACTCGAAGCTTCCTCCAAGTAATTTGGACGGCAAATATCCTAGAATTAGGTTTGCATCTGAGACGGTTGGGTCTTTTCCTCCTGCACCATAGCAAGCCGGTCCAGGAGTCGCTCCAGCACTTTCAGGGCCCACTCTCAACGTCGATGTAATATCAACATATCGAGCAATTGACCCACCTCCGGCTCCGACTGATCGAACGTCAACAGAAGGGGCCCGAACAGTGAGATTATCAATAACAGTCTCACGACGGACTGAGGGGGATCCATCTACGATAATGGCAACATCCGTGGAGGTGCCGCCAATATCGAGAGTGATTAGGTTCTTGTAAGGTGTGTTTTTGGCTACAACGTCGGCGATTCCACGAACGCCACCAGCAGGCCCAGACATAAGGCAGTTAACTGGAACGTCCCCTGCTAATTCCAGTGACGTCATCGCACCATCGCTTTTCAACACACGGATTATGGAGCTGTCGTCCTTTAAAAGGTTTTGGAGGCCCGAAAGGTATCTCTTGACGATGGGTTTCACCATCGCATTTGCGGCTGCTGTGACCGTCCTTTCGTACTCTCCGGTCTCTGGAAGGACATCAGTAGAGCAAACGATTTCGACTTCGGGGCCGAGCTCCTCCCTGACGATGCCACGTACTGCGTCTTCATTAATCCTGTTCGCATAAGAATTTATCAAGCTTATGGTAACTGATTCCGGGACCTGGCGCTTCAGCTCTGCCAAATCTAGTCGCAACTTGCATGCGTCGACTTCCTGTATTAATTCGCCCGTGGCAGACACACGTTCGGAACATTGCACAGTTCTTTCCAGCGGCACGACTGGTTCAGGGGGAACGAAATTGATCCAAGCACCCAAGGCACCGGGAATATGAGATCGTCTGAGGGCAAGAATATCCTTATGGCCTGCAGTGACAATCAGAGCCGAGTGTTTGGCGCCTTTCCCCTCGAGAACCGCATTTGTCGCAGTTGTGGTTCCGTGATGGATAAAGTCAAATTTCCCGTCCCAGCCAGATCTACTTTGCAGTATCTCCCGAACCTTGGCGATACCATCTTTGACTCCAATGCTTTGGTCATGAACCGTGGACGGAACTTTTGCTCGGACGGTCTCCCCGTTGGGAGTAAAGACACAAACGTCTGTGAAAGTGCCCTGATTATTGTGTACTCAGTGGTCAACTCAAGATATCTTGAATTTACAAACCGACAATCGATGGACTTACGCCGACGTCAACACCCAATCTATAGCCAGTCATGGTTGTGAAACTTTGCCTCAGAAACTTTGGTAGCGGTGGCGAGGAGAGAGGGACTTGTGATTGCTGAAGAGGGAAGGACGTTATTGAATTGAGTATTCGATAACGCTAATTTACTAGTTCAAGAAAATCATTGAAACCAGCGAGTCTTTGTTGATCCTTTTTCTTTTTCCTTATTCTTTCTTCTTTCTGCTTTCCAAGTGTTGATCTTCGAAATTTACAGATTCCACCGCGTCTTTAATTTGTTGCCACCTCATGATGCCCCGCATTCTTGCACACCTGCGCTTATGCACCAGAGTCGAGTTGTCAAGGGGAAAAACAGACCAGCCGAATGAGTGACCAATCAATAAAGCATAACTCTTGCAACGAATGCAAACGCAGGTATGGGAAATCAAATCAGAAACAAATCCGAAGAGATATAATGAACCAATCACCCCTTAGTTACAAGCTATATCATTAGGTAACGTAGGACTCCGAAGTCACTACGGGCTGCTACGGAGGAGAGATTGGTTCTATCCAAAGCAAAATAATGCAAGCGACCGCCAGAAACACCCCCGCTCTGCAGCGCCAAGGTCGGATACTAATGATAGATTTTGCAGGCGCAGTAATTTCCTTTGGGAGAGTGGGCCCCTCCTGAACTTCCCGTACGGAGTAGTGTCCACGGCCTCCACTGCCCTGTTCTCCTGAAGTTCCGCTTCATAGATGTAAGCGCTTGGGGAAAGTTAAAGAAGTTAGCGTGTCGCTAGCGGGCGGTAGCTAAGTTTCAAGGACCAGGGGATCCCGAAGCCATCTCCATCGTGGCTGGCTAAGCTATAAGTCTTCCGCTTTCCCCATGAGTCTAGCAGGACACGGTTCTGTACATCCATGATCCATGAGCATTCGACCTTTTGACATGAAACCGGAGCGAAGCCGGCTGGGAAGGGGACCCTGTGAGGAGTCAATGTGAAGTACTCCGTACGAAAGGCGAGATTCGGATTTTGTGAACTTACCTTTGATGTATTTTGAAGCTACGGAGGAGATCTAGGGTAAATATTTTAAATGCGACGCTGAACTCTGAATTGCAGATCAGTTCCAGCCATCAAACCTTTTTTTCAAGCTGATCAGAAGCCAACAGCTGTTCGAAACCCCGCTGTGGTCGGTTGCGCTGCGTACCACGAATACAAGGGATAAATTACATGTACGCTGCCAAGAACGACTAGTGCTTAACAGGTTTAGTGTGTGCCTTCCCTCGTGTTTCCGAATATTCGCTCTCGGCTTGGTGCACCACGATGAGCAGTCCGACAAGTCGATTCTCTACGGAGTTGATACCAGAGAGATACTATTGCCAATCAATCTCCCACCCATTGTGGGAGGGTATCCGGAGACCACGGCGCAGATGGGATGCCAGTTCAATTGATTAGCATTCTACAGCTAAAGAAAGGTTTGAAAGAAGGGCTCTGAGGCTGTCAGTTGCAGTAAAACACAGGCAGGAGTACTGTCGATATGACAGCAGATGAACTAGCTGCTGACAATGGCAGTGTCATCCTTCGACAGCTTCTGCAGTGCTTAAACGCCTATCACCTCCTGAATCTAAGACGCCTGTCACTCGAACATCTCTCCCTGCAAATCCTGCTGTAATATCCGTTCATAGCAACTTAGCCAGTCTTCTTGGGAGATATTGAATGCTAAAAGGAATGTGAGAACTGCAGTATTAGATCAAACTGGTTCTATCCAGCTGTGATATGCAGGATCAGATGGTGAGCCATTGAGCAGAAAAGGTGGGTGAGAATGATGGATGATATTTGCGCTTTCGACTCTTCCTTTTCCTGCAAGATCTTTCATGACTTCACGAGAAGACAACATTTGAACACTAGTCGCTAGCAGTTATTTTGTCGGTAATCCGATGTTATCACTGAGTGGCTCCTGGCCATGTTTACGGAGTACACTAGACGGCGACTAATAAACTCACTAGACAAACACTAAACTCATTTAGCGCTTGTCCATCCACTGCACGAAACTTGCATCAACGAGCTTCACGCCAATCTCACCCGCATGATGATTGCAGGCACCACGAGCATGAAAAGGCAAGCCACCCACAGACAGGAGAGCGGGGCGGCGAAGGAAATGCTTGATGCGTTGCCAATTCCCATAAATTTTTAGTTCAGTCGCCTTTTACATTCTTATTCAGCTCGAGCTCACAAAGGATTCGAAGAAGGACTGGGAGGATCCTCACAACTTAATTGTGCTGCCACCATGGTGGACACACTGCCCTCGTAGGTCACCAATTATCAGAAGAGATATATGGGACAAGCATGAAACGCGTGGGAGAAGATATCCCCGCGGTTTCGGATTCAAACCACACCCAAAGACCGGTCATAATGGCTCTAAACTGCAAACTCCGCTGAACTCCAGGAGAATTGAAGTCGGTGGCTTACGCTTGAATTCTACACATTCTGAATTCGGTAATGTGCTCGTTCGAGGCCACGCGCCAAAGTTTGCCTCTGATCTCTCCTCCTCTCAAACTCTTCGTACATCTTCAACCCAACGATCAACCGTATGATGAATCAAATCAAGGTACGACACAAGCTTGGCGTTGATCAAAAAAAAGAATGAGTTCCTTTCCTGACTGGAGGCTTTCTGGGCCCAGTCTCCTGCTGTCAGCCGCACCTCACTGGCTCAGAAACTCATCCGTGCAAGGATTGACATGCTACAAGCCGAGAATACGGCCAATGAGTCTTATTTGTTCTCCCCCGTAACCCGGGTTGAAAGGCGAGCCGACCAGTTGACCTTGTGATAGGTTCTAGGGCCGAAATACCCTGTTCCCTCCCACATTACTTCGTGAAAGAAACTGTGTTTGAGCTTTCACTTCCATGTAATTTTGAGTACTCATCCCAAGCACTTGGGACCGCGTGAGCAGCGGAAACTCTGGAACGCTAATGCTCTGTCCTTTTTCCTTTTTCCAGAATGTTGCAAAATCCCGCGGACACTTTCAATCGTCCTTATCAAAAGCCCGCGAAATTGTGCCAATGCTCTATCCTCCGCGCTCAACACCGAATGATCTTCCTACTCATCAAGCGCCACATCGTTCAAAAGTTTCCCTCATAAACTTTGCTTTAGTGACAATCCCCTTGTTCGAGATACTGGACAGACAGGTGTGGCGCTTATTATCCACATGAGAATGTCTATTCCTCTTTCTGCCATCTTCCTTGCTGCGTGAGAGCAGATGCTTGCCTCACCTAAATTCTACAGCTCATATTCATATATCTATATATCGGTGTCATGCCTTTTGTCTCTGCGCATACACTCCTAGAATACATCCATCTTTCCAGCCTCCCAGAGACTGTGCGGTGATGGCTGTCGTCACTCCCATTATTCCGCCGCCGCCAGGAGTGAGCTCAAATTTTGACCACCCGACAGATGTTTTACGAACGGTAAACCTTGTGACGCAGTACTTGACTATAGCAGTTGTCACAATCTTTGTCGCGACTCGTCTCATCATCAAATATTACCGCTACTCCAGGTTTGACATTGAGGATTGTGAGTATGGAATCTCCCTTGAAGAAGCGAGGCATCTTGACTTACTTTTCTTCCACAGATGCTACTACCATTTCATGGGTATGTCACGAGGATTCTTTCCATTCCATCACCACCATCGCTGACCTTATTATCAGCTATTCTTCATGGGATACTGCAGTTGTGTGGCACTTCGTAAGTAACTGCATTCACCTGCACCTATTCAAGAACAGGTCTAATTATCAGTTAAAGTTTCATATCATGGCGGTGGATACCACGCCTGGGATGTCCCTCAACCCGAGCAACGGGAATTCCTCAAGGTGGGATGCTCACACGCAACCTCCCTTGTGTCTTGATCATTTTCGTGAAGCCCGTAGCTTAGATATCGAGGAAAACTGATTTTCGCCTTTCCCAGATCTCATATGCTATCACGATTCTCTACGTTCCAATGGCATTCTCTGTGAAAGTGGCACTGCTAGCCATCGTCATCCGAATCTTCAATCCGGATCGCAAGAAGGTTCTCGGCGTCTACGTGATCTTGGGAGCACTCCTGTTATATTATATTCCAGCTATCTTTTTGAAGATTTTCTTTTGTATTCCCATCTCGGGCTACTGGGAAGGGCCGGCCAGCGGAGCCAAATGCTTAAATCAACAAAACTTGATTACTGCAGACGCGGTCATCAGCATGGTCAGCGACTTCGTAATTCTCGTCCTACCATTGCCGTTGACGTGGAGCCTTCACATTAGAAAAACCAAGAAACTGCGGGTTATTGGCATCTTGGGAGCCGGAGGTGTTGCCACCGCGTTCAGCGTTTGGAGGCTTGTCATAATGGTTGAGCAAGGCGCTTCAACCAATCTCACTATCGTCTTTATTCGAATCGTGCTCACCGGGTAAGCATCATTTTGGGAGAGGGGAAATATTTTATCCGATCTACCTTATCCTCCAATCTTATTTTTTTTACGTTTACTTACTAATGATGTTTGATTCAGCAACGCGGAGGCTGGCATTGGCTTGATCTGTGCCTGTTTGCCAGTCATAAGCTCCTTTTATACCTATCGCAAGAAGAGCTCAAGCGAAGTCCACCAGAGCCCCGCCCAAAGTTACGAACTCTCCAGCTGGCAGAAAATCTCAGCGAATGCGAAATACCCCCCCCGAAATCGCGATTATCCGAATCTATCGCCAGATCAAGCAGGGTTAATCTGCACCGTTGAAGCGGCCACAACGCAGTCAGCTGTTGAAGACTCGGGCGCGAGCAACTGTTCTCGAGAGAATACAATGAATCATGGCGGAATTCACAAAAGTGTTCATGTTGTGGTTACAGGTGAAAGGGAAAAATATTAGGGATTATTTTTTTCTATTGTTATTTTTATTTTTATTTTTTTTTTTAATGGATTATATACAATGATAGATATGAGCCGACTCCTTGAAGACAACAAGTCTGCTGCGCATAGTTGAGCCAATTTAAAGAAACATCGGTGAACGATTATGCCAGGCGTATTTGGTTTATTGCTCTCTACTCCGTAGCGTTCTCGGTGATTATTACTGAGCCGGTGAATACAGCTCTGGTGCTTTGCTATCTTTGCGATAATGTTGGCGACTTGGCCAATTTATGTACCCGAGTCCTTGTATGGAGATATTAAATGAACAAATAAATGCAGCTCTAACCATTTTGGTGCTCGGCATTTGCTGTGGTTGAAAATTCATTTCTACACACGTGCAACTAACTAGCCCCGCCCGGCCATTTTGTGTCGGAGGGATTGGATTGGGTGATTCGTCCCCTCTATACCACACCATGGCGCTGGTGGTGACATTGAGCTCTTTTGCCCCAGTGGCCTAATATTTTGATGCTCAGCATATGCCAGGGGAAGGAAATATAATGTTCTATTTCTAACCACGGCACAAAGGGTGATGGAAATTTTTGTCACTTAATTATTACTAAGATTGCTTCATAGTTATTGTTCAAATTAATTAAATTGCCAATTACGATATCCCATCCAATCTACCATATACACTAGACGGACGGTAAAAACACCCTCCCAGCAACAATCCCATACCCAGTCTAGGACGAATTGGAGTTGTCGGCACAAGAAAACGCAGATCCTAAAAATAAATAACTCGTCAGCTTCCGTTCCCTCGATCTTGAAATAAAAAGCCGGACAACTTCACGCAGACGTACCAATGAGTCCCGACGCATATGCGTCAATAATTTGCAAAATAACCCCGTACGTCGCCCCGATAAAAAAGAAAAGGCCTAGGAGAATCAGGCCAATGTGGAGCAAGTAAATGGTCTTCTGGCGAATAGTGCCCTTTCTGTAGTCACCGTGATCGAAAAGCCACAGCCAACCAGGAATGATCATGGCCAGGGGTGCGAAACAGAGTGAGCCCAATAGGGCGACCAAGTAGTTGAAGATCGGAATGGCCTCTGCAATGATAAACGAAAGGGTACCAAGGACAATCGTGCAGCCGAACCATGTCGACCAATGAACAAATGTGTTGGCTTGCAAGTGTTGGGTGTTTCGAAGCAGTCGGACAAAGAGATACTTTGCGGCAATCTAGGGAGAAACGGTTAGGCATGTATCAAAAATAGGAACTGTGAGAGGAGGAGGAGGAAAAAAACCTACATGCAAATAGAGGCAACCGCTCACAACAAGTCCTATCAATGCAATGCCGTACGAGACCATTTTGACTGTTTGTCCTGCGCTCTGTAAAAACGGTCAATTTACTTCTTCTTCTTCTTCTTTTTCTTCTTTTGCCCCAAGTATGAGGCAGGTGGATGAAGCACTTACGCCCAACGAAGGATTAGCAACCCATTTTCCGCACCAACGATAGACTACCACACTAAAACAGAGATATGAGGCAGTAACGCCGCCCATGCAAAGGTAAAGAGCCTTTTTATAGTCCTTCGGGTTGCGCATCTCCGAAATGATGGGCAGAAAAGCACTTGTGCCTGCGGAGGAGACGAAGATAGTGCTAGATGCAACCATACCGGCGGCGTACCCAGGGTTGTTAAAGGCGTGATATCCCAAGTCATACGGCCCAGTTTGAGGGGCCGCAGCCGGTCGGGAAAGCTGGGTGACTCCAACCACGACTATGAAAATTGCAATATAAATCGAAGAAAACCCGGCGTATGTGAGCCACCCAACGTGTTCGAGTTTCCGGACTGACGCCGTAAGAACGATCACCACTGCGGCAAGAAAGGACCACCACACGGTACAAGCTCCATGGTGGGAGAGTGCATTTAGACCCGTAGCCACGCCAATGATTCCAGTGCCCGCACAGAGAACATAGGCAATGATAAACAGGATGCCAGTGATTTCTTTCGCAATAGGGCCACCGGTGACCAATACCATATCGGCGATTGAGTGACATCCGGGATGTCTCTCACGAAAACCCCCAAGAATCACAAAACAGTATGTGTTGAAGGCGCCCCATGCTACAATGCTGATTGCTCCGCCCACCGCCCCCAGCGAGTAGAGAGCAGATGGGATTGATAAAACACCAGTTGCAAATATGACCTTCGTGAAGATGATGCAAGCCTTGAACCATCCGACGTTCCGGAAGTTGACACCGTCCGTTGTCTTTTTAAAGACTTCGTTTTCTTCGGTGTCAGACGTCACATTGACCTCCGCTTCCTTTTCCTTGAACATCTCGAAGACTGGCTCGGATGCGACGCGCTTAGACACCGCACGATGAATGTGAGATGCGAAGTTAAACGGAGAAGCAAAGTTAAGTGGATGATTGCCGCTCCTCTAATGCGTCTGCTTTAAAAAGAAAAATCAAATGATCAGCGGAAATTTAACTACCTTAAATTAAAACACCAGCAACATACCAACTTGAGCACACTATGATTCTAGAGTCCCAAGATGGTTGTTAGGCTGATAGCTCATGAGTTCTGTTGCGCAACCCTGGCCGCAGAGGTAGCACTATATATCTCCTGGGTTCGACAACTTCGCCCCGGTTTCACGCTTGTTGCTAACGCAACATTCAATCATATCCTGGCATCCTGAAGGTCGGAGATTAGCCAGTAACAATCATGGGTCCTGCGCACTTTACGCGGTCACTGATCTCAGTTAGGCATTGCGCATGCTTGGCGAGCAACTGTACGCAGTATGATCTTTTTACGAGTTATGGGATGTCACTCTCGCTCACGGAAGCCATCCGGGACGCTCCCCCACCCCCACAATCAAAGGCATTCGGCAACTACGGGCCGCCGCCGAAGGAGAATCAGTGGCGCTGTGAGAAGCGAGAGTCGGTGGAACATTCGGGTTGTCCGACCAGGATTATACATATTCCCAACTGCTGCTGGCGGTCTGGCATTTCAGAGTGCTAGGAAGCGAGGAACTTCTTGGAACCGAGACAAAGACATGCACTGCATAGCGGTGAACACCTCTGACAGAGCAGCTCAGTCCAGATCACTACTATTCAGTAACGGGTGGGAGAGAAATGAACTTGCATATGCAGCGCAAACAAAGTCGGTAAATCCCCCCCCCCCTCTGCTCTGCGCTTGTGTCAAACGAAAAAACCGGATTCGGTTGGCACACCTGTTTGAATGAGTGGGCGAGCACCCTCCCGTAATTGACAGGGCTAAGGTCCGCGCTTCTGGGGGGGCAAAAGTTCTCTCAATAATGGGGGAGGTTCAAGGTGAGCTGTATGTGGGGTATGTTAACGAGAAAGTCACAACGAATAATAAACCATACTAAGTTGTATGATATGTTATTGGTCAGAACATCCCCACCCATAATACTCTGGAAACCTTGTCTTCGGTCCAAATTTCCTGTCCCCATGGCATCTGCTTACCCTTCAACGTGGCTAGAGGGACTGGATTGGATGGCTCTCCGCCCAGTAAGCGCTGGTGGTCACTGAGCTTCCTTGCCCCGGTGGCCTAGATCAACGTTGGTTCGAAGTCGGTAATTTATAGATTGAGTTTAGTCCCTTGTCCCTTCTCCTTGGAAACCTTATCATTTCGTATTCTGCTAGTTGGTGAGCTACCAGTAGTTAGTTAACTATCTTCATGCAAATGTAAGCATATGCTGGCTGGGCACAATTTCTTTCTAAAAAAATGTATTCTCACAGTTTCTATTTCTGTTCCTTACTTCATCGCCAGCCATAGCAATATATAGACTATATCTGGTGAAGCCATGAGACAGTCTTCTCATCAACGTTCAACCAGATGCCAGGAGAGAATCGCGGATCGCGGGTCCAGAAATGGTTGAACCAAATCAAATTCCGCACCAACCACGATGAACCAATGCATGGTCCTTGGGACGATTGAAGATTCCATCGATGGAACTTGGAGCCCTTCCGCCCCGGAAGCCCGAACCAATTGTTTCCATTTATTGATTGATACTTTATTCCTGCAAAGCATCGACTTGCTTTACTTCCAGCGAAATGCGAAATGCGGAATGCGAAATGCAGGACCTCTCCACCCTTGATTTGTCAGTTTGCCTTCCTGCTAGTTACTCCTGTACTCCGGCGATACAAAAGGCGCTGAATTCCCCAGGATGTTTCCCTCCATCCCTTCTCCTACCCCCCACTCATCTTCCCCCTCCAGGAAAAACAACCTACGGCTAGAGAGAGCAAAACGGAAAAGGAAAGAAAAGTTTAAATGAAGCCAACAGCGCTGGCAGTCGCCCTTGTCACCTGGGCTGGGGTTGTCTCTGGGAAGCACTATGTCCAGCTGATGTTGGAGGATCCCCAGAATTGGGTGGGAGGTCCTAGTTTGTTCCCCAGTCGCGTCCTCGCAGGGTATGAAGAACCAGATAATGGAACCCATGCCTCCACTTGGGTATCTTATCTGCAGGATGAATGCAGCAGCCTTCCAAGATGCACAGCTTTCATCTCCTTTCGAGATTATGACACCGGTAAGGAATAACCTTTAAACGTCCTAAAACTTTTACAATACTGAAATGTTTCCCTTGAGAGACAAAAAGACTGTATTTATTTTTTTACTTTTACCATTTCGAAGTTTTTTTTTTTTTTTTTTTTTTTTTTCCCTTCTTTTTCTAAAAAGGGAGAAAGGTACGCTAACGATTTTGTATGCAGGGGGGCTGTTTGGCTATCTTTTTGGAGGTAGCTCCGTAACTCCTGGAGATTTTGTAAGGACGTCATGGGCAGCAAACTCCACCGCATGGAATGCATATGAGACCTAGCCTCTAGTAAATCTAAGAACTCTGGGTGAGTTGTATTCAAGGACAAACAGTCCTGGAGTGGGATCGATGCTGAACGCCTAGATATGGGTTTGTGTGGATGTTAATGTACTCTAGATAGCTTTCGATTTGCCAACGGAAATCAAAAATGCATCAGTGAAAATTTAGAAGGAGGTCCTGGAGATAAACTCGAACACTTACCCTCCATAGTTAGAGCATTATACTTCGTCACCATCAAGAGGAGGGGAGGAAGAAGAAAAAATAGAATTTTCCTGACTTCGCCTTCATCTATGCATGTCCATCATAGGCGGTGGTTAATGGAGATATGTATTGTTCATTTGCTCATCCAAACAACGACCTGACCATAGATGGGGGGAACCATACCTTTTTTTTTTTTTTTTTTTTTGGCTCCTCTTCTCCACGCTGTGTATGTGGGGCGAGACTCGAAGTTCAAGATAACACACGGCGAAGTTCTGCGGGCAGATTGGAAAAATATCTTGTAAATCATACCTACGACTTTACTGGTCTAACTCTTCTTCTTCGTCTTCTTCTTCCTCTTTTTCTTTTTCTTCTTCTTCTTCTTCTTTACATATATAAGGAATGGACGTGGATTATGTACTCTGAAGACATTTCCGATCGATGTATCTGAGGCACGGGATTTTTAAAATTATGTGACTATACAGAGTGTGGAACAGAAGACAGTCAAATGGAAACTTCAATCCTGGGTCTCAAACAAATTCTGGTAAAGCTAGGTAGAAAATTTACCACAGAAAGTTCTAGTGGCAAGGATTTTCCTTCTCAGCTCTGTATGCATGGTATGTATTGTCCAACTGTGGCAAATGTGCTTGTGGATGATAAAGTTGATACCATGTGCATATACATAAAAACATCTCGGTAAACATCAAAGCTTCAGTGCAATTTAGAAACAACCATACACCATCCTCTTGCGTTCGTAATCTCCTTTGTTTAATCAAAGGAAACAATAGCTAAGGGGAAATCCCAACATGCGGAAGATGCTATTTCCACCTGCTCCCACACTTAGCCAGCCAGCCACCTTTTCTGCGTGAGCAACAAGAGTAGTAACCCAAAGTAACGCGTCTCGAGAACGAGCTTTACTTGTAACCTTTTTGACGCAGACGCTCCTCGTCCTCAGCACGAAGCTCGGCATCGATTATTGCACCGCGAGACGGCTTATGGCCATGCATCTTCGCCTAGGAATTGAAATTATGTTGTTAGTGGATAGAGTTCAAGAAATATGGGTTAAATATCTATACGGAGGATTATACGCCTTATAGTAACACATCATAGCCTCGAAATGGATTTTCCACATCAAGCCGCGTCCCTCCCCTTTCCCCCCCCCGCTTTCCCAGATTCGATCTCGCAACTCCCAAAGGAGACTCAAAGGATTGAACGAGGGAAAAAAAAAAAAGGCTCACTGGAGCAGTAGGGTCAAGCTTAGCTAAGTCTTCGTCTGTGAGCGTCGAGCCATTCTTGGCCAAGTACTGTTCTTTCAAATGCCGACTACCTCTGCGGCTGGATAGAGGAGGGTGGTCCCTGTTTCGCTTCGCTTCAATGGCTTCGGACCGAGGAGAATTCGTCTGGTCCCCGATCCCGTAAAGTCCGCGGGTGCCGACCTTGGAGGAGTTCCCGGTCATTGTTTTACTTTTGTTTTTTTATTAGTATCTTTGTAGCCGGCTGGAGTAGGTTCGATTCAGAGCTCCTGATGCAAGGGGAGTTTAGGATCACAACGATGGTATTTTGGGGCTTGGCAGATTTTTCGTTTTCGTATCCCCCCCGCCTTTCTTTGTCTTGTTCTTATTTTTCCTTCGAGGCAGAATACCCCCAAAGCTGTTTTAGTGTCGACAATACAACCTGTTCAAGGTCTGGTGTAGGAAGGGGATATCCTCCATTGTCTGGGTTGATGATATCATCCATGGATCTCTCCCGTAAGTTTGGCCAATCACGTGGGTTTATAACAAAACCTTGGAAAGCAACGTTGCCCAGCGAAAATACATCTGGGGAATGGCTATGGCAGTTACCTAGGTAGGTGCTGTTTGACGAGCAGCCATGCGAGGATATGAGAGATTGATATTTGAAAATGGTGTCAATTTGCTGGTATGGAGAAGAAATCTACCTTCTTTTCACGGTCTTGGGCTTGACCACTGAAAATCTTCCTTTCACTTCTGATCCGATAGTGTCCGACAATTGAGATATATCACTCATAGATTGGAGGCGTATAGGCTTGTGGAGTAACATGAAGCTACCGGCCTTGGGGCCACTGAGCTAATCAATTTACGATCAGTTAAAAGCAGATGTAGAGCAGCAAACACGGATGCGACAACAAGAGCATCACATGAGACAAGAAAAGGCTGCAGAAAAAACGGCGCGGTCGTTGTGGGTGCTGACGATGGCATGGTATGTTGCGATTAAGTCCCTAGGATTGGCTAATGATTGTGGATGCTGAGACGGAGTTTCCATAAATTTCAATGCTGGAGAAAGATTCAACTGCAGCATAAATGCGTTGAATAAGCTCAACATGGTGTTTGACATCCTTACAACTACCCACGAACATAGGGGTACATTTGAATTTTCCACTTTTCCAACTGTTTGTAAGCAGCGGTGCTGGAACTAGCTGCTTATATCACAAGAGGTCCTTAAGACTCTACAAGGATTAAGCTATAGGAGATAATACAATGATATATCGAAGAGGATTCGGATTGAATGATTAGATTTCGAGGTCGTAAAACGTAGGGCTCAGATTATAACAGAATGATCCGCTGGCCCTTAGAAGGTTGGGCCAGCTGCTAGCTATATACATGCAGTATCGTAGGCAGATCGAACTTGCTATGATGTAATCTGTAGATGGCATGATAATGCCTTGATTTCAACCTGCCTAGCACTGGTATCTTAGTGCGGGTTTCTTACAACTGCCCCCCCTGAAAGGGCTGCTGTCCCAGTGGGCCAAAAAATCATAGGGTAATCATAGATAAGTCACAGTATCAATCAACAATGAATATTGTTGTCTCATTCACAACACAAAACTCATAGAAGTAAATGAAATTGTAGAATATGTGATCTCACAAAAAATATAGAAGATTAGAATCTCTGAGTAAATCTTGATTCTGATAAGCTATTGAGAGATTCCTTCCCCCATCTCTAACAGCAAGATTGGAACCAAAGATGTAAGTAATCACTAGAGAATTGATGAGTTATTGATATAGAAATGTTTGTTGACAGTAATAGCAGTTTTTTAATGATATTTTTCAAAGAAATTATCAGTCAGTAAGTATTGTGTTGTTTTATTTGCATTTTCAATAAGAGATTGATTGCTACGGTTAAAATATTCAAAGAATCAGAGCAAAACCCCGAACGAGCCCAATTCTTCGAATTAGACAACGCAAGTACCCTCAATCGATTCCTGCTGCCTTCATTAGTAACTGCTGCAAATTTGAAAAGATTTGATGAAGTTTTGATGGAGATATTTGATGAATAGTGTTTTGGCGTCTGCTTGGGCGGATTTTCAACGTTTCATCAAATTACTCCATCAATACTGGGTCAAATCAACTCAGATTTTGACCAGAGATAGATCTATCTTATATTGATAATCTATTAAAATCTTGTTCAATTTGATCTGCAGTTGCTTGAGTTATTCTTGTTTCTCTGTTTGAGAAAACTCTGATCGATTTTCGTGTTCAAACGTATCCGTGCCAAGTCCCCCCTGAGTACCTCCCAGCCACACGTGCCTGCCAAGTAACAAAAAGATACCTCGGCACAATTGACTAGTGCATACCCCATCAATTCGAATCCATCGTCCCTCGAATCCCTCGTCGAATCCCTTCGAATAACCCTCCCGTTGATAAAAACATAATATAAAAGTGGAAATTTCAGTGTTTGAAAGATAGCTTGGTCCCTGCAAGTACTTTATATATAAAATAAGAGAATCATGTTTGCAAAAATGGCAAGATATCTGATTTTTACAAAAAAAGAGTGTACATTATTCCAGGTTTGAAACTAAGCCAAAATGGAAAGCTTGCTCAATAAAATGTAAAAAGAAACTTATTGCTACAATAATGCAGCTAAAACTTGGACATGGTTATTTTAAATCATATTTAACAAAGATTAGAAATGATTTAAGTGATTTATGTTCAGATTGTCAATTATATGAAAACTCAAAGCATCTTCTTTTACTTTGTACAAAGCATACAGAGTTAAGATTGAGATTGAGAGAGAAGTTTGAATTGACACAGTTAAATTTAAAACTTTTGTTCAATACAAAAACTGGAAATGAATTCTTGATTGAATATTTGAAAGAATCAAATATTGCTACAAGATTTCAATTGAATAATTTGATCTGATAATGAATTCAATTTTTGTTTTTGTTTTTTCTTTTGTTTCTATGTATTTGCTTTAATTTTTATTCTTGTTTTTATTTTTATTTTGTTACTTTTGCTTTGAAATTTATTTCATTTTGATTATTTTTGATTTTGACTTATTTTAAAAAGTTTGATTTGTGAATGCTTTTTTTTTTTAATAGCTGCTGTTTTTTATATTTTTTTATTTCATTTGTTTTAAATTGAATGTATTGATCTGTTAACATTCTTTTGACATTCTTTCTTAAATTGAATAGTTTGAATAGTTGTTTGATTCTGGGCTGGAATTCTGCTATTGCATGTATTAAATTGACTTTGTATATTAGCTTATTTTTAAGTTGAAAAATCCTGGAGTGTTTCAGGTAGATGTCATAGTCACTGACTGCATACATTTATAATGAAAGAATAATAATAATAATAACTGCACAGTTTTTCTGAGAAGCTCACAATCTTGAATATCACAGATCTCACAACTTCTTACGCAGTCTGATTAAAAAAGAAAGTGAAATTTGAAGATTCTGAAAGAGAAAATTATAAGTTTCTAGTATTTTAACAAACTCATCAGAAGTCTACATAAAAAAGCAGAAATTTGCACTCTGGTTTCGATGAGTGGTGATATTAAAAAGCATTTGAATGCATTTTTCTTTTCTCATAGTCAGATGGCTGCTCTTTTATGTACTCCTCGCTATAGCAATCTCTCTACATGCACATTTCTAATGTCATTGCCGCCGCTTTCCATAGTTTTCCTGGCCTGCAGCTCAAGCGGGTTGCATGGTTCTTTTGCATTATGACTTAGTCTAATATCAATGTGTCAGTAAATGAACTTCAATTTAGATTTGGATTGTGTAGCGTACGCAGCTCAGTAGGATAATACACGTCTGATTCTCTAAAAGATGAAGATGGGCGGACGCCCTTATATATACATGCTTGTTTATTTACAGTGATTGATTCCTGCGGAAGGAGCGATCGCAGGGTTATAAAAGGAAGGATAGAAGCCTTGAATAGGGGCGGAAGAAGGAAGGGGTGGAGCGGAAGCTCTGGGAATCAGCGAGGGGTGGGTAGGGGCGTAAGTACGCCACAGATTGCAACTATATCTGATGGGTTTTGATCATTGACTTCAGAAGTTTAATATATGAAAATAGAGTTCTGACATCTGTGAAGATTACTGCACAGTCAAAGCCATATAATTTATGAATATGCTACCTTGTATATTCTTCTAGACTCTCCCGGATGTAGCCCACCTCTTCCTGACTAAGAGGTTTATACATTTGCTGAAAAGGCATTATCGGTCGGCTATCTGCAAGAGCTGTATGGATTGATTGAGTTTAATCCACTACAGATCTTGAGGGCTGGAGATTCAGTGGATTTCTGAAAAAAATAATATGTATGGCTTTTTTAGCAGTGCTTTTTTCACAGCATACAGAACTATGAGCTTTCAATTCTCAAATGCATATTGCCTGCACTGGAGATGTCGGCTTTATTGAGTCAATAGAGCTCAGAGAGGTGTTTTTTTGAGACTCAACAAACTGCTGCTGAACCCTCTCAGACATGATCATTTCTTGATCAATATCATTGTTTTCTGTATGCAGATGTCAGTTATGATTCATTATTAATAAAATGATAGGAGTTTCTATTGCATCTGTGGCAGAACTTGAACCACTATCACCTCTGCTGTTCACTTGACCAGCCTCTGATTCCTCAATCTTACAAGTTCAAATTGTCTGAGTATTCATGATGAAAGTGTGGTGTCAGATGTTCTGCAAAGCTTGAGTGACTTTTATAAAGGAAAAGAAAAGATTGAATTGAGGAAACAAAATAGAAGGAGAGCTGATTTTATATGCTTTTAGATTTATGCTGCCTTTTTTTCCTCACAAGACAAATTGGGAGCAACAGCAAATAGACTGTACCATGTATGGGATTTGTTGACTAATGAAATAGATACTGGTTTAGGGATTGTCTCCCACACTTCCTGTTGATGTGCATCTAAAAATGAGGTTTACAAGAATAATAAAATTTCATTTATCAAACTGTTCTATACAGAAAATGCAAAAGTATGGACAATCAAATGTGTTTACAAAATTTGACCAACTTCTATTACTGATTGAGCTATGGTATAAAATCAGCAAGCCGGATCTTGCGTCTGATAGAAGGCGAACTCATCGAGATTCAGCATTAAAGTAGTGTTATCATCAGATACAATTTACTGATAGAGAAACGTGAATCAGAAAGATAGAATATCTGTCTCAATCAACCTCATGAAAACATCAACTCAGAGTTAATATCTCACCAGACAAAACAGCAGAGGGCCTTCTAGATTGATCATTCACATCAAATTTTCCATTATACAAGCATAAAATCAAGATGTAAGAATGCATTGAGTCCGCCAGACTTCTGTGATGGATCAAACATTGTGAGTTTGAGAACTCTCCATAAGATTCTTGAAATAGTCAGTAGGATTGGCAATTGTGCGTGCTTTAATATAATTTTCCAGCTTTCTCCTTTCTTTACTGGCTTTAGCAACCCAGTTGTTCGCATCAGCCACTGCATTGGTAAGCGACTGCTTGCATTCAAGCAGAAATGATAGTAGTATCTCTGCTAAACTAAATAAATAGTCTGATATTTTGATGGCAAATTCATATGCAAGTTAGTCAATTTTTTCATCATCTGTCTTCTTTTCTGCATTGATTTTCTTTTTTAAATTGCTGTCATCCTCATCTGACTGTTTGAAAACTATGCAGAAAAGATGGGAACTCATCTTCTCATCAGTGAGCTGAAACAAAACCTTTCTGTCCATACGGTCAGAGCGGATGAGCGTGTCATTCAGATATTCAATGTGATTTGTCATCATAATCAACAATTGATCTTTCTGTAAAGATATACTATTTAGAGTATTAAGAAAAATGAATAAAGATATATTTCTCTGAGACTTTCTGTTCTGTGAGAGGCTTACCACATTTTTGTTAATGTTTTCTGTCATTTCACTTAGTTCTGTTTGTATTGTACCAATAGTATCAATATCTTCTAAAAGAATGACACAATGCAGAGGAAGCTGAGCAAACAAACTGTTCAGACAGCTGTCATCAATGCTTGAAAAATTGAAAACATAGATATTCAGTTCAAAACATCTGATCACAGATAAGCTGAAACTGGACTTCTCAGTTTCAGAAGGCTCATACAGCAGAAACTCTTTTCAATAGAAAATTCCATGCCTTGCATATTAGCTGCGGGCTCGCTCATTCAAAAAACCCTCAATATCCTTCAGCATGGCTATTTTCTCATCCTTATTTATGATGACAATCGATATTGATCTGATGTCTCTTGTCTTCATCTTCCTTCATTCACTGTCATGATGCTCAAAAACCGTAATCTTTTTCTGGAGAAATTTTAAATAATCAGCTCAGCATTCACGCAAAATTTGCAATGATCCACTGATGCAAAAAATGGAAATATCCTTCTTCATCTCTTTTGCCACATACTGGAACCGGAGCAAATGATTTCTGTATACTCGTCTTTGCATGCCGCCGACGCTAGCGAGAGAGGAGCGAGCCTTATGGGCGAACGGCTGGGTAGATACCCAGGCGATGAGCATATCGTACACTTCGTTGTAGTAGGAGACGTGGACGGTCGAAGCTTTCCATGGTTAGAAAAAGCTATCATTAGGGGAAAGAGCCACGAACTGAAATAGGTTTCCATCAAGTCCGTCAAGTAACGGATGGCATATCTACCCAAGAACAGGAGCATGCTGCAGAAGCACAGAAGGTGAGCATAGCTGTTCAGGTCACTAGCTAGAAGTTGCTGTAAGGACGCCGAGATGCCGGTGAAGCCGGGGAAGAAGACGTCCACAATGGAGATCTGGGATGGGGCAGTGTGGATTGGCAAAGAACCAGCAGTGTTGAATGTGTTCATTCTGGAGTAGGAGACGTGGTTTGGTTTTCTAAACAGATGGTATTGTGTGCGGTGGGTTTGGAGAGCTTGAACACAAGTGTTCTTCAATTGGGTTGGTGTTTGCAGAGCTCGAATTTCTCGAGCCGTTCATTGCCTCAGGATTTGGAGGGAATAGTGTCTCCTTATATGCTGTTGCACTGGGCATCCGTCCACCGTCCCCACATATCCAGATGCAAGGTAAATGGACCTGGAGCATGCGAGGTGCATTGCACCATATGCCGCAAATATGCACGTTCGATCTTATGGGTACTCATTCTGGGCCTTGAAGCACTAAAAGGGTTTGGGCGCCAGATGAAGGGAGACATTTGTCCGCGTTTAGCTTGATGTGTAATGTAATGTAGTTTAATGTAATGTAGTTTATTGTA
Organism: Histoplasma mississippiense; assembly: GCF_000149585.1. NCBI lineage: Eukaryota > Fungi > Ascomycota > Eurotiomycetes > Onygenales > Ajellomycetaceae > Histoplasma > Histoplasma mississippiense. Next base: position 1,013,295 of record NW_001813982.1, on the reverse strand, counting down.
AATGTGGTCTAAAGTCTTTAATGAAATGTAATTAATTCGATGGTTAATGTGGTGCAATGCAATGCAATGAATGCATCGCTGCCTAATCGTCACCTGGCATCTACAATGGCCGAGCCCCAAGAACCCTATCCATAAATGCCCGAGAAAATGGGCGTTGCACCTTTGACAAGTCTCCAGATATTATGAACCAGTTTGTTATTGCCCCATATTTCTTGCCCCTCTTTCGCCAAACATATTTCGTTAAACTTCAAAATTAACCTCACTTCTCGTGGTAAAAACAATTTTGTCATAAAATACAGCTTATAGATTGATACTCTTAGGAAATTTCTCGAACTGCATGCGCCGTTCAAGATTGTACATAACGCTACCCCATTTATTGCTTTTATCTGATTACCCGTTCGTCTACTCCTTCAACCCAATTCGACCAGATTCGTTCCTTCTAATCCGTGTCTCCATCGCGTATTGAATGATGGCGTTATAATCGCTAACATTCCACCAGCTTCCATCGCTCTAGCCGCGCCATACAAAACGAAAAACCGCAGGCAACCATGACAGGCCAGGAACAGTCAGAGGAAACAGAGGAAAAGATGGATCCTGAGGCTCCAGTGAGATACACCACGATGCGCCTTGACGTTGTCGTTTGGCTAATACAATGGCATCAATCAGACAATCTACGATATTTGGAAAGCAGCAGATGGACTTTTCAAAGGAGAGAGCGTTGCAAAACAGATCACATTTATGTCAAGTAGAGATGGGTTTGCTGGGTTTGTGAGAGTCATAGGTGGTGATGAGGGATATGCTGGTCAGAATCCGAGGATGTTCGATATTCCCGCATGGCACAGTTGCGAAGTGCTGGGTTGCAAGATTAAGTTCACTCGAGCCTGAGGTCCGAGAGTCGAAATTTGTGAATTGTTTCCATCAAAACTTTGCAATCAACGACAATGTTACACGACCCGTCCTCCTCGCCTGTTGGGATAAATATTGTCACACAGCCAGATGTCTTCCCACCCTGCATTCGCTCTGTCGTCCATTGTTTGCTACTATGTATGCCTTCCAGCACTGTCTGAATGAAAGACGGGATGTCGTTCGGTTGAATTAGCAAATATGCAAACTTGATTTCTATCTGATATCAGCATCATCACGCAAAAAGGGGCGTATTCTTGCTCACGTCGACGTTCTTCTATTGAAGAAATCAGCATCAAAACGTTAAATTTAATTGAATCAAAATTACACTAGGCTTTCTCCGATTAAAGAAGGAAGCGCAGTAGGCAATGACTCCAGGGAACAGGGCTAATGCAGTTGGTAATGTGAGGCACGTGATACAACATATTTAAAATTACCCCCTGGGAAAAAAGTGTTTCATTGTACATTTCCACCCAATGATTGGCTCTCGTTAATTTCCCGCTCAAAGGGTCTCTCTGTCAACACAATCCTCTGTCCTGCAGCAACTTAAAACTACCTCCTACCCTCCTCCTTCCTGTCATCATGGCCCCCCATCAAAACCAAGGTGCGTTACTCACGTTCATTACTACCTACTTTGACTGACCGTTGATAGGAAAGCGACCTCAAGGGGTCAGGAAACGACCACAAGAACCTGTCCGCAGGAGCCCACGCCTCAGTGGCCTTCACGAGCAAATTCAATCGAAGGACAGGAAAACCGAACAAAACTACCCGTATCCCTTTCCGACAAACAATAATTCCAGAGAGGAGGCATGTGACTTTCCTCTTGCTATACTACACCATGAAACTAACTCAAAGCTAAGGCTCCTCAGGGCCTGCTGGCCTCTCCGCAAGCATATCCCCCTCCAAATAGTGATACCCCCGGAACAGCGGTATGTTTCCTCTCTTCCCACTGCGCTACGGAACTAACTCAAAGTCGAGTTACCACAGAATCCAACCGCACCGCTGCTAGCTAGAAATCGGGAACGGAAACGATCGCGAGAACCTGAAGATCCGCTCCGTCTCCCCACCAAGCGACGGCGGACGAGTCTTGCATCTGCTGCTGTTGAGAGCTCTGCTGTTGAAGCCACACCCGACCAAGAGTTACTAAACCGTGTCTACGAGAACGACATTAATCCAATCAACTATTGGATTCAGCGAGGACATTGGCCCAAATTATATTTCAGGCAGGATAACATGGATTCCCTGCTTGCAAGGAAGAAGTCGTCTTCTTTTCACCGCAAACAATCGGAATCTGGCTCTGTTTCCACACCGAATGATCAAAAACCAAGGGACGAAAAGAGTGCTCCATACAGGAATTCGCGTTATCAAACCGTGCTTGAATCAAAAGGCAGCTTTATGAAAAAGGCGCGCGTTGGAATTACAGACGGAAGTAGCACTCTTATCGAATCTTTGCTTGACACGGTCCCAACTGTCCCTGAGAATTCATTATTTCGAGATGACTTATTCGACACGACCTGCGAGAAGATCCAATGTGAGAACGAAGCCAGAGTAATTCGAGATATTGGGCTATTGATTGTCCCATCTGCAGACACTCTAGCTTCGTATGGGGCCACTCACTTGGAGTGCTTGGATGAAGGTGTTAATAAAGGCTGGAACAACAGCATCCCTTTCTGTGGACCCCGTCCACAACCTGATTACTCTGTGGGATTCAAGCGGTCCGCATTTACAGATGATCAACTTGAGAAGCTCAAGCCTTTCATAGGTGACTGGGAGTGTACTTCATTTTTTATGGCAACAGACACTATGCATTTTCCGTTCCTAACATGCGAGGTAAAATGCGGCGAGGTGGCACTTGATATCGCAGACCGACAGAACGCTCACAGCATGACTCTTGCAGTGAGAGGCGTTGTTGAGTTATTCAAACTGGTGAAGCGAGAAAAAGAGGTCGACCGGGAGATACTCGCCTTTTCAGTCTCGCATGACCACACGGCAGTGAGGATCTACGGTTACTATGCAGTTCTTGAAGGAGAGAAGACGAATTTTTACCGCCACCCAATCCACAAGTTCGATTTTACCGCTCTGGATGGCAAAGAGAAATGGACGACGTACAGATTCACGAGAAATGTCTATGATATATGGATGCCAAGTCATTTTAAAAGAATATGCTCTGCAATTGATCAGATACCCCCTGATGTGGATTTTGACGTTTCGCAGTCAGGTCAATACTCCCAACAATCCAACTCCGGATCGGTGCTCGCAGTCGAGGATGATGACAGCCAACCAAGTCAGCGCCATATTGCCTCGGCAGGTGTAACGCCAACTACCTCCTTTACGGAACAAACACAAATATTCAAAAGGCCAAGAAAGAAGCAGTAACTTCCATCTTCACACAAATGGTTTCTAGGGAAAAACTGTATCAGGAAAGTACAACTTGCTGAAAGCAAGGGAAATTCCTGCAGGATTGGCACATGGCGGTGGTTGGCATGCCAAGGAGGCGAACAATTTCAGGCCTTACTACAGGTGCTTAATCCATTGCACATGGTGGCTAAGACTTTGCAGCCCAAAATAAAGTGACCATTTATTGCGTTATCTCGGTGCAGCTACATATTTGCCTTCTTTGCTCAATTAGACTTCTGCAGCGGAGTTAAATTGCTCCGGCCTGCACCCTAAAAAATAGGCATCATAAGCGTTACACAGCCCCGAAATACCTCTGAACAAGTTAAGGAGGGACAGTAACCACTTTACCATTTAAATTACTAACGTGCCCAAGGCATATTTTCTACCCCTCCGTGCTTGGTGATAAAAGTCAACGTAACAATCACAATACAATCCACGTGCCCCAACTCCATTGGCCGGAGGATGCCAGATACCATGTCAGTGCAGGGATGACAGGGTTATCGATTCGCTGAGGGCCATGCACGGATCTTGCGAAGCTCAAGCAACCAACAGGTATTGGCGCTTCTAGCATTGGCTGGGCTGATAAAGCGCTGTGATATTCCACAGATGGAGACGTTCCCCCCTCCACAGTCATTACTTCTAAGAGAGCAGAATTGATAATGGCGAACACTCAGAGACTTCTGGACTATTTGATGGTGGCACCCCCGGGGCTCCCTACAGAAGAAACTAACAAAACGTCCAACACGACAAATGACCAATATAGTTGGAGGCAGATCAACAGCGTTGGTCAATGGTTTGAATTCACTTACGCCCATATTATGCAGCTTTATGGGACCTTGATTTGCAGAAATGCTGCTTGGTGGCTGCAAAAAGTATTTTTTGCTCAGTCTTGTAACATTGGAAGCATCTGTTGTCCTTGGCCTATGCGTCAGCGGTCTTCGGAGGAATATGCGAGCGTACATCCACTTTTCGCGCCAGGGTGTTCAAACTTTTACAGAAAACTCTGAACTTGAAAGCCCTACCTATGTTGCATTCTTGAAAGGCTTGAATTTCCTTCAGAAGATGGAGCGCCTGTCCAAGGTACGAAGCCTTAGCTCTGTATAGCATCCGAAGAACACAGAGTGTCTAATAAAGTCGGTTTATAACCATTGTGCAAGGAACGAACACGCGCTGGGTTCCCAGAAATGAATCCTGGAGGGAAAGAGGCTGCTAAAAATCGACCAACATTTGTAGATATGGACCCTGATCCAAGCCACGGCTGACACTCTCCTTGATAAAATGATAAAGGAGGGTTGTGAAAAGCCTGTAGATTTGGAGTTTCTGCTTGTTAAAGCTAAGTTTCTTGATGGACTTGTACACTAACGCCTATGCCGTACTAATAGATAATATACGGGATTCTGGGTGTGCCAAAAGAAGATCTTGAACTCACCCATTGTAACGCCGTCGGTAGCAATGGAAGTTCCACCGCTGCAGCTGCAGCTAATGCTAATAAGTGAGTTCTACCTTTCTGGTATCTGGTTGTCAACTGTGCTGACTAGACGCAAAATGATGACAGAGAGCTCCTGGACTACATCGGCAACTTGGCTGATAAACGACTTGAAAATCCAGGAGATGATATGATTAGCAAGCTTGTTGTAGAACAGGTAATACTTGTTTGGTAAACGGCCTTTACGTTACTGACCATTTCGTTCAACTCCCTCTCAACTCTGAGTCCCCAAACTCCACTCTCTCTTTCCTACACATTTATTTAGATAAAAACGGAAAATATTCACGTTAAAAAAGGCAGGTTACTAGAGCTGAGGAAATAATAGAATGGCTCTAAATTAGACATTTGAATATGCATCTTTTATAATCTATTCTACTACCTTTGTTAAATAATTCGATTGACATACTGTGACTAGCCCGAATCCTTAGCATCAGGCGGAAGACTGCGATTCATCAAAGCGAAGGATCACTGAACAATATGACTCGAAGCTGCGCGACACAACGTTGAATCGAATCACCACCATTTCGACAAAAATCCTTCCAGGGATTCAAATTTCTCATCTGGAAAAACGGTTTTGATATCTACTCCCTGTGTAGTTTTGTCGTCCCATCAAAAGTCTCCCTCGAGGATACGAAGGGGTGTCGTCCAGATGAATGTTCTGAGCACATCATTCACTTTCTCTGCCTCTTCTATTTTGCTTTCCATATCTGCAACTGATATCCATTCGATTTCGAATGGTTTTCCTAATTCGATTTTCGTGAATATGCGATACATAATAATAACTTCCCCTCACAGGGTGGTGGGCTCAAGGATTCAGGATTCTCGCAATTCAAACCTTTCATACATACCTCTCACTTTCTCACAAATCTCAATAAGTTCCTTGCAAGTAAGATTCTCCTCAGACATCATAAACTGATCCGGCCACTCCTCCAGCTTCAAAGCCTTGGCCACAAACTTCTCAACATCATCAATCGCTGTGAGCTGCATTCTCTTCTCCTCCATCCCATCCACAAGTTCCGCGCGACAGTTCCTCAGATCAACCATTATATCAAACTCAATCAACACCAGTGATTCACTACTCTCATGCCTCTTTCCATCCTCAGTCATCAGCGAGTAATAATCATAGAAGACCCCCTGTGTAAATAGTGTGCATTGAATCTTCTCCCAAACTGCCGGCGTGGCAAGGTGGGATAGTACTTTCCATTTCACAACCGAAGAAGGGTAGTGATCTTTGTGGGTGTGTGGATTGAACTCAAACTCTGATGGCATGAATCAGTGAACACTTACTGCAATACATGCATCGACCAATCTTATCTGGCCCTCTGCAAATGTTTGGTCGCCGAAGCCTGCTGCGGTTGATATACATGTATCGATACCACAGAGCGCCACCTCCAGTGAGGACTTGTCACTATAGTCGATTTTACACCATGTGATGTGTGGGTCGGTAGAGTGCTGATATGTGAACTGTCAGCGACATTATATGGCAGCTGCTACAATAACTAGAGCACTGAGGACATGGGGTAGTCTGTCTAGAGAGGTCTTACAACTTAAAGAGAAATAGGCATTTTTCATTCAGAAAAAGTTACTGATGGGCTCTCCTCTTGTCAAGATGATCATGAAATGTTTCCCTTCTGTGAGAATTGTGTGTAGAATATGGTGCCTGAGAGCACCAGCGCCTGTGATGGCAATTTGCATGGTATGGTGGAGTTTGGCTTGTCACACTGCTCTGCCTTTTTACAAGACTCTAAAAATGTGAATCCTTCATGTGGGTGTCTGAGAGGCAGCTCGGCTCATCTATAAGGAGTTGAGGCCTGCTTCAGCAGTGTCATGTACAGAGGTTAGATGTCCAAGGGTGTAGCAGCGTCCGCCTTAGTGGCGTTGCCCTGCTGTAGCGATCTCCTATGTTCTGTAATACAATACTAACCTGGCTAGCTCCTCCTAATAGAAGCTTCAACCATCCCACAAGGGGTTAAAAATTGCACCGGGAGGCCGCGAGCTGAAAAAATCAATGGTGGGATTTCACAAGTTCCATATCCCGATTTCAAATCTCCCGATTTCAGATCTCCTGATTTCAAATCTTGTCCGCGTCACCAGCTGACGGAGTCATGTTGGTGGTAGAAATTCATCTCAAGCAGCCGAGTAGTAAACCCTCATCCCTCCATCAATATTTACATGTTCTCTTGTTCAAGCAATTAACGCGGCGCATTGGCCCTGTGGAGACCAGAACCGTGTATCAAAGGCAGAGATAACATTTCAGATATCACGTCCACTGCCGGCATGTCAAGCAATATTCCAGGAGCGACAGCCTCGGTCACCCAACGCATCTCTTTGACAATGTCATTGTCTGCTGAACTGTATCTCCCTAAACAAGCAATCTCAAAAAAAAAAGGGGGGGGGGCGAGGGAGAGGGGAGGGGTGAGCGTGGTAGCCCGGAGCGTGATGAGTACCCACGTATCCCGGGTTACAACCTGAAACTAGTTAATGAGGATTCCTACAATTTCGCAAGAAATCAATTTTCACGAGGATTGAGTTTAAAGTGCACGGTTACAAGAGGAAAAGGGGTCCAATACAGCAGGAGCTTCAGCTAAATTTTGCGGGATGATTTTATGTCTCAAAAGAAGGTATATATCGTGCTGAAAAAGGGGGAAACCAAGACAAAAAAGGACGCCATATTACTACCAATTGCTCGAAAACGGAAAGACAAAACTCCAACAAGCTCTCCAGATCTATCATGGCTTGTCATTTTTTAGAATGACCACTTGATGCCCAATGGCTCTTTGCCCGGAGTTGTGCTCCATATCTATAAAATAAATACCTAGCAAGATGTTAGCACTATGCGGGATCCAACGCAAGGAAGAATCTTAACCGTTACTCATGGGAATGGCATCATTGCAACAGTGAAAAACCCTAGAAGCGATGTTGCCCACTGATATCCCAGCTTTTCGTATACTAAATATTTTTGGGGCATACAGAAGTTAGCCGCGCCACGGGCCAAAACCTGATTGACGAAAGTATTTGGAGAGTATGAACGCGACTTACACCGAACACCAAATATTGGGAACGCGGCTGCAAAAATGCTTCTTAAAATCAGGTTTGCACCCATAGCACTTGCTGAATAAAGTGGATATGCATGTACAAGAAAGGTCAGAATCCCGTTGTATGAGAGGACGACACTGGTTTATTTCATTAGTTACTGCCAAGAATCGCCAGCTAACGTAGATCTGACGTACCCAGCGCTGAAGAACCCACTGCCGATAATTGGAAAGCAATTGCAAGGGGTAGCCTGTATTCTGGCTCACTCTCCCCTGGCACTCCTCCGTTTGCCTCCCGTTGACGCACAAGTCGCCGATAGTTCCAGTCCCAAAAAGGATGGGTGGCAGCAGAGGTTATCATTCCGAGAAGTAAACCGAGAAATGATAGACCGACCTGATGTAGTTCGAAATCGTAATTATGGGTAAAAACAGTATAGAAAGCGCCAAGGAAGAGGTAGAGAATTCCAAGAGCTATGGCTGTATAAATGTTAGGAAGCCATAACAAACAGCACTACTTGCAATTGAAACATTTTGATATTCAGAACCATCTATCATCTATAAAGTTATAGATACATGTAGCTTGTCATAAGATAACCCTTTTGGCACGGCGGTTGATCATCGTCTCGGCTCACATTCCATTAGTTTTCGGACTGAAAATAAACCAGTGCCTAGCATTCACTCATTATATGATCTGGGCGTCATATTCTCAGGGAGAGTTCCTGGAGTTACAGTTCCTGGGTCAGATCATCAAGAGACCTGGCTCCGGCTCTAAGGAGTGCTTTATGGGCGTCCATGCGCATTCTGCCTCTTCTACAGATTAGAATATAGATAGATAGAAGAACAACTAGAATATGCACACAACTGTCACTAGTTTTTACAACAGTTCTATGATTGGGTTAGATATCAGTCAGCCCATACAATACTTAAATTGGCTGTCGCTCATTTTAATAATCAAGAATATCTCTCCATGCTGGAAAATTTCGAGCAAGATGTTAAAAGCTTTTGCTGAGTCACCCGAGGTTACGCGTTGCTATCCCGATCACGTGCTAATGACTAAGCATAAGTTGCTTGTATGGCAGCTGAGGTTCTATGTGTGGTGGGCTAGTCCGTAATAGGAAGCCTAGGGGCCAACTATTCGGCCATATTGGCATCCCGACGGACAAATCACGTGCCCAACGATATATAGTCTCAGCAGTGACCCAACATCAGCGAACATCAAGTCTCGCATATTAATTTGACCATACGAGCAGCTACCACTCAGTTACATATAATCCATATAAACGGTGCTGCACTATCTCCACTTTCTTTTCATCCATGTCAGACACTTTTTTCGGGTCAATCGGGAAGGAGTGCACCATATACCGTGACGAGGCAGGATTCGATGACAATTTCAAGCTCGACATCGATTTTGCGAAGATAGAATTTGAGGAAACCCTAAACGTCTCAGAAGCGTCCTCCATATTTCATGTCAACTACTGTGGCAAGCCACGGGTCTTGAAAGTGGTACGTACCTCCGTTTAGCAAGCGTGCATTCCTTAACCTGTGTCATTTTTCCTGATCATGATGCAACGCAGTTCCACAATAATGGGGATCCTGGGTACGCCTGCGATCGTATTCGAGATTTGGACCGCTCTCGCTGCGAGATCAGAGCCTATTGCAGGCTTAAACGGTCCAAAATATGTGATTCTGGCGCTGTGCCTAATTTCTATGGTTTTATGCTAGCTATCGACCCAGCCAACTGTGCTCCTTATCTAGATGCCTTTCGACATGACACAGATTTTCCATGTGCCATTCTAATCGAGTACCTGCCAAATCCTTTGGTAATGAACTGCGTTACTTATACAACAGAACGTATGCAGAAAGCTGTGATTGGCATTCAGCAAATTCATCTGGCTTTAGTCGAGCATAATGATCCTTACCCAAAAAATATTCTCATTGTTCCTGGTGATCAAGAGAGGGTTATATGGGTTGATTTTGATGTTGCGATTGTTTATCCCAACGACACATACATTGAAAAGAAGGGACGTGGCCGGATTGAGTTTGAAACCGAAGTTGTTGAAAGCTTCGGACGGCTACTTGTTCATCTCCGCAGACAATACATTCCTCTATTTTCCTGATTTGACAGAGACTGACAAGTTTTATAGGAAGAAGATCAAAAAAAGGGACTGCCGCCTAACACAAAATACTAATAGGAACGACTCCTTAGCCTGCGCTGGGGCACACACACAAAAAGGACTGCATTATAGAAGCCGCCAGTCATTATCCGCCGCGCCTAACATCCCAAGATACCAAAGTCCCAGCAGAATAGTCAAACGCCCAGGCCCTTTTGCTTCCCATGGTATAGCCTGTACGACCAGTAGGTTGCCATTCTCGTCAAGCCTTTTAATCGGTACCAACTCAGTGTCTGACAAGACAAAACCGTACCGTGCACGATGCTGTCCCATGTAATAGTTTACCTGAGACAGGACTTGCAAATACTCCCTGCGATCTGCTGGCACCAAAGACGTCCTATACCCAGATTCCCACTTCCATGATACTTTTAGATCACCAGGACAGCGATTTGGTGAGGAATTCAGTGGGATATCAGCTTGGAAAAAAGCAATGTCTGGTCAGTAGTTGTCGATGATAGTTGCTGCGTCACCGATATCAACCGTAATAGGAGTAAGATGCAGATTTGCAAGCTGAGGTGCAAGGGGCTGGAAGCCAGCTCGCAGCGCACGACGCAATCGACTTTGGATGTAGGTGTTGAAACGGAGAGCGAACATCGGCTCGGTGTTTATAGGCTGTGGGGGGGAGTTTGGCATTGGTTCGCTCTCAATTTGTGCTTGCTGAAGCAGGGTCCCATAGCGCTGCATGATATGAGCGTATGTGAATCCCGCCCACTGACCAACATTATTGATATCCCCCCAGCTATAGTTTGGGTTTGTCGTATTGGGTGTCTTGTTGGTATTTTGGATAGGAAGAGCAGGAGGTGCCACCATTAGGTAGCTTAAAAGAGCCTGGTTGTTGGCCATGGCTGCAACTGAATTTTGGATGACTAAAGATGGTACATACATAAGTAGTTCTCCTGCTCTTGAGGAGAGCCGCGGAGCATCTTATAAGCCTAACGCTGTCTTGAAAGGCCGCACAACCCAGTGCTCTCATTGGGAAATACAATCACGTTCATACTCAACCGTCCTGTACACCAATCATTTGCTGTAACTAAGCTGAAAGTGCTTAGCCAGGATTTGATTATGCCGGGCAAATCAAGTTTGCTGTCGACCCTCCATCAAATATAGAATGATATAGACATTGCCCTCGATATGGGTAGGTACAGAGGAAAAGAAAATAGAACAATAAAAAAGGATGCCCACAAGCGCTGTGGTGATTTCATAGTTTCATGGACCCAGCAAAGACTCTTTTTCTTTCAAGATGCCACAATGAATTATCTGAGTGGCGCTTTTCACTCGGGAACTTGCCAACTCGAAGGAGCCTTGTGTGCCACGATGTGATAGATCATAAATGAGCTGTTTTGTCGCCCAACAACTGACATGGGGGTCTTCAGGCAGCAGCCTGGAACACTTATTGTACCTCTGGAATCCCCACCATCTCCAAAACCCTTGTGAAAACGGCCAATTTGCCAAACTGGAATTCTCGATAAACCGCTATGCGGACATGTCTTTGCTCATTACAGGGAACCCGGACACCAGAGAAGCGGGGTGCTGAGATAAACGGTAAAAGGGCTGCCTATCCATCGGCTCTAGTATATACGGAGACGATTTCAGTTATTTTGCTATGGAGAAGCCTATAATCATTAGGCTCATAGTCGTGATGTGAAATAATTTTCCGCTCATGCATCCTCATTTTGATCCGACTAAGTTCAACAGCTTCAAAAGGCCGAGTATCCTTCAGCATCCTCAGGCTCTTGAGGTCGGGGTCATTGTTATGAAGCTTGCTCATTCGAATTACTTCTTTGCTTATGGTGAATGCTACCAGTAGCCAAAAAAGATCGCCACTGACTTCTAGTTCCAACAAAAAAAGAGAAAAAGGAGCGAAGCAATTAAACATGGAAGAAATTGAACGAAAGCCGAAGAAACACAGTCACATTTATGTCAGTCTCATTCGCATAAAATGCCTCAGCTTTGCAAGGCATCCTCGATCAGTCGTATTGCTTCGACAATTCAATGTCGTTTCAGAATGCTGAAACAACCCCGAAAGGGAGCCAAATTCAGAACCACAGATCAGACAGAAGAATGGGAAGTCATCGTTCACATTATCTGAGTATTTGGGGCTTTGGTAGCATTCGAAAGCGAGCTCGTCAATATAATCGACATCCACGCCGGAGGCGCAAGTGCCCGACTCCAAGTGAAGCAACATTGCCGAAAATGAGGCAAATGTATAGTCGCATCCGAAACACTCCAGGTTCCTAGGCTCATGGCTCCGTTTGTGCTGTTGTAAACTCATCAGTAAGTCACTTCCATCGATGATTTGGAGGTGAGATGTCACACGGACCATCCTTAAATTATTTTCATTGTCGAGAAAACCACCGCATATGGAGCACATGTTGTGTTGTGTTTGGAGATGTCGTTGTAACTCATTCGAAGTGAGAAAGTCCGGGTGATCTCTGCACTTTGAACAAATGTGATGGGAATTAGAATCCCGTAGATGAGTTTTCTTCTGTTCTTCAGATCGAAACACCCACTGACATCTTTCACACCACGTATGACACTTGCTCATTCTGCAATGATTTATGAGGCCATCTTGCGTCCTGAAGTCCTTTGAGCAAACTGCACACTCATAGCTATCCTCGCTGTGTTGAACAAGTCGTGTCATGTTTCGAGCTGGCGCGTAGACTGAGGCAGGATTCTGTATTCATGTCCCCAGACGGGACCAGGGTTGCTCTGTTCAAAGTAAGGGCGCTGCGCCAGGAATGGAGCAAGAAAAGTCTTGGTGGTTTCCATTCCAGTTGGGAGAATACATGCTAACCCGCACCAGGAGGAGAGACTCTTCGCCGTGGTGACACGTCACAAATTCATGCAGAGTGGTACCAGCTGGGCCTCTTTCACATCCTGATGTGAGTCACAGGCCCTCTTTCTTGGAGACTTGATTGGACAGGTGGTGTGAGCTTCTGGCCCTGTAACATCACCAAGAGAGAAGAGAGACTGTTATCCCCGCTCTGCCTAAATTGCAAAAGGTGCCCATGTGAGCAACTATCTACATACTACAAGCTTATGCACCTGCTCAGATTGTGCCAAGATGGATCGACTTATTATTTATTCTTCGTATCTCAGATAGTTTGTGAAACACGGGGACTTGAGACTCACTCAAATCGAGTAGCTTCATGTGTCTAGAAATATCTCATGCCGAGTTAACTGAGTCACACAGCAATTAAAGAGAATCATTTTATTCATACAGTAAGTGTTTTCTCAAGAATTTGGCGATCCGGCGATCCGGCGATCTGGCGTTGTTGGCTCGGACCCACATAGTTTAATTCAATCGAATTGTAGCGATCACGGGGGGCTTATGTGAGCTGGTACAGTTACCCAAATATGGGTCGGCATAGATTGACCTGTGCCGACTGACTTGTACCAAATACAAACATAGGCAGGGCGATAAATCCAGAGCACGAGACGCGGCATTTCGCCTTCTATTCCTCATACGCAACGAATTCAGTGATGAGAAGAGAGATTTTGACAAGGTATACAACGCTGTGCTATTCATTGTCTCAAATCTAGGTACCTTCAGACCGAGCACAAGGATCGCGGTGCGAGAGGTTTTCAAGGAGCGATTTATAGTGTCCCCTAAGCAACAAGGATAATTGGATCGTTGGGTAAAGGGAGATACTATCGATCCGGATGATGAGAACACAAGCGAGTATGACTTTTTTGAGCCATATCTTTCTGACAAATCTTAAATCAAGATATTTTGAGATAAGAATCTATTTTGTGTTGATAAGCTTATTGATTCTGATCTATAACTGTTCAAAAATTTATTGTTCTTTAGCATTGTTTCAATGTCAAAAAAAGGAGAATAGTGTAGAATTTGAAAGGCATTCCAGAACTTAACTCTAAAAATAAATCAAGTTACATATTTTGAATCAAAATACTCTTCAATCAGATTTAGTCTACCTCTGTGTGGATAAATCAAACTCAAAAAAAAAAAAAAAAAAGCACTGATCAACATTCCCCTTCTCAAGATGTTGCTCTAAAATGCAATGTCATAATTAGAGTCATTGATGATGAAGTTCTCAATTAAAAAACATACAAAGCAATAGCAGAATTTTATATACTGTATATTAATTTGTATGTTGATATCCAGCTAAGTTGAATAGACTGCAGTCTTCATCACTATTTATATTGTATATTAATTTGTATGTTGATATTCAGCTAAGTTGAATAGACTGCTGTATTCGCCTCTTGGCGAAGGGCCTCTTTGGATATTTCCAATGAGCATCAGTGCAAGGTGCCCGCTTTTTAGCTCAGCGATCGAAAGCGTAGCCTGGTCACCCTACATACCTCAAAATGTACTTTCTAATAAAATCAAATCCTAGCAATGATATTTCCTATTTGTTCGCATTACCTTTAAGCCTAGCTGTGCTGTTTGTCATCAGGAAAGCTCACCGCATTAACGTGCAATCCAGAATGGTGGATACATTATCCTACGCAAGCCTGTGAATGGTGTAGGGGCGCTTTGGGTAGCATTGCATGGACATGCTGGTGATATTATATGATTAGACAGTAGTACATACGATACAACCAACTAGAACCCTTTTTCTACCCTGCAAATCTCTGTCCAGCGTCTCATCATTGTTTCAAAATATGCCCGGAAGCAAGATAATCCGTTCCGTTCACCAAGGGTCAACCCGAGGGCCGAAGTCCCAATCAGGCCAGGAGGAACAAAACTTCTGGCTATACAATTTTATTTGCGGAGCGAGCGTAGCGAGTGAAGCAATATATATAGGCTTTTCGTGCCAGAAAATTTCCTCTTTCGGTCATCCGGATTAGGAAAGCATTCTCGCGCTCTGATTGGCTGAATCCCTGCGCTCTGATTGGTCAATGAGAAGTTACGCTCACGTGATGCCACGTGGCCGCCCGCGTTGCTGCAACTGCCCGTATAGGAAGGCCTGAGCAAAACAAGCAATTACAACTATTCATTCTATTCTATTTTAACAAAAGCTCATGTTACAATTCTTTGAAAGAAGTCTTTCAATTCAGTTGCCTTTTTTGCAGCTTTATCAGCCATTTCATTGCCATATATACCCATGTGAGCAGGCACCCAGTGAAAATGAATAGATCAATTGAATAAGATTTTTCTTTGAATATTTTGAAGACATTTCAAAATCAGCTTTAGCATTGACTGTCCACTGCTGATTTTATTACTTTGAAGTCTTTTAAGCCCAGCTTGACTATCAGAGAATATCCAAATATGCTCAAATCTTTTCCATTGTTCAATCTTCATCTCAACCAATTTGAAGCTCTTGAAATTGCAAATAATTCATTATTAAAAACTTCTGACTCTTTTCCAATTTGGTAAGAATCAAGAATATAGTTTTTATCATTTTCTGAATATGCTATTCCAGCTTCAAGATTGCCTGTTTTCTCACATTTTGAGCCATCAGTGTATATAAGAATTGCTTTATTTCTCATTTGTTTTAGAAGATTTAGATGTTGTTCAGTCTGAACTTCTTTTGAAAGTTGACTAATATTTAAATCAATAAGACTGACAAGATCTTTCTTCCAAGGAGAGAGATTTTCAAAGACCACTTTCTCCACATTTAAACTAGAGAAACTGTTTTTAATCATGGAGCAAATTCTAAATAACTGAGATGGTATCTTCTTTCTTTGCACAGATGTTGAATTATCAGATGAATTTATTTCATTTCAATCAAAATATAACTCCCAATTTAGATCTACTCCAGTTGATTCACTTGGAAAAGAAGTTGAGACTCTTTTTCTAATTGAATGATTGGGATATAACTTCATAATTTTGAGAGAATAATTCATACAGATTTTATCAAATCTCACTTGTGGTGGTGATAGAGAGGCTTCAATCTCCATGGCTTTAATTGAAGAGGTTTTAAATACCCCCAATATTTTTCTTAAAGCTGAATTTTGAAGCTTTTGAAACCTCTCTACAAAACTCTTTTGATTTTTCCACCATATTTGAACTGCAAAGTCTGAAACAGAGGTTATACAAGCAATATATAATTGTCTCATTGCTTTCAAAAACAAGCCTCTCTCAGTATTTGAAAGTCTTAAAATACTGTTTAAGATTCTTTCAGCACTTGCAACTTTGACTACGTGGCTATTCCACGCAGGATGCACCTTAAGCTAGTTACATATTATAACCCCTATAACCAACCGACCACCGCGTCCGTCCTCTCGGGCCGCTTTAACTAGTTTTGGCTCTTCCAGCTGGGGGTCCTAGTTAAGCGCCACCGCCCACTCTAGGCATCACCATAGCCTAGGGCTTCCAGTTGCCGATCTCAGCCCATTGCCCCCTTGGCCTACCAACCAGCCGTCGTGGCCTTGCCCCGTGTAAGGGACTAACCATAGGCTTACCCCACCCAATGTTTTACCCACTAATAGTGTTAGATGACCACTAGTAGGCCTTGGAGATAGGGCGCCTACCAGGGTGTCCTGTTTGGTTTGCTACTACCCCTCTGATGAGGCAACCAATCGGATGGTTTTTAATCATTCCCTGTTGTTGGGGCCGCCCCCTAAGTGCCGGGGGCCTTGGCAGGTGCTAGCATGTATAAGCACCCTATCCCCTCGTCGGTAGGTTTTGTGCAAATTAGCGTGGTTTCGATAGTGTATATTATACGAGATCTTATTGAGCAGCTAAGGTATTTTTCGGTATTACTTGGTATTAGTGTATTTTATAAACCCTAATTAAGGATTCGCGGCGTCACTGCCAGATTGGGCCATCTCATGAAATTCCTCCCAACATCAAGTTTTCAAACAGAGAGGTGTATTTTGACAAGCTGAGCAATCAGAATTTGATTGATTTGCTTTTAATCCTTTCTGCTGTCCTATCTTTCATTTATACTGACACCAGGCACAAACTAGGTGTTTTGGCAGTGAAATTCATTGGTGATTTAGATCTCTATTTGATCATTTGATAGAGAGGTTGTCATGAATCTTAGATGCAAATTCAAAGAGCTGTTGATAAAGCTTCTCATGAAAGCTTATATGAGAAGGCAGATCCTTCTTAGAGACTCCCTGCTGCTTCTTATATAAATAGTAAAGTCGGTAGGCATTAATCACTGGCGGAGTCAATAAACCCGTAGAAAATAGAAA
>NW_001813982.1:971849-996099 GCF_000149585.1 Histoplasma mississippiense | reverse complement strand
GGCTGATCTTCAAAGATCTTTCATACAATATTGGCATTGGTTGAGAGCTCTCCAGGCCGCTTTCGAATATGTTCAATAAAGGTGTCAAGCGAATGAATGGTGCTTAGTGCTAATACCATATTATTATCTTGCCATGCAAGACAGAGAACCTTCTCTTGTTCAATAGCATATAGAGTATTTCATGAAATAGCTGCTGTATAATCTCTAAGCTCTGTGAGAACTGCTGGAGCCTGATTTGAATGAGTAGTTCCACATGCACCATATCTCTTTTCACATAGGAATTTGAATAGTGCAACAGATGTAAAGTAATTATCTAGATAAACTGAGTAAGAAGTTACCTGCTGAGTGATAGAGGATTCAGTGACCAGCTCTATAAGTGACTCTGTAGACAGCTCTGTGGGTGGCTCTGTGGGCGGCTTCGTGGGCGGCTCTGTGGCCGGCATAGAGATAGTGGGAAGCTGTTGAAGGAGATTCACCACCATAGATCCCGTCTTTGTTAACCCTGGGAATTGAAACATAGGCATTATACTCTGCCGGCGGCTTGACCAGGGAAAAGACCATAAATAGCCGTGTTCTGCTAGGCCAAATATCTTATATCCCCGAGGAATTGGCTTGGAAGGCATTTTGTAGGTGTGTTGACTCCGTTCAAAACATTTAATCATTATCTCATCTATTGAAATCTTAGAGCCAGGGGTGTAGTATTTTCAGCATGCTGTATGGAATTCAGTAGCTAACGGCTCTACCTGATACCACCAGTCCTTATTTTGAGCCTCAGGCCGGCGGGCTTCACGGGGGTTTGATATATGAATATATCATTTAAGCTGTTGAAATCGCGTATGGCTCATATAGAATTGAATGGAATGAATAGGGCCCTGTTTCAGATCATTGCACCAGTATAGATCAGTCTGTTGAGATTTATGGACTCCCATATAGAGAAGAAGGCCTATAAAAACCTTTATCTCTACTGAATTGGTCTTTTTCCATTCTCGTGGCTGAATAATAGAAGTAGAAATAGAAGATGTTTCCATTATTATTTTCTCTGTTTCTATCTCCATCTCCACATCTGAGAGCTCCGGAGCTTCATTATCAGTATCTCCATCCTCTTTCTTTAGTTTTGCATAGAGATTTGTTGAATTGCTGATCTGTTGAAAGCATTCCTCACTGAAAAACAAGGTAAACAGGGCGTAAGGACTCTCAATATTAATATCTATAGAAAGGTTGAGAACGGGCCTTGTGAAGTAGGTTGCATAGGAAGGAATTTAACTGATTCTAGTGATGGAATCTCAGCAATGACCTTCTCAATAGGTCTCTTTCGTTTTTTAGGTGTTTTTGTATGAGCTGGAGAATCAATTAGTTATCTAGATCATAAGGATTGATTAATATAAGGAAATTACCTTTGGATTTGGCAGGTGTTTCAGCGGATTCCATGTTTGCAGGTGGATATCATGAAGAGAGGCCTGTAGGGAGGCCTGCAGGTAGGATTTCATTGCGTTGAATTTCATACACGATTTGAATGCTTGGCTGAGAAACGCGCATCAGTGGATTTCAATAGCCAATAGCTGCTCATATAAAATTCTATGGGATTCTATTGGCCATGCCAAGGCGCCGGTGCAAATTTCCATACGACTAATTGAAACCACGCTAATTTGCACAAAACCTACCGACGAAGGGATAGGCCGCCGTAGCTGACTAAACAACTACGGCGGTGTAATGACTCACTCAATCAATCAATCAAGACGCCTGCGTAGCTCTCAAAGAGCAGTATCAAGCACATTGATTGAGGTTTCAAGGATTCAGTGACAGTTCTGCCTCTTGCACTTCCAGCCCTTCCACTGCTTGCTGTAGTCAGATCTCCTAACTTTATCCAACAAACATAGTAGAGAAGAGAATATTGACAGGAAAAATGCACATTACATCGGGAACTTCGATTCTTTCCGGTAAGAAGCCGCCCTGGAGCTACCCGGAACCTTCAACTAACTGTCTGATCAAGTTCCTGTTCAATGCACACCAGATATGCTACCGAACCGTCCAAATGAGGATTTCTGGCAGTCTTCTTTCTTCAAGAAATGGCCTCAACTCCCATCACCAGAAGACGTCCGTGATCAGGCTCGTGCTCAATATCAAGCGGGATCCGCTCCAGACAGACGAAAAACTTTTGGGGGCACAGGCCCACAATGGAACCCACCACCCGCGTCATTTGAATCGATGGGTTTGTTTGTCAAATGGGGCGCCAACATTATGATTGCTGAAGGTCAAACTCTTTATGCGATCCGTCACTTTTTGAAAGGAAGTGTGCCTGTCCCTGAGCTGTATGGTTGGCGCACCGATGGAGGCGAGGTTTTCCTTTACATGGAGTTGGTATGTGGGCAGACTTTGGAAAAAGTCTGTGATTCACTGATCCCAAATGAGCGCATGAAAGTTTGTTTACAACTTCATACTTATATCTCCAATGTACAATGCCTCAGGCAGGATCCCCAGGACCCATTTATAGGTAATTCTGCTCTGTACTAAACCTGTTTTTAATATGTCCACTAAAACCCCCTCTGTTTAGGCAACATCAGGCGGGAACAATTGTATGACAGAGCTATTGGTGAACAGTTCATGGCAGAAGCAGGGCCTTTCCGATCTGTCAAGGAGTTTCATGACTGGTTCATTTTCCTCTGCCGGCGCCCCATGGCAGATCCTTACTTTATTCCAATAGAGCCCTTCCGTGCTGACCTTCCTGATGATTGTACAATAAAATTCACACACGGAGATCTCCATCCAAGCAATATCATGGTATCTCAGTCGGAGCCATCACAGGTTGTTTCAATCTTTGATTGGGAGCAATCAGGCTGGATGCCAGAGTACTGGGAAGATCGGAAAGCTCACTACACTGCAGAATTCAAGGGTGAATGGGCTACAAAGTATTTGCCCATGATATTGCATCAGTATGAGAGTACAGCTGAGGCATGGTGGTGGTATACATCATCAACTGGATGGTAGTTATCAGATCCAGTATTCAAAATCAATATTCTATTGTTAAGACATACTCTATGAATTATACCCATTGTTTGTACTCTGTGTCTAGAATATCTGAAATGAGGCCAGAAAATATGCAGATCTACTATGTGGCGTACTTACGCCTCTAACCACCCCTCGCTGATTCCCAGAGCTTCCGCTCCACCCCTTTCTTCTTCCGCCTCTACTCAAAGCTTCTATCCTTCCTTTTATGACCCTGCGATCGCTCCTTCCGCAGGAATCAATCACTGTAAATAAACAAGCATGTATATGAGGGGTGGATGCAAGATTATCGTTGATCTCAGCGAGAGGGATAATTTCATGCCTTGTGTGTGTGTGGCTGAAGTCATAATTGCGCTTGAACTCGAGAAAAAATCCTGTTGCGGTGTTTCCGGTGACGTGTATCAATTTTCCTTGTCGCGGGTTTTCGATTCCAGGAACGAAGATGGCCCAATGGGCAGGCCTTGCGCCATTGGAGAAAATAGCAAGATAGATGGTACGAGTCATTGTGAGAGGGCAAAGAGAAGCAACGGATGTCCGTAGGAGGCAAAATAAGCTTGATAGAAGTTTGAAGAGCAGTGATCGAGATTCAAACAGCTGAGTGAGAAATAGTCAATGCTTTTGAGGCTGTCTGAATGAAAAGAAGAACAAGACACAGGAATCCTGAATGGGTTTATAGAGACAAATCTTCGGTCTATTGATATGCGCATTCCTGGGGCAACGCTTCATGACTGCTGTCTGATTGGAAGTAGGAACGGCGCTTACAGGCTTGAAAAAACATAAACCTGTAACAGACTAAAATGAGGATCAAGAGAATTGCAGCTTCCTCACCAGTCAATCTCTTTCTCCATGGCGGCACAGTTCCCATGAACCCCGCTGCATGACTTCCAGGGTGAACGCTATGCTGTCTCATCTTGGCGGCAAAGAGCCATCACATCAATGGAGCGCTTGACACCATTGCACTGAGACTATTTTGGTTCCAGATTTAGAAATGTGAGAAGCGGTGCATGGCTTCTAAGTGCCCGTGCTATCAGATTGGCTCAATGGAGACTCTATCCATCAATGGTTCAGCACTCGCATTGTTGAAACCCGTCAAGGACTGCATAACTTCTCTAAGAAAACTGCTTGTCTCCAAGTCAATCATTCATTATTGCAGGGTATATAAGAAACAAAACAGATCTTTCCTTCACATGCTCTGATTAACTTGAATTTTTGACAGTCGTGTTCAAGTTGGAGCTCAAGGCAGAGTCGGCGAAGTTACTCAGAGAGGTTTGGCAGACAACGCGTGCTTGTGTAGAAGGATTTATCTCAGCAAGCTCAGACACTTTGCAGAATAATTGTTGTTTTAACACTGATTTAATAACAAGCCGCAATCGCTCGCTTGCGCTCGCTTATCCAGCTTGAAAACGCGCCGTTTAATCACTCGGGTGAATGTAATGAGATATCCTGTAAGCAGCGGTGTGAGGATTAGCTGCTTATATCACAAGAGGTCCTTAAGACTCTACAAGGATTAAGTTGTAGGAGATAATACGGTAATATATCAGAGGGGATTCGGATTAATATCGATATTGTAGAACATAGGGGTCAGATTAAAACAGAATGATCCACTGGCTTCTAGAAGATTGGGCCAGCTGCTATCTATATACACAGTATCATAAGCAGATCGAGCTTGCTATGATGTAGATGGCATAGTATGATGCAAGTGGCAAGATAATGTGGGATGGTTGATCTTCTCATTGTGCGATCGCTAGCTAACTATATAGGGGTAATCACGTGCGGTGGAGGGCCGCCTGGGCAACTAGTGCCCAACAGATAATGCCTTGATTTCAAACCTGATATGACATTGGTGGTGCTTTGTTCAGCGATGTCATATCTTTAGAGCTATCGCTAATTCCAGCCTAGCACTGACACCTTAGTGCAGGTTTCTTACAACAGCCCCTCCTGAAAGGGCTGCTGTCCCAGCAGGCTAAAAAATCATAGAGTAATCATAGATAATTCACAGCAACAAGTGACAGTGAATCTTTGTTGTTTCACTGATAACACAAAACTTATAGAAGTAAATAGAATCATAACTGATAATATAGAAATAAATAAAATCATAGAACATATGATTTCACAAAGAATATAGAGAATCAGAATCTTTGAGCAAATCTTAATTTTGATAAACTATTAAGAGATTCCTTCCCCCCCCTCTGCCAGCAATATTCAAAATAAAAAATGTAAGTAATCACTAGAGAATCAATGGGTTATCAATATAGAAACATTTGTTGATAGTAAAAGCAGTTTTTTAACAATATTTTTCAAAGAAATTCTCAGTCAATAAATATTGTGTTGTTTTACCTGCATTTTCAAAAAGAGATTACTAACTTGCTTCAAATAGAATCAGCAATCACGTATTATTATTATTATTCTTTCATTATAGATGTATGCAGTCAGTGATTATGACATTTATCTTAAGTACTTTAGAATTTTTCAACTTAAGGAATAAGCTAATATACAATGTTCATTTAAATACATGCAATAGCCAGAATTTCAGGTCAGAATCAAACAATTATTCAAATTATTTTATTTAAAAAAAAATGTCAAAAGAAATGACAGCAGATCAATACATTCAATTTAAAATAAATGAAATAAAGAGTATAAAAAACAATAACTATTAAAAGAAAAAAAAAGCATTCACAAAATCAAACTTTTCAAAACAAGTCAAAATCAAAAATAATTAAAATGAAACAAATTTCAAAGTAAAAGTAACAAAATAAAAATAAAAACAAAAGCAAAAATTAAAGTAAATACATAAAAACAAAAGAAAAAAAAAGAAAATAAAAATTGAATTCATTATCAGATCAACCTATTCAATTGAAATCTTGTAACAATATTTAATTCTTTTAAATATTTTCTAATTCAGTTGCTTTTTTTGCAGCTTTATCAGTCATTTCATTGTCATATATACCCATATGAGCAGGCACTTAGTGAAGATGAATAGAACAATTAAATGAGATTTTTCTTTGAATATTTTGAAGAATTTTCAAAACCAGCTCTAGCATTTATTGTTCACTGCTGATTTTATTACTTTGAAATCTTCTAAACTCAGCTTGATTATCAGAATATTCAAATATATTCAAATCTTTTCCATTGTTCAATCTTCATCTCAACCAATTTGAAAGCTCTTGAAATTACAAATAATTCAGTATTAAAGCTTTAAATCAGCAATGAAAACAGCTGGTTCTGACATTTTATCATAATCTTAAATCAGTATCAATGTCTTTCAAAGGAGGAGGAGAAGCAAAATCAATGAGAAAGAAAGATAAAAAAGAAAAACAAATATTGAAGATTGAAATTAATATTGCAATATCAATTAAAAAAGTTGCAACAACACAAAAGTCAACCTCAAATGGAAAATACAACTACACAATCAAAACTTTGAATTTCACAATAAAAATTTCATGGGAAGATACAGCATACTTATGCCTAATAAATTTAGTAACTCTCTTTTTAAATAAAAATCATTGGCAGTGATGTTGGTGATGATTTCATTAGATTACGATTTTTTGATGTAAAAGTTAAAAAAAAGGGGTTCAGAGATTGTGTCTAAATCATGATTGAACTGCAATAACACTGAAACTGGAAAAACATTCTCTCAAAATAGCAGCATTTTAAAATTAACCTCACCAGTTAATTCAGTCTGATTCTGTGAATTTTGTACAATACTAACCACACAGCTCATATTATAAACTTCACATATTACAATAAAAAACTCCAAAGATCAGGCCTTTGAAGATGAGAGATAATTGTAATAAACATAATAGAGATATCTATATTAAAAAATAGATACATGGTGATAGAAAGGCATAAAACAATCAATTGTGATGAATGTAATATAATGATAACATTGTTTATATAATACACACTAATATCTGTAGATAGAGAAGATCAGCAATTATTTTTGAATAATATAGATTACTATCTTTTAAATATCTTTTAGAAATTGTATAAAGATTAATAAAGTGGTTTCTTTATTATCAACATCTTTAATCTTGATGCTGGATCCGGGAATTAATCATCAAAATACTACTGAGATACTGAAGGTCTTTACTTTTATATAAATACACTGAAAACGATAGCGAACGATAGCCCTGATCGCAGGGAATCTCACGACACCCAGCAATCCCCAGTTGAGGTGGTGCTGGTGCCATGGTTGTGATGGAGGAAATCGTGGGACGCGCTGACGGACGCCCGCGAGAAGAAAACTCTGACAAGAGGCAGCAGCCCACCACATGTGGAGCAATATTGACACAGTTGAGCAATGTTCTTTGCAATGGGAGCGAAGATCCTGCCATCAACGGCAAAGGGAAGGAGGTAGTGGAGGAGGCAGCCAGGTTGGTGAGGGAGTTGAAGGTCAAACTGGGGGAGGTGATGCTGGCCAAGGTGGAAGATGCGACCGTGGCGACACGCGCACAACGCCAACCCGAAGGAGTGAAAGAAGCCAAACTGTCATCATGGGCCAAGGTCGCAGGACAGGGAATTCCAGAAAAACCAGTGCCTAACCGAACCCTCCGCGAGATTACTGTCCTACGCCGGGACTGCGAAGCCCTCCCAGCTGAGGAGGCCACCCCCCCAGCGATTGTGGCAGCCGTCAACGCCAGAATTGTGGATGTGACAAAGGGAAAGGTGCTTGCAGCAAGATGTCTCCCCAGTGGAGACATCATCCTGACAACCGACGCGAGGGAGACCAGGGAGGCCTTGACTAAGAGCAGCACATGGCTGGAAGTCTTGGGACAAAAGGCGAAGGCAAAGCACACCCTGTACCCAGTCATGGTTAAGGGAGTCCCAATGGGCAACACCAACTGGAAGGAGGAACAGCAAGCCATCAAGGCAATTTACGCACAGAATGAAGGACTCCGAAGAGGGGTACAAATTGAGAGACTGTCTCTACGACGGAATGCCAGCTTGCAGGCAAAGGTTGGGTCTCTTGTACTCAGCGTCACCTCGCCTCAGCAAGCCAACCTACTAGTAGACAATGGATTGATAATAGACAGCATATTTTGTGACGTTGAAATCTTCCACCGGGAAGCGCAGGTCACCCGGTGCTTTAACTGCCATGAGTATGGGCATACGGCCAGATTCTGCAGGCAGGCCAAAAGGTGCGGGTTCTGCGCGGCAAAAGAACATGACGACAAGGAATGCCCAGCACGAAAAGCTGGGGAACAACCGAGGTGCGCAAATTGTAGGGGAACACACCCAGCCTGGGTCTCTAAGTGCCCTGAGAGGGAGAGGGCATCAAGCAGGGCCCGTACAGCATACATGGAAAGACCCCGTAGGTTTATGGAGCCAAAAGCACAAGATGGGTGGCAGGTGGTGCAAACCAGAGGAAATAAAAGGTTACCCACTGGGGAACCAGAGGGCCAAAGAAGAGGACCAGGCCGACCCAAGGGGATTCTGCAAGCAGGCGAAGCCCAGAGAGGAGCTCTAAGTGCCTTTATAGCACCACAGAGCTCACAACCTGGGTCTCAGCTACAGGAGGACCTAATGGACTACACGCAGACCCCAGCCCCCACGCAACAATGAGGGACACACTAAACCTCCTACAATATAACGTGCACAACTCTGCGAGAGTTATGGGTGCGTTATTGGCAGACCCTGCAACAGAAGACAAATACGACGTAATTGCAGTACAAGAGCCCAGCCGGAATCCCCACATGCTAGCAACACACTGCCCCAGAAGCTGCGGCTTCTGGCCAGCATATCACCCGGAAACACACCCAAGAGTATGCTTTCTGGTCAACAAAAGGCTCGTGGAACACACATGGGAATGCCACTACCACTCAGAATACATTGCAGTGCTGACAATCACCACCGACCTGGGTAAGGTGCAAATAGTCAATGTGTATGCACCTCCTCCAGGGGGCTACAGCAGTGAACCGGAGGAATCCCCCATAGGCCAGCTGCAGGAGGTAGCCGGAATGGGCACAGATGCAGAGCTGGTCATATTAGGAGATCTTAATGTCCACCATGAGAGGTGGGGAGGGGTGAGAGTGGAGAGAAACTTCCGCATGGCATGGCAGCTAATAGCACAGGTGGATAGGCTGGGTCTCCAGCTTGCCACACCTGTAGGGGCTACCACATGGCAGGACAGAGGCAGCCCAGGAACGACTATAGACCTCACCTTTCTATCACCACTCCTGCACGACAAGCTCAGGAGGTGTGCAATAGCGGAGGAGGCATGCAAAGGATCTGACCATAAGCCCATAGAAACAACACTGGAACTCACACCCATCCCAAAGGAGGCTGAGAGACGAAACTGGAAGAATGCGGAGCCTGAGGAGGTAGCAAGGGACTGCCAAAAGCTATATGTGCCACAAAGCCTGGACTCCAGGCAAGCAGTCAAGGAGTATGCAGACTACCTGGTAGGATTTGTAGGGACATTAGCGGACAAACACGCCACCGTAAGTAAGGCTGGGTTAAAATCCAAGACATGGTGGTCACCGAGGGTGGCCAAGGCAGTGGAGGAGTACAAGCAGGCTAGGAGGTCCCAGCTCCCAGAAATGGAGCGGCTCAGGGCACGCTGCAAGCGCAACAGAGAAATCCACTTGGCTAAGACAGCAAACTTCAGAGATCTGGTTGACAGGACCCGTGGTGACCCCAGATTGATGTGGGGACTAGCAAAATGGGGCAAGGAAAGAAGCCATCTGCCCCCACAGGCACCTACTGTCCCCCCCCTGAGAACAGGGGAAGGGGCTGACGCGACGGTAGAAACCTCTTTTGAGGGGAAGGCTGAGGCATTACGACAACGGTTCTTCCCACAGCCAGAGCCCGCCGACTTAAGTGACACCAATATGGAGCTGCTGCAAGCTGAAAGGGAAGCGTCAAATGACACCATCAGTGTGGAGGACATGGAAAGCCTGATCCAGAGACTGCCAAACAGGAAGGCACCAGGGAGGAGTGGGATCACCAACGAGTTCCTTAAGATGCTGGGCAGAACATTTGTGGAGGCCATAACAGCTCTCACCAATGCATGCTGGCATTGGGAGACTTACCCAGACACGTTTAAGGAAGCCAAGACAGTGGCCTTGCGCAAGCCAGGGAAGGCTGACTACCAGACTGCAGGAGCGTGGAGACCCATTGCCTTGCTGGACACAATAGGGAAGATTGTGGAGGCAGCAACTGCAAAACGCCTGCGGAAGATCGCGGAGGACCACAACCTGCTACCCTCACAGCAAATGGGGGCAAGAAGGGGCAGGTCCACTGAAACAGCCATAGCACAACTTCTAGCCCAGATAAGGACAGTGTGGCAGCACCCAGGACAGGTGGCATCGGTACTCTCCCTAGACATGACAGGGGCCTATGACAAGGTGCTGCGGGAGCGAATGGTTCACATCCTCCGGCGACTGGGCATCCCCAGGGACCTGGTGGGATGGGTTGCGTCCTTCATGACCAACAGGAAATCCACAATTGCCTTTGAGGGCCAGGAATCAGACACCTTTGACATCCCAGCAGGCATCCCGCAGGGGTCACCCCTATCACCTATACTATTCCTATTCTACAATGAGGAACTGGTGCGCATCTGCTCAAGACCGGGGCGCCCGGTGGTGTGCATAGCCTTTGTGGACGATGTCAACGTGATGGCCTATGGCCAGTCCACTGAGGACAACTGCAGGGAGCTCCTGCGCATGCATCGGGCATGCGAGGAGTGGGCAGCACGGCACGGGGCGGTCTTTGCCCCCCAGAAGTATGAGCTAATGCACTTCACACGGGCGCGCAACCAATTCAACCTACAGGCTGAGCTGAGACTACCAGGACAAACTATACAACCGAAACAGGTGATGAGGGTATTGGGTGTATGGTTAGACTCTAGGCTGAGATGGAAGGGCCACCTGGACGCGGTGGCAGGCAAGATGAAGACTCAAGTCAGAGCACTGTCCCAAACCACCCAATCCACATGGGGGCTCCCACTACAACAAGCGAGAATGGTGTATAACATGGTCATCAGGCCGGCCCTGACCTATGGAGCAATAGCATGGCACCAGCCACAGGGGCAGGGGGGCACGGGTCCAGCTAAGTCAGGACTGGCCCTCAAGCTGACCACAGTGCAGAACTCCTGCCTCAGAATAGTGGCAGGGGCATACAAAAGAACCCCAACAAGCACACTGGAAGCGGAAACCCACACAGTACCCTTAGACATCCACCTGGATGGGCTAGTGGCAAAGGCGGTCAACAGGATGAAGGCCTCAGGAATGGCGCAACAAATTGAGAATGCGTGTGCAGCCATAAGGACCAGGCTTCGGCACCGGGGGGTGACAAGGGGGGCACAGAGACACATGGGAGCTGTGGTTCACCCGGCAGCCCTGCCAGTGGACTGGGAACAGCAATGGATTCAGGGTGCTAAGGAGAGAGCTACAGCAGAGATGACACCGGAACAACGAGCCAACCTGGACCAAGCCTCATATAATCACTGGCTGAAGCGCGAGCAGCTCTGGAGGTGGGTGCAGAGGTGGAAAAGACGTGAGCCCCCCTGGGGGGAGCGGCATGGCCGGCCCCCAGACAAGAAAATTCTGAAGTGGCACACCGGCCTGCGCAAGGCTCGCAGCACTATCATCATCCAATTGAGGTCAGGGAAAACCGGACTGGCAGCTTTCCTAAACCGGTGTAAGGTACCTGAATTCCCCACCCCACAGTGCCCCTGTGGGTATGAATGGGAAACAGTCGAACATGTTCTGATACACTGCGAACGCTGGGAGCAGCAGCGTCAGGGCCTTATAAGAAATGGCAGGCTAGACAAGAGGATGCTGCTAGACACCAAGGAAGGCCTGCATCTCCTGTCAAACTGGTGGATGGAGAGCGGGATTCTAGGCCAGTTCACATTAGCACGCGAGCTGACACACTATGTACCATAAGGCCCTGGGCTGCCTTGGACCCCCAGAATCCCCTGAATCCCACATGCACTCACTCCCCTGACTACTTAGCCCCTCCCTCTCCTCCCTCTCCTCCCCATCCCCTCGCCTCTCTCCACCTCATTTGCACCACCTCATTTTCATCCCCTCATCATCTCCTCACCCTGCCGTATAATCTCCTCTATCTACCCCTTCTGTCAATCCCCTCTACCCCCTCCTGTCACTCCCTTCTATCCTAACAGCGCCTACTATCTGTCCCTCCCTTCTTCCTTTCTTTTGTTACTATGCTTTCTCTAATTCCTTTTCCTTGTTCCCGCTCCCATTGCAAGGAACAGCTCTAGCTGACTTGCCCGGTACCCTGCAGATGAACAGGATAGTTAACACCGCTGTGCGCAAGGTTTTTCACCCCCCTGCGCCAAGGCGCAGTGGGGTTTTCCTAGCTAGACATATGGTAGCAGAACCGCATATCCATTGGATGAAGGCGGAGTATAATAAATAATAATAATAATAATAATAAATATCTTTTATATATATTTCACACTACTCTTATAATTATTCCTATAATCTATCTCTTACAAGCACTTAGAATGATACTCATATTTCAAAAGATTTGAAAACAATTCAAGGAGCCCATCTTTTAATACTGAATAAAGATTTTAAATTATTAAATGATTTATAGTATCAGCTCCTGCTGCTGTGATTATTGAAGATGAAAAAATAACTATCTTTAATTCATCCCCAGTTAAATCAGATCATTTCCATTTCTTATCATGTTTATATTCATTATCTTCTTGCAAAGAATAAATCTCAGTTGAATTATTTGATGATGGAAATAATATTCTCATAAAAGTTTGATATTTATCTTCAAATGAATTAGTTATAATTTCCTCATTCTGAAAGTTATAAGTTAATGTTGATAGTTTAAACATTGTTTTTGACTTTGTATATCTGAAAGCTTTGAAGATCTCTTTTCCCTGAGCATTTTCTAGAAAGTTATTCCAACAATCATTCTTTACTTTTTTAATTGTCGAGAAATAATCATTTCTAATATTTTTTAAATACTTAAATGAGGTAAGATCTTCTTTCTAATCTCTTTTAACTCTAGCTAAATGTCTTCTTTTATTTGAAATCTCATCATTTTACCAAGGCTGAGAGAATTCAGAGACTCTTTTCAATGGAATATAATTTTTTATACTTGAAAAAATAATCTCAGTGATTAAATTTACTCTTTCTTCAAGCATTTTGTCTGTAAAATTTGTATCTGATTTTGAATAAAGAGTTTTCTTATTCTTTAATTTTAACTTTTCAATCATTCTTTTCACTTCTGTCCACTGAGCTTTTTCATAATTGTATTGATTTGAATATAATGTGTTTTGAACTGTTTGATTACTATCTAATTCCATATTGTGAGGGGTGATGACAATGTGAAGAGTGAATAGTAGAAGATAGTATATAGTGTAGTGGAAGATAATAATAATTATAGTAGTAGTATAGTTGAAGTTGTAATTGTAGTTGTAGTTGTAGTTGTAGCTAATCGCTGAAGAGGAAAAGAAAGAGAAAGAAGATGTGCGAAACACATGCATCCATATATATATACATATAAAAATAGTGGTAGCGAGAGTATAATGGAAAGAGGTAAGAATAGACGAAGATATAAACAAAGATAATATAATAATAAGGAAATAATAAACGAGTGCATTACAGTTATATACTAATCATTCAATTAGAAAAAAAAGTCTCGACTTCTTTTCCAAGAGAATCAACTGGAGTAGATCTGAATTAGGAGTCATATTTTGATTGGAATGAAATAAATTCATCTAATAATTCAACATTTGTGCAAAAAAAGAAGATACCATCTCAGTTATTTAGAATTTACTCCATGATTAAAAACAGTTTCTCTAGTTTAAATATGGAGAAAGTGGTTTTTGAAAATCTCTCTCCTTGGAAGAAAGATTTTGTCAGTCTTATTGCTTTAAATATTAGTCAACTTTCAAAAAAAATTCAAACTGAACAACATCTAAATCTTCTAAAACAAATGACAAATAAAGCAATTCTTATATACACTGATGGCTCAAAATGTGAGAAAACTGGCAATTTTGGAGCTGGAATAGCACATTCAGAAAATAATAAAAACTATATTCATGATTCTTGGCAAATTGGAAAAGAGTCAGAAGTTTTTAATACTGAATTATTTGCAATTTCAAGAGCTTCAAATGGGTTGAGATGAAGATTGAATAATGGAAAAGATTTGAGCATATTTGGATATTCTCTGATAGTCAAGCTGGGCTTAAAAGACTTCAAAAGGAATAAAATCAGCAGTGGACAGTCAATGCTAGAGCTGATTTTGAAAAGTCTTCAAAATATTCAAAAATCTCATTCAGTTGTTCTATTCATCTTCACTGGGTGCCTGCTCACATGGGTATATATGGCAATGAAATGGCTGATAAAGTTGCAAAAAAAGCAACTGAATTGGAAGTCTGCTTTCAAAGAATTGTAACATGGGCTTATATTAAGAGAAAAATAAGAGAATCATGTTTGCAAAAATAGCAAGATATCTGGTTTTTATAAAAAAAGAGTATATATTATTCCAGGTTTGAAACTAAGCCAAAATGGAAAGCTTGCTCAATTAAATGTAAAAAGAAACTTTTTGCTACAATAATGCAGCTAAAACTTGGACATGGTTATTTTAAATCATATTTAACAAAGATTAGAAATGATTTAAGTGATTTATGTTCAAATTATCAGTTATATGAAAACCCAGAGCATTTTCTTTTACATTGTACAAAGCATACAGAGTTAAGATTAAGATTGAGAGAGAAGTTTAAAACTGCATATATCTATAATGGAAGAAAATAATTTTACTTTGTACAAAGCATACAGAGTTAAAATTGAGATTGAGAGAGAAGTTTGAATTTTGACAGTTAAATTTAAAACTTTTATTCAATACAAAAATTGGAAATGAATTCTTGATTGAATATTTGAAAGAATCAAATATTGCTACAAGATTTTAATTGAATAGTTTGATTTGATAATGAATTCAATTTTTGTTTTTCTTTTTATCTTTTGTTTCTATATATTTGCTTTAATTTTTCTTCTTGTTTTTATTTTTATTTTGTTACTTTTACTTTGAAATTTATTTCATTTTGATTATTATTGATTTTGACTTGTTTTGAAAAGTTTGATTTGTGAATGCTTTGTTTTCTTTAAATAGCTGCTGTTTTTTATACTTTTTATTTCATTTGTTTTAAATTGAATGTATTGATTTGTTGTCATTCTTTTGACATTCCTTTTTAAATTCAATAGTTTGAATAGTTGTTTGATTTTGGGCTGGAATTCTGCTATTGCATGTATTAAATTGACTTTGTATATTAGCTTATTTTTAAGTTGAAAAATCCAGGAGTATTTCAGGTAGATGTTATAGTCATTGACTGCATATATTTATAATGGAATAATAATAATAATAATAAGTAGAACAATTAAGATTCAGAATATGTATTTATAGTTTTAAACATTTCTGAATCAGATGTTATTATTTCAACTCAAGTCAGAAATCAGAAGAATGAAAGAACCATGAACAATGATATAAGAAGATGAATGAGACACTCAAGAATAAAGATATCAAAAAGAAAATAGATGTACCGATAAGCAAGATAGCTGCTTCTAATATTGACATAATAGAATCAATATGATTTTTTTAAACAAAGACAGAGAATCTATCAATCATTCTATCAATTATTTTACTGATCAATTTTCAATCACTTCTGATATTTTATCTGTCAATTGATTGACAAGATGTCTAAATGTCAATATTGAGAGCTCTTCTTCAAATCAACATCTCTATCTTTGAGATTTCTAAATATTTAATACTGATGCTGAGTAATATATATGCAATAATCAATCTAGAGTTCTAATATATGAATCATCAGAAGAGTAGATTTATACAGAAGATTCAACAACAAAAGTTGTGAAATTTGAAACTATTTGAATTTACATAATCAATACTCTAAATAAGAAGTTCAAAATAATTATTAAAAATGCTGTATATATTTCTTTCTCACATATCAATCTAATCATTTGAAAACCTTGCTATCATATAGAGGGAATCTATCTCAATGGCAAATTGTTTAGATTGTGGAGAATTAGTGATGATTTGATCTTCACTTGTATAGAAATGTATAATGAACTGTTAGTTATTGAATATCACAGAACTAGTGAGAACATCTTAATACTTGCTAATATTATCTCAACTAGCAATTCAGCAGAGTTTGTGAAGATAACAGAATCTACTAAGATATTGAGATAATCAATCATTTTGTAATAGGCGCAACGGAGATATCTATGTTAGGAATAGCTACGTGGCGATAGAAGAACACGGACCACGCCAGAATCAATCGTGATGGATGTAGCGTGGTGGCAACATTGTCTATATAATGCTCGCTGATATCCGTAGATCTTAGCAGATCAGCGATTAGCTTTGAACAATAGAGATTGCTACCTTTCTAATATCCTTTGTACGTACTTCACACTACTCTTGTAATTACTTTGATAGCCCATCTCTTACACACTTTCATTTACATCTTAAAAAGTTCTACTGCTTCTAATGTTGATGCTGATAACAAAGAACTTTGCAAATCTTATTATCTTACTAAAGCAATGAATCAAATATCTCACTGTTCTCATATACAATCTAAACTATTCTTCAAGTATCATTCTGCAGAGATCATCTCTATCTTCAAAATTTTTGAATATTCAATATCAGTATTCAATAATATATCTGCAATAATCAATCATGTTATCATTTATCTGTAAGATTCAAAGAATCTAGTGATTGAATATAATATATCTGATAGCTTGTTAATGAATGTGGTTGAAACAGCTAGTGATGTCTCTTTTGTGAATAATTCAGATAGAAAATCAATAGAAGATTATATCTTTAAATTTCTTAAAAAATTTATTGATTGAAAGTCAAAGAAATAGAGAGTAATAAAAACTTTCATCACTGAAGCTGAACTACTAGCTATATCACAGATAAATAAGAAGTTAATCTGATAAAAATAATTATTTGATCATCTGAGATTCAATTCAAAGTACAAGATTTCAATTCAATATGATAATTGACAAACAATTGACATTCATACTAAGGAAGATTCTTCCATCACAATCAAATTACACCACATTGATATCTAAAGCAATTGGTTGCAAGAATGGATACAATTCAACAATATCTTAATATAATAAACATCTACAAGCAACATGCCAGCGGATGGTTGACCAAGTCATTATTGCAACAGAGGCAAAGAAAATTCATCAAATAGATAAAATTAGTTGATATAACTGATTTTATTGATAAAATAATAAAATAAGATATAAAAACTCAATGAGTTTGAATGAGAGAAGTTCAACATTCTCATATATTTTCTTTATCTATTTCTTTTCATTTTATTAATCATCATGTTTTCTACATTATTTCCTATTCTGGTAATTTTTCCAGCTTCATTACTGATGTTATTCTGCTGATGGGGGTATGTGAGAAATGATTTATCATATCAAGCATTGTGAGAAGTGATCTATCATATCAAGCAAAGATCTTCTATTATCTCAATTTTAAAAACCAAATAACTGCTCTGATGTATACCAGTACTGCCCCCATCATATATTCAAGCATTCTCTTTCTTATAAATACTATCTGATTATCATGTAATTACTGGAGTTATAATAATCAATTCAATTTACTTATTCGATATTTAGTATTTGGGTCAATATTCAGACTTATTTAGTTCCGACAGGTAGGTAGATTGGCAGCAATAGATTAGCAGTGATAGATTAGCAGCAATAGATTGGTAGCGATAGATAGATTGACAGCAGCGATAGATTAGCAGCGATAAATAGATTGACAGTGGTAGATAAATTGGCAGTGATAGATAGATTCGCCGCGGTAGATAGGTTGGCAGCGATAGATTAGCAGCGATAGATAGCTTAGCAGTGAGGGATAGCTTAGCAGCGAGGGATAGCTTAGCAGCGAGGGATAGCTTAACAAGATTGAACAGCAGTAGCTAATAGATAGAGGTAATATCTCCACCAATCATATCATCAGATTAATATCTAGATATGTATTATATAATCATCAGAATAGGGACCAAACCTCAATCAAAATCATAGTCAGTCTCAAATCATATTTTTATTTTCAATAGTCAGTACTTTACATAAAATATCAAAATTTTTATTAATCTCATTTCACTCACGTTTTAATAATTTTAGTCATTTTACACTTTCATTCTGATTCTGATTCCACTGAAAATCATGTTAAAAAATGGACTGGGATCAAATCAAATCAAATTAAACATGAAATTCATGATCGCATCAATCAGTCTACAGTGGCCAGTTTATAAATATATTCATTTATGATTATAAAAGTTCTTTCTCTTACAATTTTGTTTTATAATTGTATAGCTTTTAATAATTTCTCTGTATAATCTTCATACTGTGTTCTGTTATAATATAATATTCAATATTCTTTGATTTTAATTTCTTTTTTTATAAAAAATTGTTTAAAGGATCTTTTCTTCTAATTTTTTTTTTCCTTTCTTTTCTTAATCAATTTGTAATTTGTATTAGAATAGTGTTTAGTTCATTAATTAGTAGTACATCTATAGTAGCTGCTGAAACCATGAATTACATATTTGATTTAGTTTGATTTGATTCCAGTCCATTTCTTGATATGATTTCCAATGAGATCAAAATTAGAATGAAAGTGTAAAGTGACTAGAATTATTGAAATATAAATAAAATGAAATTAATAAATCTTGATATTTTATATAAAGTGACTGACTATCAAAAATAAGAACATGATTTAAGACTGATCATGATTTTGACTGAAATTTAGTCTCATTCTAATGATTATATAATACATATCTAGATATCAATCTGATGATATGATTGGTGGAGATATCACCCCTATCTAGTGCTGCCAACCTATTTACCCCTGCCACACTATTTACCGCTGCGAATCTATTGCTGCTGCCAACCTATCTACCGCTGGTAATCTATCGCCGCTGCGAATCTATCACTGCTGCCAACTTATCTATCGCTGCTAATCTATATAGGGTAAATCATGGTCCCATTTGGTCCCATTTTGTAAAATGGGACCAAATGGGACTAGAACTGTTAATTTATAAATAAAACATGATCTGGGACTAGAATTATAATATAAATCATGTAAAGTGACTGATTTGGTAAACACTATATAGGACCAGGACTAAGATATCTGATAATGGGACTAAGGAAAAATTTAGTCCTAGTCCTATGCAGGGTCACACAGCCAGTCTAAGTACGCCCGTTACAGAGGTAGAGTGAATCAAACTGTAAGCAGTGGTGCTGGAACTAGATGTTTATATCACAAGAGGTTCTTAAGACTCTACAAGGATTAAGCTATAGAAGATAATATGATGATATATTGAAGAGGATTTGAATTGAATGATTAGATTTTGAGGTCATAAAATGTAGAAGTCAGATTATAACAGAATGATCTGCTGGCCCCTAGAAGGTTGGGCCAGCTGCTAGCTATATACATGCAGTATTGTAGGCAGATCAAACTTGCTATGATGTAGATGGCATGATAATGCCTTGATTTCAACCTGATATGACATTGGTGGTTGCTATCTATGTTCGGCGGTGTCATATCTTTAGGGCAATTACCAATTCCGGCCTAGCACTGGCACCTTAGTGCGGGTTTCTTACAAATAAAAACTGGAGTAGGGAATATCATACAAGTGTGCAGCAGTATTTAGACTTGAAGAATGACCATCTTTAACTGCTTTAGTATAAAAGAATTCTTCCTTCTAGATAAGAAGCTGTATTGGCATTTGTTGTTGACATTTTGATTGTTTAAGATGTTGGTGAGGAAGTTATCCACTAGCCTATATTATCCATTCGCTTATAGATTACGTTAGTTAACTAGTTAAGACGGCACTAGGTCAATTGCGACTTTAAGTGTAAAATTGGATCATATGGAGTTTTATTTTTTGAAACGTTCAACATCTCCCTGCTCAGCACATTTCTTTCAAAATAAATCCTAAACAAATAATTACCTTGAAATGGGCAAGCGGAAGCAATTGAAAGATGACGACGTGGAAATGGCCAACACAACCGGCGCCCTGGGCGAAAATGACGATAGCAGTAGCGATGAAGTAGTATTTTATTTTACTCCGTCAACTGACCCCCCGTTCGAAAATCGCATTGGTCCAACTTTTTAGCTAACTGATGCTCCCGGGTAATTGCGATAGGAGATGGGTATAGTGAACGTTGATTTTGAGTGGTTCGATCCACAACCAGCAGTAGATTTCCACGGTCTCCGGAATCTACTGCGCCAGCTCCTGGACAACGATGCGCAACTATTTGACCTCTCTGCATTGACTGACCTGATACTGTCGCAACCGCTTTTGGGCTCGACGGTGAAGGTTGATGGCAATGAAGGTGATCCGTTTGCATTCCTTACTGTGTTGAATCTGCAGCAACATAAGGTATACATATATATCCCGAACGCGCTTGGCTACCTAATTCATTGCTATGGCTAACTTGATATATGTACATGTACTTGCCGGCTGATACAGGATGTACCAGTTATACAAGATCTAACAAGCTACCTTCAACGAAAATCCTCCTCCTCTTCCCTACTCTCCCACTTAGACAACCTCTTATCACAACAAAGCGTACCAGCGATCGGGCTGATATTGACAGAACGACTAATCAACATACCCGCCGAAGTCGTCTCACCAATGTACACCATGCTTCTGGAGGAGATCGCCTGGGCCCTTGAAGAGAACGAACCCTACAACTTCACACATTACCTAATCCTATCAAGGACGTACGAAGAAGTCAAATCGAAACTAGATGAGGAGGACCGGCCACAAAAGAAGAAGAAAAAAGCTGCAGAAGAGAGAAACGATATATTCTACTTCCACGCGGAAGATGAGCTGTTGCAGAAACACGCCTTATGTTATGGAGGTTACCAGTATTCCCGCCAGCAAGAAGAGGGGGCGTCGGATTCTAAACGGGCATTTCATGACCATGGGGTGCGTCCGAAGGGACATTTGATTTTAATAGAAGCTGCGAGGTTTGAGGCGGCTGTGACCGATCTAAAGGAGTATCTGAATCCCTCCTCTTGAAGAAGTATATAAATGAGAATTTTCATCTGATGGTTTGTCTTTGACATATTAATCTGTGTTTCTCTAGTTCATTATCTATCTTGCTCGTAAAGATGTGGATTGCCCGAAAAAAGTCATTGTACCATACTCGAGCTCTGCTTTTGCTCTCATGCATATATTTGCGATTACTCCCACTCGGTGCCATGCAGACGCTGCATTAGATACTCCACCTCCACAAGCTTCGTCAAGGGAATCACGTTGTCCTGTCGCACATTCTTTCCTTTAGTTCCCAGCATCAAACCATTTAAGTAATCGCATGGAAGTGGGAAGGGGAATGAAAGGAAAGACCAATCAAAAAAAAAAAAACCTACCCTATACATAGCCACAACCGCTTCAACATTGATCTTCTCGTTACTCCCATTAGGTGTTTCAGGACCCGCAGGATCTCTCCCGTATGTCTTCGCCTTCAGCCTTAGCCGTTCCAGCACTTTCCTCTCCACCGCGACGTTGGTAATCGCCTCGTCAAGCCCCTTGCGATCATTCGCCTTGATCAATTTCACAAACTTCTCAGGGTTCATCCGGAACTTCGACTCCGCCACGAACTTCCCGAAGTGTATTCGTCTTGACAGAGCCTGCAGACAATTGACATCGCACGTAGCAGACGAGCCGTAGTTCTCCTGTGCCTCGCCACGGTCCTCGCGGTCGAATTTCCGGCAGGCGTTGGGTAGGATGTCATTGATGTATCGCGCCTTGATGATGTCGTTGACGTTTACGTCGTTGGGGTGGAGGATCTTGGGGTAATTAAGGGACTGGAGGATAGGCTCCTCGAGGGCGTCTGGGAAGAAAGGATATTCGTCAGGAGACTGGTAGCGGCGCACGCGTGATTGGAGGCGCTCTTGTTCTCTTAGGAGATAGTCCATAAGACTGAGGTCTGAATCTGGGATTCTAGCGCCGCCAGGGACATAGATGGGTTGGTTGAGGGGGAATTGAACCCGCTCGATTAGGTGGAACGTTATAGTGTCTTCGAGACGGCTGGAAGGGGACGGGAGTTGTGTTAGATGTGTGCCATTTGGATTGCTCAATGTATTCATTCTATCTGTTTATTCCCCTCCTCCTCCCCATTTTCAATTTTTTGAGAACTATCAACATTGAAAATAGATCGATGGGCGGAGATTGACGGATAATTTTGACTCACATTAACTGGAATCTAATATTTTCAAGATCCAGCGCCTTGGACGCATTGGACAAGTCGATGGCAGTATCCATGTTGTCGCACGGATACTGTGTAGCGGGATGGAGGAGATGTTGGTGAGGCGAGATTGCAGCTCAAAGATCCAGAGCTAATGTCACATGATATCGGATACCAACCTTGGAACTTTAATTCAGCCACTCCAGTCGGGACGCTAACCTATTTGGACTACTGCCATCGTCTGCCAAGTTTTCTAAAATTCAGAGCCAATCACAAATTCATATGAGGTTCACTAAGTCTAATTTGGAACCCCCGAACAAACTCTTTTTGATAATGACAACCTGGCCAAGCGCCAGATTAAAAATCCAAAGGTACTACACCAGGAGTAGGTAGTTCTGTTTGCTATTGATATATTATTATCGTGTAGGGAGCATAATTTCCTAAGCACTAGCATTTTTAAAGCTTGATAGAGAGTTCAGACGTTTTGTCATTTCACAAGTGCCACTGAAGAGCTGGCATCCTCAAGGGGCGAAGCTGAGCTGTGTCTAGTGTTTTTGACTAATTTGTACAGTGCAAGGTGTATATATTGAGTGTAACTATCTCCTTGAAAATATCCAAAATACAAGATGTAGGAATGATGATAAATCATACATCTCTCAAAACAGATTTAGAGAAGACCGTGGTCGGGAAAATACTTACGCCGAAAGTTATGAATTTGGTCTCTGTACTGCTTTAATTAGATACAAGTACAAGATCAAATAAGAGAAAATTCTTTTTTTGCGCTCATGACTCTCATCCTTGCTTTCTGGATACCTGCCAGAAACGTTCAGCTGCCAGTCTAGAAGTATGGTTGAATTTCCTGCACAACAAGATCCAAACATGAAAATATTCCAAAACTCAAAGTTGACCAGGAACAACACTGTAGGATTCAGCCGTGAAGATAAACCGTTCTTCTTGTCGTAGACTCTCTGGGTCTAAGTAAATCTGAACGCCTATACTCTCCTTGTCAAGATGGTAGACCCGGAAAATCATATAGATCTCGTCATTTGGCTCTCCAGCGACTTCTACCCGCATTCTTTGCATCTGCATCGTTGACAAGTTAGTCCTCGTATCACTCAAAATACTGCAGCCAACAGACGTACTCTTCGGTATTGGCTTTTGCTCACAAAGAACCGGGTGTTATTTCCCCTGTCGTCGTCTTGACTTCTATATAATATGTCGGTCTAGCTCCTCTCCATGAGTCTGGGGGTAGGTATCCCGCGCGGATGAGAAGCGAGGTGAGCGCAGAGCTCGAATCGTCAAACACAAGATCCGCAGTTTCAGAGCCATTTCCAAGGGGCAAGGTCTTGGGAGTCTGGATGAACAGTGACTTCTCTGCGGATAGTGCTCTTCCAATTATGGCGGCCGAAGCCGGGAAGATTGAGTGTTTGAAGAAGCTCGAAAACCTAGAAATCGTTAGCGATGTATTTAATAGTAGTGCAAGAGAGGATTCTGAGGTGAGACAGACATATAACTCGCCTGCGGCACCGATCTTAATGTCATGCGCGAGTTGATTCTCTGATCGCACCCCAGAGGGCCATCCGGTGGTGGTATTCCTGTACCATTGGACGCATTCTCTAGGACCTGAGAAGCTTCTGGAGGGGTTGCTTGACGACCTAGCCTAATGACATTGCAGAGTAACTGCACGAATTGGGTCACGGGAGGAACAGGCTCAGCACCGTAATCTGGTAACGCTAGAGGGCTGGCGGGTACGGTGAAAGGTCTGATCGAACGTGCTGATGCCTGACGACTTGTAACAAACGCACCAGCCGTTTCAACTTGATAGCTTGGTTGGCGTGACCTAAGCCCGAGTTCAAAGTTCTCGGATCCCAGAATCGAGCTTACTTCAAAAGCAGTTTCTGAGCTTGATGGTGGAGTATGAACCCTTACAGTTGTGTCCTCAACCTCACCATCCTAAAAGACGGTGTCTCCTGATAAAGCCAACGGCTCCGACTCCTCATTCGAGAGTCAGACCCGACACTAGGGAGGCC